>NW_027675339.1:1355000-1720000 GCF_965601325.2 Salmo salar
AAGTGGCCCATCAAGAGACACTAGCTTATGCGCGTGACCCCGACCGCCCCCGCCTTTGGGATTTTTTCCTCTGTTTGCCGAAAAGGAGATTCCCTGTCGGAATTTTATCGCTTTTCTACGAGAAAAATGACGTAAAAATTGATTTTAAACAGCGGTTGACATGCTTCGACGTACGGCAATGGAATACTTTGAATTTTATTGTCAGGAATTGCGCCAAGCGCGCGACACTTCTTTACTATTTCGGATAGTGTCTGGAACGCACGAACAAAACGCCGCTATTCGGATATAACGATGGATTATTTTGGACCAAACCAACATTTGTTATTGAAGTAGACGTCCTGGGTGTGCATTCTGACGAAGACAACAAAAGGTAATGACATTTTTATAATAGTAAATATGATTATGGTGAGTGCTAAACTTGCCGGGTGTCTAAATAGCGAGCCCGTGATGCCTGGGCTATGTACTTAGAATATTGCAAAATGTGCTTTCACCAAAAAGCTATTTTAAAATCGGACATATCGAGTGCATAGAGGAGGTCTGTATCTATAATTCTTAAAATAATTGTTATGCTTTTTGTGAACGTTTATCGTGAGTAATTTAGTAAAATGTTAGCGAATTCCCCGTAAGTTTGCGGGGGGTATGCTAGTTCTGAACGTCACATGCTAATGTAAAAAGCTGGTTTTTGATATAAATATGAACTTGATTGAACAAAACATGCATGTATTGTATAACATAATGTCCTAGGGTTGTCATCTGATGAAGATCATCAAAGGTGAGTGCTGCATTTAGCTGTCTTCTGGGTTTTGGTGACATTATATGCTGGCTTGAAAAATGGGTGTCTGATTATTTCTGGCTTGGTACTCTGCTGACATAATCTAATGTTTTGCTTTCGTTGTAAAGCCTTTTTGAAATCGGACAGTGTGGTTAGATTAACGAGAGTCTTATCTTTAAATGGCTGTAAAATAGTCATATGTTTGAGAAATTGAAGTAATAGGATTTTGAAGATTTTGAAAATCGCGCCACAGGCTGGCAGTGGCTGTTACGTAGGTGGGACGAATTCGTCCCGCCGGTCCCATAGAGGTTAAATGCTAAGTACTATACATAGGTTTTATTAAAAAATAACAATAGAACCTATTTAGTACTATAATGGTATTTACTAACATAATATTATTACTATAATAGTTTCTAAAGGGGTTCTAGGCTACCCTACCCTAGAATTAGGGTTCAGGATAAAACAGGTTATACGTAGGGTTAGAGTTTCTGTACAGCACTTTGTGACATCTGCTGATGTAAAAAGGTCTTCATAAATACATTAGATTGATTGTTAGGTTCAGGGTATTTAAAGAGATAAACTGTATGGGTTTATATCTCTCTTGCTCCTCCCTGTGGTCTTCTGTGGGAACTACATACCTCATTCACCACACTTGATAGGCTCATAATCTGAGGTAGCAACTGAGTCAGAGCTACAAATCAATGATCTCCACCTATCCATTAGGTTTACAACTCAGTGAACCTGCGCAGCATTCTCTCTATTTGATGTCTACGAACCAACAGATTTCAACGATTATCATATTACCCAGCAGCCATTTAGAAACAAATAAAAAGGTTATTTCTTTTTATTCTTTCTTCTGACTGTTTAAATCGGCCACATCTTGAAAAAGAGAACAGGGACATGCGATTTGTTGAGAATCTACACCTTTTTATATATAAAATATATATATATATAGAGTTAACCATGACCAGAACATGTTTAACGTTTGAAGGCTTTGCGCCAACCATCCCTATAGGCCATCACAATCTATAACCAGGTGAACAGTGAGCTTCCTCACCAAGTAGCTGTAACCTAGTTAATAATAAGTTACCTGAGGTAAACCTACAAGGATAGTTAATAATAAGTTACCTGAGGTAAACCTACAAGGTTAGTTAATAATAAGTTACCTGAGGTAAACCTACAAGGATAGTTAATAATAAGTTACCTGAGGTAAACCTACAAGGTTAGTTAATAATAAGTTACCTGAGGTAAACCTACAAGGATAGTTAATAAGTTACCTGAGGTAAACCTACAAGGATAGTTAATAAGTTACCTGAGGGAGGGGTTAGAGGGAGGGAGGAAGAGAGAGAGGAACTGCATGCAACATCAAGAGGGAGACAAATAGTTTTGTTCCAATGTTAGAGCCCTTAACATGGAATAAATTAAATAATGAATCTTAAAATATGAGTTATTAGAATATAAAGGGTAACAGTTTCTATGAAGTACATATTATAATTATTTTAATGACCTTTATAATGCCTTATAATACACTTATGTGTTCTAATAAGCAATAAGGCCTGAGGAGGTGTGGTATATGTAAGGATTGCGGACCTGGTGGCAGTGAAGTCAGACGCAGGAGAGCAGAGATAGGTAATAGCCGGAGCAGTTTAATACAAAACGAACCTACATGGGTACAAAACCCGATGCGCACCAGTAACAGAGTACAAGCACTTACAAACAAACAATTCCACACAAGGACATGGGGGGAACAGAGGGTTAAATACACAACAATTCATGATGGAAATGGAAACCAGATGTGTAAGAAAACAAGACAAAACAAATGGAAAATGAAAAAGTGGATCGACGATGGCTAGAAGACCGGTGACGCCGACCGCCGAACAAGGAGAGGAAATGACTTCGGTGGAAGTGGTGACAGTATATGGCTAATATACAGTACCACGGCTAAGTGCTGTTTTTAGGCACGACGCAAAGCGGATTGAGAATTATGTAACACTTTCAAAAATACAATCAAATAAAAATGTTATTGGTCACATACACATATTTAGCAGATGTTATTGTGGGTGTAGTGAAATGCTTGTGTTCCTGGTTCCAACAGTGCAGTAGTATCTAACAATACACCCTAATGTAAATGTCACAGGTGTCGTAGGGTTTAGACCAAGACGCAGTGGGAAAATGTACACTCATCTTCTTTTATTAAAGGACAAAGAACAGGCCAGTAAGGCACAAAGCTATACACAGCAACAATCTGCCACAAAACCCCCATGACTAACAAACTCCTAATTATAGGACCTTCAATCAGAGGCCCGAACCACATAAAACAAACACCCCTCTACCTAAATACATAGCCCGGACCACATAAACCAAACACCCATCTACCTAAATACATAGCCCGAACCACATAAACCAAACACCCCTCTACCTAAATACATAGCCCGAACCACATAAACCAAACACCCCTCTACCTAAATACATAGCCCGAACCACATAAAACAAACACCCCTCAACCTAAATACATAGCCCGAACCGCCTAAAACAAACACCCCCTGCCACGTCCTGACCAAACTACAATAACAAATAACCCCTATTACTGGTCAGGACGTGACAGTAAAAAGTAAAGGAATTAAGAAATATAGAAATATTAGGATGAGCAATGTTGGAGTCCTGGAATATAAATATATATACTGAGTATATACTGTGTGTATATGTGTGTATATATATATATGTGTGTATATATATATATATATATATATATATATATATATATATATATATATATATATATACACACACACACACACACACACAGAACCAGTCTGGAGTATATATATATATATACACACACATATACACAGAACCAGTCTGGAGTATATATATATACACACAGAACCAGTCTGGAGTATATATATATATATATATATATATATATATATATATATATATATATATATATATATACACACACAGAACCAGTCTGGAGTATATATATATACACACAGAACCAGTCTGGAGTATATATATATATATATATATATATATATATATATATATATATATATATATATATATACACACACACACAGAACCAGTCTGGAGTATATATATATATATATATATATATATATATATATATATATATATATATATATATATATATATATATATATATACACACACACACACACACACACACAGTACCAGTCTGGAGTATATATATATACACAGAACCAGTCTGGAGTATATATATATATATACACACAGAACCAGTCTGGAGTATATATATATATATACAGTACCAGTCAAATGTTGGGACACACTTACTCATTCAAGGGTTTTTCTTTATTTTTACATTCATGTTGTTTCTCTTTGCTTATTTGAGCTGTTCTTGCCATAATGTGGACTTGGTCTTTTACCAAATAGGGCTTATCTTCTGTATACCACCCCTACCTTGTCACAACACAACTGATTTGCTCAAATGCATTTAGAAGGAAAGAAATTCCACAAATTAACTTTAACAAGGCACACCTGTTAATTGAAATGCATTCCAGGTGACTATCTCATGAAGCTGGTTGAGAGAATGCCAAGATTGTGCAAAGCTGTCATCAAGGCAAAGGGTGGCTACTTTGAAGAATCTCAAATATAAAATATATAAATATAACACTTTTTTTGGTTACTACATGATTCCATATCTGATATTTCATAGTCTTGATGTCTTCACTATTATTCTACAGTGTTGAAAATAGTACAAATAAAGAAAAACCCTTAATTGTTCTAAAACGTTTGACCGGTAGTGTATATATAAATGTAAAGGGATGTATAGGTAATATGGATCAAATATGTAGTATATCTGAAGAATAGTATGTGGACAGCAATAATTAAATAGGATAGTCCTTGACTAGAATACAGTATATACATATGAAGTGGACAGCAGTAGTTATATAGGATGAACCAGGACTAGAATACAGTATATACATATGAAGTGGACAGCAGTAGTTATATAGGATGAACCATGACTAGAATACAGTATATACATATGAAGTGGACAGCAGTAGTTATATAGGATGAACCATGACTAGAATACAGTATATACATATGAAGTGGGTAAAACAGTAAACATTATTAAAGTGACCAGCGGCTGAGGTCCTCTGGGTGGCTGAGGTCCTCTGGGTGGCTGAGGTCCTCTGGGTGGCTGAGGTCCTCTGGGTGGCTGAGGTCCTCTGGGTGGCTGAGGTCCTTGATGATCTTCTTGACCTTCCTGTGACACCAGGTGCTGTAGATGTCCTGGAGGGCAGGCACTTTGCCCCCGGTGATATGTTGGGCAGAACGCACCACCCTCTGGAGAGCCCTGTGGTTGCGACACTGTGGTTTCAGCCTCCGGAGGTTGAAGAGGTGCTGTTCTGATTTCTTCACCACAAGGTCTGTGTGGGTGGACCATTTGTCTGGTCTTCTCTACCTGACCGTCTCATTATCTTCTCTCAAGAAGAACTATCTTATGGTATGAAGATTGTCCTTCTTGAGAGAAGATCGAGCCTTCTTCTCTCCAGAAGATGTCTGGTAGGCCCATTTAAATACCTTTTTTGGACATTTCAAGGTAGCAGATGTTTGAGTTGGGTTATTTTTTTCATTTTTGACAAAATGAGCACTCCTGGAAGTGACAGATTTTGACTCATATTGAGTGATAAGACTGAGCTATTTAAAAACACTTTTTCAACATTTCAAGATAGCAGTTAGTTCAGTTTGATCTTACTAAAGACAGCTGTATATTATTTTTTTTGACCCAAAAATATTCTATGTTCATGCCCACTTTTTTTGCACTATGTTTGAAGACTGTCAACTTCTTGTCAGGAGGAGAATCACTTAGCCTTTCGACTAATTTTCAAATGATAGGATGCCTATTTAAAAACACTTTTTCAACATTTCAAGATAGCAGTTAGTTCAGTTTGATCTTATGAAAGACAGCTGTATCATTTTTTTATAGCCGAAAGGAGCAAGTGCGACACTCACGTGTCCAAAAATCAGTACTCTAAGTACTCAAGTGGACTCTGCCATGCAGCAGAATACCACCCTTAGGTACCATCTGGAGGAAGTCCAGAATGGTCACGCTCTACAGCATGACTATCCATCCAAGCAACCGGAGTCCGGTACTCAAAAGAGTGAAGACGATAGGTTTCAGACATTGCCTCCATCATGTGTCCCTCAGTCTTCTCCTCTTGGCCATTTGGCACCGCATTGCCAGATTTAAAAATAACTTTACTGGGAAATCACACTTTGCAATAAACGACGTGGTATGCTCAGAAAAATAGGCTAGGCGATACAGGTTAGCGCCATCTTGGAACCATCTAAAATCAAATATACTATTGTAAATATTCCGTTACCTTTTGATTATCTTCATCAGAAGGCACTTCCAGGAATCCCAGGTCCACAACAAATGTAGTTTTGTTCGAAAAAGTTAATAATTTATGTCCCAATAGTTCCTTCTTGTTAGCGCGTTCCAAAGGCTACTCATAATGTAGTGAAGCGCGCGGGACATGTCGTCACGAATGTGCAAAAAATATATATTTACGTTCGTTCAAACATGTCAAACGTTGTATAACATAAATCTTTAGGGCCTTTTTCAACCAGAGCTTCAATAATATTCAAGGCGGACGATTGCATTGTCTTACTAAACGTTTCGGAACAAAAGGGTTCCCATGGGCGCCGACGTCATAGTAGTAATGAACCTCCCCCTGTGACCAACTTCCCAAGCCTCTCTTTGGGTCAGTTTCTACCATAGAAGACTCAAACCACTTTGTAAAGACTGTTGACATCTAGTGGAAGCCTTAGGAAGTGCTAAATGATTAATAAGTCCCTGTGAGTTTCAATGGCAAAGGCTTGAAAGTGATTCCACACATCAGATTTCCACTTCCTGTTAGGATTTGTCTCAGGGTTTTGACTGCCATATGAGTTTTGTTATACTCACAGACACCATTAAAACAGTTTTAGAAACTTTAGAGTGTTTTCTATCCAAATCTAATTATATGCATATTCTAGTTACTGGGCAGGAGTAGTAACCAGATTAAATCGGGTATGTTTTTTATCCGGCCGTGCAAATACTGCCCCCTATCCCCATCAGGTTAAGAGTTTATTCGGAAGATAATGGCTCTATAAACACTCTTCCGTGGTGTCCCGACTTTCTAGTTAATTACATTTACATGATTAGCTAATCAGGTGATATTAATTACAGAGAAAGGATTTTATAGGATAGCATGTCATATCACTTAATCTGGCATAACCAAAGACACGAAAGCAGAGAGGGAGAGAGCAGAAAGAGAGAGAGCAGAGAACAGAGAGAGAGCAGAGAGAGCAGAGAGAGCAGAGAGAGAGCAGAGAGAGCAGAGAGAGCAGAGAGAGCAGAGAGAGCAGAGAGAGAGGGAGCAGGCTGAGAGAGCAGAGAACAGAGAGAGCAGAGAACAGAGAGAGAGAGAGAGGGAGCAGGCTGAGAGAGCAGAGAGAGCAGAGAACAGAGAGAAGAGAGAGAGGGAGCAGGCTGAGAGAGCAGAGAGACCAGGGAAAGCAGAGAGAGAGAGCAGAGGGAGAGAGCAGTGAGAGAGAGAGCAGAGAGAGCAGTGAGAGAGAGAGCAGAGAGAGAGAGAGCAGAGAGAGCAGAGGGAGAGCAGAGAGCAGAGAGAGCAGAGCGAGAGAGAGCGCAGAGAGAGGGAGCAGGCTGAGAGAGCAGAGAGAGAGAGCAGAAAACAGAGAGAGAGAATAGAGAGAGAGAGCAGAGAGCAGTGAGTGAGAACAGAGCAGAGAGAGAGCAGAGAGAGAGAGCAGAAAGAGCAGAGAGCAGAGAGAGAGAAGAGAGAGAGAGCAGAGAGCACGCTGAGAGAGCAGAGAGCAGGCTTAGAGAGCAGAGAGAGAGCAGAGAGCAGAGAGAGAGAGCAGAGAGAGCAGAGAGAGCAGAGAAAAGAGAGAGAGCAGCAGAGCAGAGAGAGAGAGCAGAGAGAGAGCAGCAGAGCAGAGAGCAGAGAGAGAGAAGAGAGAGAGAGCAGAGAGCACGCTGAGAGAGCAGAGAGCAGGCTTAGAGAGCAGAGAGAGAGCAGAGAGCAGAGAGAGAGAGCAGAGAGAGCAGAGAAAAGAGAGGAGAGCAGCAGAGCAGAGAGAGAGAGAGCAGAGAGAGAGCAGAGAGCAGAGAGAGAGCAGAGAGAGAGCAGAGAGAGAGCAGGGAGGGCAGAGAGAGAGCAGAGAGAGCAGAGAAAAGAGAGAGCAGCAGAGAAAAGAGAGAGAGAGAGAGCAGAGAGACGAGAGAGCAGAGAGAACAGAGAGCATAGAGAGCAGGAAAAGCAGAGAGCAGAGAGTGCAGAGAGAGCAGAGAGAGAGCAGGGAGCAGGCTGAGAGAGAGCAGGGAGCAGAGAGAGAGCAGAGAGTAGAGAGAGAGCAGAGAGAGCAGAGATAGTAACCCTGCATCACAACACTCTGTTGCTATAGTAACCCTGCATCACAACACCCTGTTGCTATAGTAACCCCGCATCACAACACTGTTGCTATAGTAACCCTGCATCACAACACCCTGTTGCTATAGTAACCCTGCATCACAACACCCTGTTGCTATAGTAACCCTGCATCACAACACTCTGTTGCTATAGTAACCCTGCATCACAACACCCTGTTGCTATAGTAACCCTGCATCACAACACCCTGTTGCTATAGTAACCCTGCATCACAACACCCTGTTGCTATAGTAACCCTGCATCACAACACTCTGTTGCTATAGTGACCCTGCATCACAACACTCTGTTGCTATAGTGACCCTGCATCACAACACTCTGTTGCTATAGTGACCCTGCATCACAACACTCTGTTGCTATAGTAACCCTGCATCACAACACTCTGTTGCTATAGTGACCCTGCATCACAACACTCTGTTGCTATAGTAACCCCGCATCACAACACTTTGTTGCTATAGTGACCCTGCATCACAACACTCTGTTGCTATAGTGACCCTGCATCACAACACTCTGTTGCTATAGTAACCCTGCATCACAACACTCTGTTGCTATAGTAACCCTGCATCACAACACTCTGTTGCTATAGTAACCCTGCATCACAACACTCTGTTGCTATAGTAACCCTGCATCACAACACTCTGTTGCTATAGTGACCCTGCATCACAACACTCTGTTGCTATAGTGACCCTGCATCACAACACTCTGTTGCTATAGTGACCCTGCATCACAACACTCTGTTGCTATAGTAACCCTGCATCACAACACTCTGTTGCTATAGTAACCCTGCATCACAACACTCTGTTGCTATAGTAACCCTGCATCACAACACTCTGTTGCTATAGTAACCCTGCATCACAACACTCTGTTGCTATAGTGACCCTGCATCACAACACTCTGTTGCTATAGTAACCCTGCATCACAACACTCTGTTGCTATAGTAACCCTGCATCACAACACTCTGTTGTACATATTTAATTATTTGTATTTCAGTTCATATTTGTTTCATGTAACCAGTCGCAGGTTAACGTCAACCTGACAGAGATGATGTAAAATCAATCAAATCAAATTTATTTTTATATAGCCCTTTGTACATCAGCTGAAATCTCTAAGTGCTGTACAGAAACCCAGCCTAAAACCCCAAACAGCAAGCAAAGCATGTGAAAGAAGCACGGTGGCTAGGAAAAACTCCCTAGGAAAAACTCCCTAGAAAGGCCAAAAACCTAGGAAGAAACCTAGAGAGGAACCAGGCTATGAGGGCTGGCCAGTCCTCTTCTGGCTGTGCAGGGTGGATATTATAACAGAACATGGTCAAAATGTTAAAATGTTAAAATGTTCATAAATGACCAGCATGGTCAAATAATAATAATCATAGTAGTTGTCGAGGGTGCAACAAGCACGTCCGGTGAACAGGTCAGGGTTCCATAGCCGCAGGCAGAACAGTTGAAACTGGAGCAGCAGCATGGCCAGGTGGACTGGGGACAGCAAGGAGTCATCATACCAGGTAGTCCTGAGGCATGGTCCTAGGGCTCAGGTCCTCCGAGAGAAAGACAGAAAGAGAGAAAGAGAGAATTAGAGAGAGCATATTTAAATACACACAGGACACCGGATAAGACAAGAGAAATACTCCAGATGTAACAGACTGACCCTAGCCCCCCGACACATAAACTACTGCAGCATAAATACTGGAGGCTGAGACAGGAGGGATCAGAAGACACTGTGGCCCCATCCGATGATACCCCCGGACAGGGCCAAACAGGCAGGATATAACCCCACCCACTTTGCCAAAGCACAGCCCCCACACCACTGGAGGGATATCTCCAACCACCAACTTACCGTCCTAAGACAAGGCCGAGTATAGCCCACAACGATCTCCGCCATGGCACAACCCAAGGGGGGGGGGGGGGGGCGCCAACCCAGACAGGAAGACCACGTCAGTGACTCAACCCACTCAAGTGACGCACCCCTCCCATGGACGGCATGGAAGAACACCAGTAGGCCAGTGACTCAGCCTCTGTAAAAGGGTTAGATAACTAAACTGTTTTCACAATTAACATGCTGTTTCTTGTTTCAAGTATGTTTTATTATGAAAAGTACAATATAATCATATATACTTGTACAACTATGGAGCGCATGTCCACAAATAATTGTACAATTTCTTTTTCCAACATAAAAGACAAGAAATGATCACATTGGTATTTTAACAGTGTTATTGTAAGAGTTTAAATGTTTAAACAGAGGATACATCTAAAACAGGATAAAACAAGTGCAGTATGTTGTGAGAATGTTACTTTAACGTCGACTCATAACGTCACACTATAACGTCATGGGAGTCTTGTGGAAAGACTAACGGTGTTATTGTAAGAGGTCATGGGTCAAGGTCCTCACAATTATAGGAAGATGCGCATGTGTGTGTGAGATAGTGTGTCCAGAGTGTGAGTGTGTGTGTGTGTGTGTGTGTGTGTCCAGTGTGTGTGAGTCCAGTGTGTGTGTTTGTTTGTCTAGCGTGTGTGTTTGTCCAGTGTGTGTGTGTTTGTTTGTCTAGCGTGTGTGTTTGTCCAGTGTGTGTGTGTGTGTGTGTGTGTGTGTGTGTGTGTGTCCAGTGTGTGTGTGTGTGTGTGTGTGTGTTTGTCCAGTGTGTGTGTTTGTCCAGTGTGTGTGTGTGTGTGTGTGTGTGTGTTTGTGTGTGTCCAGTGTGTGTGAGTCCAGTGTGTGTGTGTGTGTGTGTGTGTGTGTGTGGTGTGTGTGTCCAGTGTGTGTGTGTGTGAGTCCAGTGTGTGTGTGTGTTTGTTTGTCTAGTGTGTGTGTGTGTGTGTGTGTGTTTGTCCAGTGTGTGTGTGTGTGTGTGTGTGTGTGTGTGTTTGTCCAGTGTGTGTGTGTGTGTGTGTGTTTGTGTTTGTCCAGTGTGTGTGTGTGTTTGTCCAGTGTGTGTGTGTGTGTTTGTCCAGTGTGTGTGTGTGTGTGTCCAGTGTGTGTGTGTGTGTGTCCAGTGTGTGTGTGTGTGTCCAGTGTGTGTGTGTGTGTGTTTGTCCAGTGTGTGTGTGTGTGTGTTTGTCCAGTGTGTGTGTGTGTGTGTTTGTCCAGTGTGTGTGTGTGTGTGTTTGTCCAGTGTGTGTGTGTTTGTCCAGTGTGTGTGTGTGTGTGTGTGTGTGTGTGTGTGTGTGTGTGTGTGTGTGTGTGTGTGTGTGTGTGTGTGTTTGTCCAGTGTGTGTGTGTGTGTGTTTGTCCAGTGTGTGTGTGTGTGTGTTTGTCCAGTGTGTGTGTGTGTGTGTGTGTGTGTTTGTCCAGTGTGTGTGTGTGTGTGTGTGTGTTTGTCCAGTGTGTGTGTGTGTGTGTGTGTGTTTGTCCAGTGTGTGTGTGTGTGTGTGTGTTTGTCCAGTGTGTGTGTGTTTGTCCAGTGTGTGTGTGTGTGTGTCCAGTGTGTGTGTGTGTGTGTGTCCAGTGTGTGTCCAGTGTGTGTGTCCAGTGTGTGTGTGTGTGTCCAGTGTGTGTGTGTGTCCAGTGTGTGAGTCCAGTGTGTGTGTGTGTGTGTGTGTGTTTGTCTAGTGTGTGTGTCCAGTGTGTGTGTGTCTGTGTGTATCCAGTGTTTGTGTGTGTGTGTGTGTCCAGTGTGTGTGTTTGTCCACTTTGTTTGTCCAGTGTGTGTGTGTGTGTGTGTGTATTTTTGTTTGACCAGTGTGTGTGTGTGTGTGCCCAGTGTGTGTGTGTGTGTGTGTGTGTGTGTGTGTGTGTGTGTGTGTGTGTGTGTGTGTGTGTGTGTGTGTGTGTGTGTGTGTCCAGTGTGTGTGTGTGTATGTGTGTGTGTGTATGTTTTTGTCCAGTGTGTGTGTGTGTGTGTGTGTGTGTTTGTGTGTCCAGAATGTGTTTGTGTGTGTTTGTTCAGTGTGTGTGTTGAGAGTGTGTGTGTCTATTTTGTGTCCAGTGTGTGTGTGTGTGTGTGTGTGTGTGTGTGTGTGTGTGTGTGTGTGTGTGTGTGTGTGTGTGTGTGTGTGTGTGTGTTTGTGTGTCCGGTGTGTGTTGAGTGTGTGTGTCCATTTTGTGTCCAGTTTGTGTGTGTTCAGTGTGTGTGTGTTCAGTGTGTGTGTGTGTTGAGTGTGTGTGTGTTCAGTGTGTGTGTGTGTTGAGTGTGTGTGTGTTCAGTGTGTGTGTGTGTGTGTGTTCAGTGTGTGTGTGTGTGTGTTCAGTGTGTGTTCAGTGTGTGTGTGTGTGTTCAGTGTGTGTTCAGTGTGTTCAGTGTGTGTGTTCAGTGTGTGTGTGTGTGTGTGTTCAGTGTGTGTGTGTGTGTGTGTGTGTGTGTGTGTGTGTGTGTGTGTGTGTGTCCAGTGTGTGTGTGTGTGTGTGTGTGTCCAGTGTGTGTGTGTGTGAGTCCAGTGTGTGTGTGTGTGTCCAGTGTGTGTGTGTGTGAGTCCAGTGTGTGTGTGTTTGTTTGTCTAGTGTGTGTGTGTGTGTGTGTGTGTGTGTGTGTTTGTTTGTCTAGTGTGTGTGTGTGTGTGTGTGTGTGTGTGTGTGTTTGTCCAGTGTGTGTGTGTGTGTGTCCAGTGTGTGTGTGTGTTTGTCCAGTGTGTGTGTGTGTGTGTCCAGTGTGTGTGTGTGTGTGTCCAGTGTGTGTGTGTGTGTGTCCAGTGTGTGTGTGTGTGTGTGTCCAGTGTGTGTGTGAGTGTGTCCAGTGTGTGTGTGTGTGTGTGTGTGTGTGTTTGTCCAGTGTGTGTGTGTGTGTGTGTTTGTCCAGTGTGTGTGTGTGTTTGTCCAGTGTGTGTGTGTGTGTGTGTGTGTGTGTGTGTGTCCAGTGTGTGTGTGTGTGTGTTTGTCCAGTGTGTGTGTGTGTGTGTTTGTCCAGTGTGTGTGTGTGTGTGTTTGTCCAGTGTGTGTGTGTGTGTGTGTTTGTCCAGTGTGTGTGTGTGTGTGTGTTTGTCCAGTGTGTGTGTGTGTGTGTTTGTCCAGTGTGTGTGTGTGTGTGTGTTTGTCCAGTGTGTGTGTGTGTGTGTGTGTTTGTCCAGTGTGTGTGTGTGTGTGTGTGTGTTTGTCCAGTGTGTGTGTGTTTGTCCAGTGTGTGTGTGTTTGTCCAGTGTGTGTGTGTGTGTGTCCAGTGTGTGTGTGTGTGTGTGTCCAGTGTGTGTCCAGTGTGTGTGTCCAGTGTGTGTGTGTGTGTCCAGTGTGTGTTTGTGTGTGTCCAGTGTGTGTGTGTGAGTCCAGTGTGTGTGTGTGAGTCCAGTGTGTGTGTGTGTGTGTGTGTGTGTTTGTCTAGTGTGTGTGTCCAGTGTGTGTGTGTCTGTGTGTATCCAGTGTTTGTGTGTGTGTGTGTGTCCAGTGTGTGTGTTTGTCCACTTTGTTTGTCCAGTGTGTGTGTGTGTGTGTGTGTGTGTATTTTTGTTTGACCAGTGTGTGTGTGTGTGTGTGTGCCCAGTGTGTGTGTGTGTGTGTGTCCAGTGTGTGTCCAGTGTGTGTGTCCAGTGTGTGTGTGTGTGTCCAGTGTGTGTTTGTGTGTGTCCAGTGTGTGTGTGTGAGTCCAGTGTGTGTGTGTGAGTCCAGTGTGTGTGTGTGTGTGTGTGTGTTTGTCTAGTGTGTGTGTCCAGTGTGTGTGTGTCTGTGTGTATCCAGTGTTTGTGTGTGTGTGTGTGTCCAGTGTGTGTGTTTGTCCACTTTGTTTGTCCAGTGTGTGTGTGTGTGTGTGTGTGTGTATTTTTGTTTGACCAGTGTGTGTGTGTGTGTGTGCCCAGTGTGTGTGTGTGTGTGTGTGTGTGTGTGTCCAGTGTGTGTGTGTGTGTGTGTGTGTGTGTGTCCAGTGTGTGTGTGTGTATGTGTGTGTGTGTATGTTTTTGTCCAGTGTGTGTGTGTGTGTGTGTGTGTGTGTTTGTGTGTCCGGTGTGTGTTGAGTGTGTGTGTCCATTTTGTGTTCAGTGTGTGTGTGTTCAGTGTGTGTGTGTGTTGAGTGTGTTCAGTGTGTGTGTGTGTGTGTTCAGTGTGTGTGTGTGTGTTCAGTGTGTGTTCAGTGTGTGTTCAGTGTGTGTGTGTGTGTCCAGTGTGTGTGTGTTTGTGTGTGTCCAGTGTGTGTGTCCAGTGTGTGTTTGTGTGTGTGTCCAGTGTGTGTGTGTGTGTCCAGTGTGTGTGTGTGTGTGTGTGTGTGTCCAGTGTGTGTGTGTGTTCAGTGTGTGTGTGTGTGTGTGTGTGTGTGTTCAGTGTGTGTGTGTGTCTGTGTCCAGTGTGTGTGTGTGTGTGTGTGTGTGTGTGTGTGTGTGTGTGTGTGTGTGTGTGTGTGTGTGTGTGTGTGTGTGGTGTGTGTGTGTGTGTGTGTGTGTGTCAGATTATTATTTCAGGGACACTATATTATATAGTGGATGGATGTTTTTGTTGTTATTCTGTCTCTCACTGTTCAAATAAACCATTAAAATTATAGACTGATCCTTTCTTTGTCAGTGGGCAAACGTACAAAATCAGCAGGGGATCAAATACTTTTTTCCCCCACTGTATATGGGGCTTTGGTGACAAAACGGATGGCACTGTGACAGACTGCATCCAATTTATTGAGTAGGGTATTGGAGGCTATTTTGTAAATGACATCGCCGAAGTCGAGGATCGGTAGGATGGTCAGTTTTCAAAGGATATGTTTGGCAACATAAATGAAGGATGCTATGTTGCAAAATAGGAAGCCAATTCTAGATTTAACTTTGGATTGGAGATGCTTATAGTGAGTCTGGAAGGAGAGTTTACAGTCTAACCAGACACCTAGGTATTTGTAGTTGTCCACATATTCTAAGTCAGAACCGTCCAGAGTAGTGATGCTGGACAGGCGGGCAGGTGCAGGCAGCGATCGGTTGAAGAGCATGCATTTAGTTTTACTTGTATTTAAGAGCAGTTGGAGGCCACGGAAGGAGAGTTGTATGGCATTGAAGCTCGTCTGGTTAGTTAGTTAACACAGTGTCCAAAGAAGGGCCAGAAGTATACAGAATAACACCAATAACAAAGGGGGTCTGATCTTTGTGCCTCTGTAAATTTCTCATTCATCATCATTAATGATTCATTCATGATTATTCATAATCATGGTAGCATCCACATGAATGTAGAAGTGTTCAGAAACATCTTCTATTCTTACTGACAATACAAGTGAAGTGACTCCAAAATGACAGGACATTATTCACCATTCAGTTTCTATTAGGAAAAACATAATCCAAAACACAACCAAGACAAACTGCAAAATGAATTCAACAAGTTAGTAGAATCACAGGCTTGATGTAATCACTGCAGGCATGGAACATGGTACAACTACTAAACTTATGACAACTTTAATACAATATAAGTGAATTTGTCCGAATATGTACAACTTTTTCAAATGGGAGAACTAAATACATAAAGTGCTTTCCTTTCTTAACAGTAACACAGCTATGTATGAAAATACCTTCAAATAAAAGGTGACATTCTGTACTGTCACCTAATAAGAAACATTCTACCTCATATCCAAAATGCTGGAGCATAGCACCACATTTAAAACTGTAAGCTTCACTGTCCAAACACATATGGTGTGGACTATGTGTGCCTGGTAAACACATGTGGATCTGGTGAACAGTTATCACTTGTTGACCAACTACAGGAATACTGACCTCAGAGTCTCCAGTTTACAGTGGGGATTCCCCAGTCCAGCAGAGAGCAGCTTCACTCCTGAATCCTTCAGGTCATTGTTACTCAGGTCCAGCTCTCTCAGGTGTGAGGGGTTTGAACTGAGAACTGAGACCAGAGAATCACAGCCTTCCTCTGTGACTCCACAGCCTGACAGCCTGCAAAGAGTCAAATCATATTAAAATCACACTGCTATGCTTTGATGGTGAAAATAGTGGCAGTATCCTTTTTCAACATATTCAGATATCAGTGTCCTGAAACCTTCCATATCTATTCGTAAATGAATGTATCATCATTAAAAATGACAAATTATCAAAGTTTTGCCTGCAGATAGAAACATGTATAGTACAAATATTTGAGTAGACTGACCAGACCAGTTTAAAAAGCAGTATCAGTCAAAAGACAGACAGTGAGGTATCAGATTTAGATTGTATTGAGTATACAGTCCACACATATCTATTTTGACAGTGAAGATAACATTTTAAATGTGGCTCTAAACTCCAACATTTTGGATTTCAGATCAAATGTTTCATATGAGGTGACAGTATACAATGTCACCTTTTATTTGAGGGTATTTTAATACATATCTGTTTCAACATTTAGAAAAATGAAAGCACTTTATGTATCTAGTCCCCCTATTTAAAGAAGTCATATGTTTTCTGACCAATTCACTCATAGTGTATTAAATTAGTCAAAAGTTAAGTATTTGGTCCCATATTCTTTGACTGCCATGATTGAGAAAGATCATGAATAATAATGAGTGAGAGAGTTACAGAGGCTACAACAAAACATGCTAACCTCTCACCATTACCAATAACAGAGGCTACAACAAAACATGCTAACCTCTCACCATTACCAATAACAGAGGCTACAACAAAACATGCTAACCTCTCACCATTACCAATAACAGAGGCTACAACAAAACATGCTAACCTCTCACCATTACCAATAACAGTGGCTACAACAAAACATGCTAACCTCTCACCATTACCAATAACAGAGGCTACAACAAAACATGCTAACCTCTCACCATTACCAATAACAGAGGATACAACAAAACATGCTAACCTCTCTCCATTACCAATAACAGAGGCTACAACAAAACATGCTAACCTCTCACCATTACCAATAACAGAGACTACAACAAAACATGCTAACCTCTCACCATTACCAATAACAGAGGCTACAACAAAACATGCTAACCTCTCACCATTACCAATAACAGAGGCTACAACAAAACATGCTAACCTCTCACCATTACCAATAACAGAGGATACAACAAAACATGCTAACCTCTCACCATTACCAATAACAGAGGCTACAACAAAACATGCTAACCTCTCACCATTACCTATAACAGAGGCTACAACAAAACATGCTAACCTCTCACCATTACCAATAACAGAGGCTACAACAAAACATGCTAACCTCTCACCATTACCAATAACATAGGCTACAACAACACATGCTAACCTCTCACCATTAACAATAACAGAGGGGGTTTGATCTTTGTTAGTAGAATCACAAGCCTCACTGCAGGTGTCAGGAATCCCGCTTCCTGAGTCTGTTTCTGCCTGAGCTGACTGTTTTCTGTTTGGAGTCTAAGGTTTCGTTCAGAAACCTATCTGGTTGCTAGGCGACGAAGTTAGGCGGGAGATCTAGTGATTACCCTACACCTGCATCTCATCAACCTTCTGCACACCTGGTCCTGATCATCACCTCTTCATAAGCCCTGAGCTGACATCCATTCCCTGCTGGATCGTTAGCAACGAACAGCCTCATGTTTCCTGAGCTAGTCTTGTTGTTTTGTTCTTGTTACTGGTTACTCCACCCCCCGTTTACTCTGTCTACAGTCATCCTCCCGGAACATTCAACTCCCTTGCCTGGCCGTCGGTGGATACAGTGACGTCATTGAATCCACCCATCTACTCTCATCAACTCACCTCCGCTGCCGCTCCGTCTCCTGGATCACTCAAATTACACATCAAGACTACCAATAAATACTCACCTTCATTTTACTCACCTGGTCTGCTTCTGGGTTCTGTCTTAGAGAAACGTGACAGCAGGCATGGAATATGGGACAACATGCTAAACTTATGACTACTTTAATACACTATAAGTAATATGTCCGAATAATTACGACTTTTTCAAATGGGAGAACTACATGCATAAAGTACTTTCATATCTGATAATACTGACCTCAGAGTCTCCAGTTTACAGTGGGGATTCCCCAGTACAGCAGAGACCAGCTTCACGCCTGAATCCTTCAGGTCATTGTTACTCAGGTCCAGCTCTCTCAGGTGTGAGGGGTTTAACCTCAGAGCTGAGACCAGAGAATCACAGCCTTCCTCTGTGACTCCACAGCCTGACAGCCTGACAAAGAGATCATGACTTCAAACACATTGTTAATTTAGTGTAGAAGGACAATGGCAGATGCATTTGGTTAATTCTCCCAAACAACATATATATTCTTCTTCTGTGTCCTAGAATTGTATGGTCATATTGTTATACTAATGTGAAAATCAATGCATTTATTCACACACACACACACACACACACACACACACACACACACACACACACACACACACACACACACACACACACACACACACACACACACACACACACACACACACACACACTGGACACACAGTCAGCATATAACTTTGTCCAAGTGGTGGTCAGAATGTTTGTATTACCTAGCCTGAAAAGTCAAACATGTCTGATATGAACATTGACATAAACCCTCTACATACTTGAGTTTCTCCAGTCTGCAGTGTGGATCCTCCAGTCCAGCAGAGAGCAGTCTGACTCCTGAGTCTCCTGGGTGATTGTAGCTCAGGTCCAGCTCTCTCAGGTGTGAGGGGTTTGACCTCAGAGCTGAGACCAGAGAAGCACAGCCTTCCTCTGTGACTCCACAGCCTGACAGCCTGCAACGAGATCATCATGACTTCACAAACACACTGTTTAGTTAACACCAGTAGTGTTGAAGGACAATGGAAGATGCATTTGGTTTATTCTCTCAAACAACATATAGATTCATCTTCCGTCAGCTACAATTGTATGGTCATATTGTTATACTAATGTGAAAATCAATGCATTTATTCAATGTTTTCAATGTAATATTATACACATATTATAATGCATATTTTTCTTTAACCTGAATATTTCTTCCTGATGATTAGATTTTATATGTCATTTTATGTACTCACAGAAATGCACTGGAGGCTTTGAACACTGGCAGCAGCCTCAGAAGACCTTCCTCTGATCTGGAGTATTTCTTCAGGTCAAACACATCCAGCTCCTTTTCTGAAGTCAGCAACACAAAGACCAGAGCTGACCACTGTGCAGGTGACAGGTTGGGTTTTGAGAGACTTCCTGATCTCAGGTAGCTTTGGATCTCCTCCACTAGAGAATGGTCATTCAGTTCATTCAGACAGTGGAACAGATTGATGCTCCTCTCTGGAGAGGGATTCTCCCTGATCTTCTCCTTGATGTACTTGACTGTCTCTTCATGGCTCTGTGAGCTGCTTCTTGTCTTTGTCAGTAGACCTAGTAAGTGCTTCTGATTGGACTCCAGTGAAAGTCCCAGAAGGAAGCGGAGGAACAGGTCCAGGTTTCCCATCTCACTTTGTAAGGCTTTATCCACAGCACTCTTGTAGACAGTAACTTCAGACTTGTCTCTGTACAGCAGAGAAAAGATACTGGAATTTGTTTGCTGTTTGTCCACGAGATTCTCATTTTTGTTGATGAATGAGAGGAACACATATACAGCAGCCAGAAACTCCTGAATGCTCAGATGAACGAAGCAGTACACCTTGTCCTGGTACAGCCCACATTCCTCTTTAAAGAGCTGTGTGCACAATCCTGAGTACACTGAGGCTTCATTGACATCAATGCCAGCCTCTTTCAGGTCTTCTTCATAGAAAATCAGATTGCCCTTCACTAGCTGTTGAAAAGCCAGTTTTCCCAGTGACAGAATGCTCTCATTATTCAAGTGTGGATCTGTCTCTTCTTTCCCAAGATACTTTTCATTCTTCTGTTTGGTATGAAACACCACAAGGTGTGTGTACATCTCAGTCAGAGTCTTGGGCATCTCTTCTCTCTTATGTTTCAGCATGTGTTCGAGGACTGTTGCAGAAATCCAACAGAAGACTGGAATGTGGCACATGATGTGGAGGCTCCTTGATGTCTTTATGTGTGAGATGATTCTGCTGGCCAGCTCCTCATCACTGAATCTCTTTCTGAAGTACTCCTCCTTCTGTGGGTCATTGAACCCTCGTACCTCTGTCACCTGGTCAACACACCCTGAAGGGATCTTATTGGCTGCTGCAGGTCGGGTAGTTATCCAGAGGAGAGCAGAGGGAAGCAGATTTCCCTTGATGAGATTTGTCAGCAGAACATCCACTGAGGTTGACTCTGTGACGTCACAACAGATCTTGTTCTTCTGGAAGTCTAGGGGCAGTCGGCACTCATCCAGACCATCAAAGATTAACACAACTTTGTACTTGTTGTAGATGGAGATTCTTGATTGTTTGGTTTCCATTGAGAAGTGATTGACAAGTTCAATCAAAGTGTGTTTGTCCCCTTTCATCAAATTCAGCTCCCGAAAAGGGATTGAAAACACAAATTGAACATCCTGATTGGCTTTTCCTTCAGCCCAGTCCAGAATGAACTTCTGCACAGAGACTGTTTTTCCAATGCCAGCGACTCCCTTTGTCAGCACAGTTCTGATAAGTTTGTCTTGTCCAGTTAAGGGTTTGAAGATGTCGTTACATTTGACTGCAGTCTCTGGTCTTGCTTGTTTCCTGGTTGTTGTCTCAATCTGTCTCAGCTCATGTTCATTATTGACCTCTCCTGTTCCACCCTCTGTGATGTAGAGCTCTGTGTAGATCTTATTGAGAAGTGTTGGGTTTCCTTGTTTAGCGATCCCCTCAAATACACATTGAAACTTCTTCTTTAGATTAGATTTGAGTTCACGTTGGCAAATCACAGCAAGCTCATCTGAATGAAGAAATAACACAGAGGATATTAATATTACATCTGCTTTAATGTCTACAGTATTGTAGGACTGTTATAACATTTTAAATTATAATCATTTATTCTCTTAACTGACTGTTTAAATGTTTTCATAATGCATTACAGACTGGTGTGACTGATAATGTAATTATTGGTATTATTGATGGTATTATTAATGTTGTCTCTCTGTCTCTGTCTCTCTCTCTAAATTAATCAACACAACACATCCCTTCTGCTACTTGATGAGGTCACTAGGTGTTGTGTTAAGGCTGCTACAATATCATTGAGTTACTCAGCTACTTTAGCTGTACTTTAGCTACAGCTTTTAAATGTTATAAAACAGCATTCAACATGAGGCAGACAGATCTTACATTTCTCCAGTGTGTCAGCAAGCTCCTTCTGGTTCATTTTCCTCAGGACGTGCAGTGTGATCTTCAGAGCCCCCTCTCTGGCACTGCTCTCCTGCTTCTCATCTTCAGCATGCACCACTTCCTCATCCTGCTTCTGACTCTCAAAGCCTTCTGGGAGTTCTGGACTAAGAATCCTCTTGAACATCTTCAGCTCGTTCTTCACAAATGTCATCATTTTCTCTTCAAGCAACTAAAATAAATCAAGT
This sequence comes from Salmo salar, assembly GCF_965601325.2. Classification (NCBI taxonomy): domain Eukaryota; kingdom Metazoa; phylum Chordata; class Actinopteri; order Salmoniformes; family Salmonidae; genus Salmo; species Salmo salar. The sequence goes on from NW_027675339.1 coordinate 1,376,500, forward strand.
AAATAAGTTAAGCAAGAGAAGAAATGCTTTCTCATTAACACATTAATGAATAATTGACAGATCAACTTTACTTGAGGTAAACAAAAACAAATGTACATAACAGGACCACATACACTGAATATAGAGTCCAGGTCTGTTTGATGACTCTGGGAAGACTGACCACTGAGAATCTCTGACTCTGATCTCTCCTGTTGGTTTCTGTGGACAAAACATGAGATTACATCTCCTCATCCAGGGAGTACACACACACACACACACACACACACACACACACACACACACACACACACACACACACACACACACACACACACACACACACACACACACACACACACACACACACACACACACACACACACACACACACACACACACGGAGGGAATGTTGTGTTTGTTTAATATTGTTTTAGGACTATGAAAATGGACTAAAGGATTAGTCTATGGATTATGAAAACAACAAAATAAATGTGAAAATGTGAGAGGAGAAATGACTAGAGACAGTGTTGTTTAACTCACTGACCATGACCCATGAGTTCTTCTTACCTTTGTTCAGTAGAAAAGTCTCCCTCTCTAAAGGATATAGGAGGCGCCATAGACTGCTCACTCTTCATGGACACACAGCTGGGTACAGGGGAGGCTGGTCTCTCCTGCTTGATTGGACTTCAACACAACAGAGACAAACATTACATTTCTCATCTACTCTGATCTCAGTTGGGAAACATAAGAAGAGCTCTGGATCAGACAGACAGACAGACAGACAGACAGACAGACAGACAGACAGACAGACAGACAGACAGACAGACAGACAGACAGACAGACAGACAGACAGACAGACAGACAGACAGACAGACGGAGATAGATACACAGACAGACAGACAGACAGACAGACAGACAGACAGACAGACAGACAGACAGACAGACAGACAGACAGACAGACAGACAGACAGACAGACAGACAGACAGACGGAGATAGATACACAGACAGACAGACAGACAGACAGACAGACAGACAGACAGACAGACAGACAGACAGATACACAGACAGACGGAGATAGATACACAGACAGACAGACAGACAGACAGACAGACAGACAGACAGACAGACAGACAGACAGACAGACAGACAGACAGACAGACAGACAGACAGACAGACAGACAGACAGACAGACAGACAGTCAGACAGACAGACAGACAGACAGACAGATACACAGACAGACGGAGATAGATACACAGACAGACAGACAGACAGACAGACAGACAGACAGACAGACAGACAGACAGACAGACAGACAGACAGACAGACAGACAGACAGAGAGCAAAATACACACAGACAGAGAGACAGGCAAAGAGACAGACAGATAGATAGACAGACAGAGAGACACACACACACACGGAGGGAATATTGTGTTTGTTTAATATTGTTTTAGGACTATGAAAATGGACTAAAGTATTAGCCTATGGATTATGAAAACTACAAAAAGAAATGTGAAAATGTGAGAGGAGAAATGACTAGAGACAGTATTGTTTAACTCACTGACCATGACCCATGAGTTCTTCTTACCTTTGTTCAGTAGAAAAGTCTCCCTCTCTAAACTGTATAGGACGATACATAGACTGGTCACTCTTCATGGACACACAGCTGGGAACAGGGGAGGCTGGTCTCTCCTGCTTGATTAGTCTTCAACACAACAGAGACAAACATTACATCTCTCATCTACTCTGATCTCAGATGGGAAACATAAGAAGAGTTTAATTCCAAAACGCAACATATCACTTTACAGAAATGTTGGTAAATTAGCTTTTATTGTTTAAAGAAATTATTAATGAGATTGGTGTGTTTTTCACTATCTAATCATGACATGGGGTTGATCAATGACAGACATGTATTTGTTTAAAATCTATCACTTAATGATTTCATTTCAGAGAGACAAATATTAATTGTGTTTTTATGTTGGATAAAAGTAGAGACTCAGAGCTAGAAAATGATATATCAGACACTGCAGTTGAGGAACAATGGGAAAGTAATTCTGCTTTGAATGTTAATAAACTTGGAACCTCACTTTTGAGAAAATGTCCTTTGAATGTTTTGGTACCTACTGGAGAGCTCTTCTTTGTCTACAGGGCTGTTACTTTGGCAGATAATGTCACCCATCTAAATAAATAGTTGTTATATATATAATTAACTAAATGTATGGTGTTTTTGTTTTATGTCAGTTTAATTTTGTTATGCTATAAACATTTTATTTTATTATAAGTGGTAAAAAGAACTAGAAAATGTTATATTTTGCGATTCTGAGTAATTACTACTTTAGTAAAGAATTACACATTATTCAGTACTACTGCAGTTGCTACATAATTCCAATAGATGGCAGCATAAGACCACAAATGATATTTCAGAATATTAGTTTAGTTTTCTCCCTGGATACACCACCACTCCCCACGCTTCTTTCTGTCCCTTTCCACACTGCTAACGCAAGAGGAAGGACTGAAAAAGCATTTAACAGATTACTGTGAAGTAATATAATGATGATTCATGTTTATTATTACCTGTTTTTATGCTCATGTTTGAAATTATACTTCATTACTATAACGATTATCAATAAGCCTGAACATTAATTCAGACACCTCTGGTTGAGAAAAACGTATTTTCCTGGTACATTCATTGTCAAATTCATCAACCAGCATCGAGCCACTCTGTCTTCTCTCTCTAGTAGTCAACTCAGCCCCAGTAAAAAGCTGGTGTCTTCACTCTGCCTTCTCTCTCTAGTAGTCAACTCAGCCCCGGTAAAAAGCTGGTGTCTTCACTCTGCCTTCTCTCTCTAGTAGTCAACTCAGCCCCGGTAAAAAGCTGGTGTCGTCGCTCTGCCTTCTCCAGGGGCATGTTGAGGTAAATTTACTAACCGAGAGGGTTGAATTATGTAATTTATTGGTGGGCTGGAAGGCGCACTCTTGTCTTTTCTATTCCGAGGTTGTTTACTCGCAATATCAGATATTAAGATGACTTTTTATAATGCATGTATACTGAGGTTGAGGTTCTGACTAGTGATAATTTACCCGGGGTTCAATACCTGCTATAGTCACTATTATTTTGCTCTCCCAAAAGCAACACAGCCCTAAAACGAGATATATAGCTAACTAAAGTCATGTTAATGAGTGACCATTTTAGAAAATCATGGGACATATAGTCTGTGGTTGCATGCTATTTTATGTCAATCATACTGCTGCTTGTAGCCTATAACTGATGCTTTGTGGTCTTATGCTGCCATCTATTGGAAATATTTAGCAATTAAAAGTTATTAACCTCTTGGGGCTAGGTGGGACGCTAGCGTGCCACCCGTGGTGCACTCCATCAACAGCAGGTGCATTTCAAGAGCGGCAAATTTGAATCCAAATAAATGTCAAAATTCAAATTTTTCAAAAATACAACTATGTTACACCATTTGAAAGATAAACATCTCCTTAATCTAACCACGTTTTACGATTTCAAAAAGGTTTTACGGCGAAAGCATAAATTTAGAGTATGTTAGGACAGTACATTTACAAGAGTTGTGTGTAATGTTTTGTCAAGTCAAAGACAGGGTCACCAAAACCATAAAACCAGCTAAAATGATACACTAACCTTTTACAATCTCCATCAGATGACACTCCTAGGACATTATGTTAGACAATGCATGCATTTTTAGTTCTATCAAGTTCATATTTATATACAAAAACAGCGTTTTACTATGGCATTGATGTTGAGGAAATCGTTTCCCTCCAATAACCGGCAGTCAAGTCAGCGTCACAAATTAAATAATTAAAATTAGAAAACATTGGTAAAATATTATATTGTCATTTAAAGAATTATAGATTTACATCTTTTGAACGCAATCAACTTGCCAGATTTAAAAATAACCTTACTGGGAAATCACACTTTGCAATAATCTGAGCACTGTGCCCAGAAAAATACGCGTTGCGATACAGACTAGACGTCATGTTGGGGAGATCTAAAATCGAAAATACTATGTAAATAATCCATTACCTTTGATTCTCTTCATCAGATGTCACTTCCAGGTATCACAGGTCCATAACGAATGTAGTTTTGTTCAAAAAAGCTCATCATTTATGTCCAAAAATCTCCGTCTCGTTAGCACATGATGTAAGCCAGCCGGACTTCTCGTCATGAACGAGGGGAAAAAATATATTTCCGTTCGTTCAAACATGTCAAACGTTGTATAGCATAAATCATTAGGGCCTTTTTTAACCAGAACATGAATAATATTCAAGGTGGACGAATGCATAGCCTTTTATAACGTATTGGAACGAGGGTACCCAACATGAAGTAGCGCGCCAGGTGTCTAATGGGACATCACCGTTCCATGGCTCTTGTTCGGTCAGATCTCCCTCCAGAAGACTCAAAACACTTTGTAAAGGCTGGTGACATCTAGTGGAAGCAATAGGAAGTGCCAAAATATTCCTAAACCCCTGTGTTTTTCAATGGGATAGGTTTAAACTCAATACAACACATCAGGTATCCACTTCCTGTCAGAAAATGTCTCAGGGTTTTGCCTGCCAAATGAGTTCTGTTATACTCACAGACACCATTCAAACAGTTTTGGAAACTTTAGAGTGTTTTCTATCCATATATAATAAGTATATGCATATTCTAGTTACTGGGTAGGATTAGTAACCAGATTAAATCGGGTACATTTTTTTTATCCAGACGTGCAAATGCTGCCCCCTAGACCCAACAGGTTAATGCACATTCAGACGTTGGTGAGGCAGCTGAGAATTTAAAAAAAATATGGAATGTGTCCAGCCTACTTGAGGCGCCCCGAAAATAATATTCAAAAGTTTAGTCATTGGATACAGAGGGGTTAAACACTAAAGTTACCGTCCATCTAGTGAAGAGAGGAGAACCGGACAGAGGTAGCCAGCATCCGTCAACGAGAGAGGGAGGATAGGATAACTAGGATGCTGCTGGTAGAGTAGCTAGCTAGTTTACCTGCTGTACCGACTAGCTAGGATAACTAGGATGCTGCTGGTAGAGTAGCTAGCTAGCTTACCTAGCTGTACCGACTAGCGAGGATAACTAGGATGCTGCTGGTAGAGTAGCTAGCTAGCTTACCTAGCTGTACCGGCTAGCTAGGATAACTAGGATGCTGCTGGTATAGTAGCTAGCTAGCTTACCTAGCTGTACCGACTAGCTAGGATAACTAGGATGCTGCTGGTAGAGTAGCTAGCTAGCTTACCCAGCTGTACCGACTAGCTTGGATAACTAGGATGCTGCTGGTAGAGTAGCTAGCTAGCTTACCTAGCTGTACCGACTAGCGAGGATAACTAGGATGCTGCTGGTAGAGTAGCTAGCTAGCTTACCTAGCTGTACCGACTAGCTAGGATAACTATGATGCTGCTGGTAGAGTAGCTAGCTAGCATACCTAGCTGTACCGACTAGCTTGGCTAGCTAGCAGGACGTTCATCTGTCGTTTGTCTCGATGATGATGACGAATCCGGTGAACCACAAAATGAAACAAGGATAGAGAGTGAAAAGGATCTGGCTACACTCATACTGTCCCTGACCGTAAACCAAAAGCAAATTGAACAATAAACTTCGGTGTCTCAACACTGTAACAAACTCTGTCATTATTCCCCAAGATCACCTCAGCCAACTCTGCACGTAACCTGACAATATGTTTGGCGCCACACAGTATGGGGACGTGGACAGTTCTGTACGGGGACGGGGACAGTTCCAGAACGCGGACAAGAGCAGTGCCACACAATCAACTAAACCCAGTCTTTACAGTGGGTTACATTAGTAATATTCATTTTTCTCTATGTTAAACAAACATTTATTGCAACAATATTTTGAGATCTGGGCCCATATCCACAAAGCGTCTCAGAGTAGAAAATTGGTCGTATAAGTGCTGAGAATACAGACATTTTACACTTCTGGGTATAAATTAAAGCTATGCATGAAGTCTCTACTCCCACCTAGTCAGCAGATATTTAGGACACCTCGTGAGCTGTCCTAAGTAGTTAAGAGTTAACAGCAGGTGTCTTGATAATACTATAGAATAATGCAGCGAGTCAGTGGTTCCTGCACCACATGTAAATACTTTGGGGTAGTAAAAATATTGTTTTCTATTTCTATATGATCAATCCATTAATAATATAGACCTACATGCAACAGTATGTCTTGTGCTTTTGGAAATTATTTATGAATAATATGTATGTGTAATATTTATTTATAATATTTATGTATAATATTTATGTATGATATTTATGTGTAATATTTATGTATAATATGTATGTATAATATTTATGTATCACAAGTGATACCATGTATGTCTGCATAGCATTTTGTCTTCATTTTGGCAGATTAACTCATGCTTATTTCTGAAGATTATCTCTGGTTTTCACCCAGAGGCTAAGGAGTTGGAGCTGTGGCAGGATTTGAACCTGTGTTTGAAAGGTGGCTGGTTCGAATCCTGGGCCGAGTGCTGAAATAAACAGGTGGAATTGATCTGACCACTGGAGGGCTGCTGGGTTCACATCCTCAAAACAATCACCATTCGTTGATCAGAACTCTAGAGATTCTTCTTCACTGAACCCAAAAATATATATAACTTTTAGTGATTCCATATATTAAGGAAGTGATAGAAGCCTTTTTGGTTCTATAAGGAACCTTCTTTTCTAAGAGTGTATAATAAACACATAAACATTTGATTATTTAATTTTCTACATCATGTTATTTCAAGTTATCTCTTTGGAGCGCAACATCACGTTGTTAAAAAATTATCCTAAATTAGGCATCTCGGGTGTTCCAGCTAAACAATGGATGTATAGCGTTTTGCAATACAAAAATATTATACACAATCCTAAGCTATTAATTAAAAATCTGAGAACAGTAATATTGAAGGTACCCATTAGCAACCATTTCTGATTTAAAAACAAACGTGAACATTTTTGGAAATATCATTTTTGAAATAAACTATTAATAATTCTTAAACAAAATTGTCATCTCACCTCTTAGATTTGGTGTCATGTTCCCCAGAGAGACTCATTTTAGAGGCAGGGTCCCCCTCCTTCCTCTCCCCAGAGAGACTCATTTTAGAGACAGGACCCCTGAACAGAGATCCAACATGTTGGTTGTGGTTAACACAGTGACAACTAAACAGAGATCCAGCATGTTGGTTGTGGTTAACACAGTGACAACTAAACAGAGATCCAGCATGTTGGTTGTGGTTAACACAGTGACAACTAATTATTGATTGTCAATTGTTCTCATGTATTCATTATCTCTTAGAGAAATAAAACATTTACTAACAGACATAGAAACAGTCAGGTGATTTAATGCATCACATTAACATGTTGTTGTGACATTTCATCTCCATGGTAACTGTCAATAATAATAATAAGTCACTGTTTGTTAAGGTAGTTATAGACAGTACAGCAACAATAAATATAATAATAATAATAATAATAAGTCACTGTTTATTAAGGTAGTTATAGACAGTACAGCAACAATAATAATAATAATAATAATAATAATAATAAGTCACTGTTTGTTAAGGTAGTTATAGACAGTACAGCAACAACAATAATAATAATAATAATAATAATAATAATAATAATAATAAGTCACTGTTTGTTAAGGTAGTTATAGACAGTACAGCAACAATAACAATAATAATAATAATAATAATAACAATAATAATAATAATAATAATAATAATAATTATATTAAGTCACTGTTTGTTAAGGTAGTTATAGACAGAACAGCAACAATAATAATAACAATAATAATAATAATAATAATAATAATAATAATAATTCACTGTTTGTTAAGGTAGTTATAGACAGAACAGCAACAACAATAATAATAATAATAATAATAATAATAATAATAATTCACTGTTTGTTAAGGTAGTTATAGACAGAACAACAACAACAATAATAATAATAACAATAATAATAATAAGTCACTGTTTGTTAAGGTAGTTATAGACAGAACAGCAACAACAATAATAATAATAATAATAATAATAATAATAATAAGTCACTGTTTGTTAAGGTAGTTATAGACAGTACAGCAACAATAACAATAATAATAATAAGTCACTGTTTGTTACGGTAGTTATAGACAGTACAGCAACACAAGGCCATGTCTCACACGTATTTGTATTCACTAACAGTTGACTATTTATTGTCTTTCAATCTGTTCTTTTCTAAACGTATCTGAGAATGTAGACAGAAGGGCTAAAACAGACATGATTGATCCGAGGAGGAAATTGTTGATCCTTTCAGAAAGGTTTTTTGCATCAAGTGAGAGAGGTTATATTATGTAAAGTAGACTAGGTTATAATGCATAATAGCAGTTTGTTAGTGATATGCAGATCAAGGTCTATACCTCGGCTATAGCCTACATATCATAGATGACCAGTCTAAACCTGTTCAGATCAACATAATGTTATAGTCCTACCAGTAGCAGGACAGAGAATGTACTGTATATAACCTACATATCATAGATGACCAGTCTAAACCTGTTCAGATCAACATAATGTTATAGTCCTACCAGTAGCAGGACAGAGAATGTACTGTATATAACCTACATATCATAGATGACCAGTCTAAACCTGTTCAGATCAACATAATGTTATAGTCCTACCAGTAGCAGGACAGAGAATGTACTGTATATAACCTACATATCATAGATGACCAGTCTAAACCTGTTCAGATCAACATAATGTTATAGTCCTACCAGTAGCAGGACAGAGAATGTACTGTATATAACCTACATATCATAGATGACCAGTCTAAACCTGTTCAGATCAACATAATGTTATAGTCCTACCAGTTGCAGGACAGAGAATGTACTGTATATAACCTACATATCATAGATGACCAGTCTAAACCTGTTCAGATCAGTTCACAGAGACCATCAGGTTTGTCGGCATGATAAGTGATCATAGCCTTATAATAGTTTGTAGGTAGTCTAGACCAACAGTACGAGAGTCTGCCCGTCTTTCCTACATACCAACACATTTATTCAATGTTACTGAGAAATATGTGCCACAGTTTCAACAGCCATTTTGTAACTGCGTAGACTACACACTTACTTTCACGTTCATATGAGGAAATCACAAAACTTCTGACAGTCACTGGTGCAGCCGCCTGTTTTCTTGCAGATGAAGTAGCTTTCACAGGCAGCTCATTCAACCAGCCTAAACAACAGTAAATACAAGATGTCAAATGGTCAAAAGTGAATCTCAATAGAGCCATATACATTAGAGAGAGGTATATTGCTGCAGATGTTGGATCTTAATTTGAGCCAGTTTGCTACACCTGGAAAATAATCCTGCAGAAACAGGACATTTGAATTATTGTGTGGATTATAATTAATGAACAGTTTTAAAATGGAAATGTGGAATTTATCATCTTCAGAAACCTTTTCTAAAGTTTAATTACACTCAAATACACTACAAGTTTAGTTTTTCTGCAACAGGGTGATCAAATTAAGATCCTACATCTGTACAGAGTTTATGTCTTTATCTGAAAAGGGCAGTTTGAGTTATTAGCAATAACATTGCAACTGTCAGCTGATGTAAACCTCTGTGATTGGATGTTATAGACCCCCATACATATCCCCATGTACAATTATGTGTACAGATGTAGGATCTTAATTTGATCACCCCCCACTGCAGAATAACTTTCCAGCAATGCAGGAAATGTAAAACTTGTAGTGAATTTTAGGTTTAAAAAGGCTTCTGAAGTTTGTAATTTCCACTTAGAAATTTCAGACTTGAGTTTTCTGTCTCAGTAGTAGTAGACTGTTAGGAGTGTTTTACTGTCATTCACTATACTAACATTACACCAACCTGTCTCAGTAGTAGTAGACTGTTAGGAGTGTTTTACTGTCATTCACTGTACTAACATTACATTTAATTTATCTACACACTTTACAATAATCCCTGGCAGGATTCTCACCTTGAAACTTCATTGCGATTTTTTTCTGTTCTGTTCTGAATATTCTGATGGGTGAGGCCTGAGCTGGAATGTGAAGCTAACTGAAGCTGGCTAGCTTTAGAAAACCAGTATATCAAGCCTGTATCATAGTATACCCCTCAGGCTACGTTCAGGTTTCAGCAAGAGGCAGGTATCAACATGTCGAGTTGTAGGCAACAACCTGGGTTGTATTCATTAGTTTACTCCACAGCCAACAGTTTTAAGATGTTAAATAAAACATAAACCGTTTACTCTAAACGCTGTACAACGTGACCTAAACGGTTTCTGTTGCGAAAAGTTTTGCTACGGTGGGCACTAATGAATACACACAACCTGTTTTTAGGAAGTGTAAGTTGTTGTTAGTCTCTCGAACAATATTTATTAGTCTCTCTTTCACACAACATACCTTCCTGAGTGAAAGGAGTTAACTGTAGATTATAAAGAGAACATGTTTGTTTGTTACTTGTTGTGTTTTAAGCCTGTTTTGAGAAGACAAGTCTATAGACCTATGATACAGTACACTCTTAGAATAAAGGGTTCCAAACGGGTGCTCCTGCCGTCCCCATAGGAGAACGCTTTTGGGTTCCAGGTAGAACCCTTCTGGCTTCCATGTAGAACCCTCTGTGGAAAGGGTTCTTCACGGAACCCAGAAGTGTTCTACCTAGTACCAAAAAAAGGGTTCTACAAAGGGTTCTCCTATGGGGACAGCCAAAGAACCCTTTTAGATTGTAGATAGTGTAGGAGCGATCACCCTGGGGCACACAGATGGGCACAGAACGAATTCACCCCACGGATCTAAAGAGAGTAGGAATATTATAACACTGTCCACCAAAAACATAATTAACTATATTAATACACATAACAATATCACCAACTATATGAATAGACATAACAATACCATCAACTATATGAATACACACAACAATATCATCAACTATATTAATACACACAACAATATCATCAACTATATTAATACACACAACAATACCATCAACTATATTAATACACACAACAATATCACCAACTATATGAATAGACATAACAATACCATCAACTATATGAATACACACAACAATATCATCAACTATATGAATACACATAATAATACCATCAACTATATGAATACACACAACAATATCATCAACTATATTAATACACATAACAATATCACCAACTATATTAATACACACAACAATATCATCAACTATATGAATACACATAACAATATCACCAACTATATTAATACACATAACAATCGTCGTCTTACCTTTTATCTCTCAATAGAAACAGAGTCTGAATGATCATTCGGTCGTCGAAAGTTACTTTCGTTTGCTCTGCTCATTTACATATCAGGTTCTACCTGTTCTCTCTCCGAGTCCCTCTCTCTTTACAGCTCTTACAATGAGCCTTGGCAAACATTCTACAACTGTCTGGAAGTCAAATGATAGGATGCCTATTTAAAAACACTTTTTCAACATTTCAAGATAGCAGTTAGTTCAGTTTGATCTTATTAAAGACAGCTGTTTCATTTTTTTTATTCATTTTGACATATTGTTTGGGACCACTTTTTTTGCTCTGTTTGAAGGCTGTCAGCTTCTTGTCAGGAAGAGAATCACTTAGCCTTTCAACTAATTTTGGGTTAGTTCTCTCAAGAAGAACTAACCCATCTGAACATGACAGAAAGTAAGTCAGGAGTCCCTATTTCAACATGACAGAGAGTAAGACAGGAGAACCTATTTCAACATGACGGAGAGTAAGACAGGAGAACCTATTTCAACATGACAGAGAGTAAGACAGGAGAACCTATTTCAACATGACGGAGAGTAAGACAGGAGAACCTATTTCAACATGACAGAGAGTAAGACAGGAGAACCTATTTCAACATGACGGAGAGTAAGACAGGAGAACCTATTTCAACATGACGGAGAGTAAGACAGGAGTCCCTGACCTTATCTTCTCTCCAGAAGATGTCTGGTAGGCCCATTTAAATACCTTTTTTGGACATTTCAAGATAGCAGATGTTTGAGTTGGGTCTATTAACACAGCTGTGAGTTGTTAATTTTTTCATTTTTTCATTTTTGACAAAATGAGCACTCCTGGAAGTGACAGATTTTGAATCATATTGAGTGATAAGACTGAGCTATTTAAAAACACTTTTTCAACATTTCAAGATAGCAGTTAGTTCAGTTTGATCTTATTAAAGACAGCTGTATATTATTTTTTTTGACCCAAAAATATTCTATGTTCATGCCCACTTTTTTTGCACTATGTTTGAAGGCTGTCAACTTCTTGTCAGGAAGAGAATCACTTAGCCTTTCAACTAATTTTCAAATGATATGATGCCTATTTAAAAACACTTTTTCAACATTTCAAGATAGCAGTTAGTTCAGTTTGATCTTATTAAAGACAGCTGTATCATTTTTTTATTCATTTTGACATATTGTTTGGGACCACTTTTTTTGCTCTGTTTGAAGGCTGTCAGCTTCTTCTCAGGAAGAGAATCACTTAGCCTTTCGACTAATTTTGGGTTAGTTCTCTCAAGAAGAACCCATCTCAACATGACAGAAAGTAAGACAGGAGAACCTACAGTATACTGTATTCTAGTCCTGGTTCATCCTATATAACTACTGCTGTCCACTTCATATGTATATACTGTATTCCAGTCATGGTTCATCCTATATAACTACTGCTGTCCACTTCATATGTATATACTGTATTCTAGTCCTGGTTCATCCTATATAACTACTGCTGTCCACTTCATATGTATATACTGTATTCTAGTCATGGTTCATCCTATATAACTACTGCTGTCCACTTCATATGTATATACTGTATTCTAGTCATGGTTCATCCTATATAACTACTGCTGTCCACTTCATATGTATATACTGTATTCAAGTCCTGGTTCATCCTATATAACTACTGCTATCCACTTCATATGTATATACTGTATTCTAGTCCTGGTTCATCCTATATAACTACTGCTGTCTACTTCATATGTATATACTGTATTGTAGTCATGGTTCATCCTATATAACTACTGCTGTCCACTTCATATGTATATACTGTATTCTAGTCCTGGTTCATCCTATATAACTACTGCTATCCACTTCATATGTATATACTGTATTCTAGTCCTGGTTCATCCTATATAACTACTGCTGTCTACTTCATATGTATATACTGTATTGTAGTCATGGTTCATCCTATATAACTACTGCTGTCTACTTCATATGTATATACTGTATTTTAATCATGGTTCATCCTATATAACTACTGCTGTCCACTTCATATGTATATACTGTATTCTAGTCATGGTTCATCCTATATAACTACTGCTGTCCACTTCATATGTATATACTGTATTCTAGTCCTGGTTCATCCTATATAACTACTGCTGCCCACTTCATATGTATATACTGTATTCTAGTCATGGTTCATCCTATATAACTACTGCTGTCCACTTCATATGTATATACTGTATTCTAGTCCTGGTTCATCCTATATAACTACTGCTGTCCACTTCATATGTATATACTGTATTCTAGTCATGGTTCATCCTATATAACTACTGCTGTCCACTTCATATGTATATACTGTATTCTAGTCATGGTTCATCCTATATAACTACTGCTGTCCACTTCATATGTATATACTGTATTCCAGTCATGGTTCATCCTATATAACTACTGCTGTCCACTTCATATGTATATACTGTATTCCAGTCCTGGTTCATCCTATATAACTACTGCTGTCCACTTCATATGTATATACTGTATTCTAGTCATGGTTCATCCTATATAACTACTGCTGTCCACTTCATATGTATATACTGTATTCTAGTCATGGTTCATCCTATATAACTACTGCTGTCCACTTCATATGTATATACTGTATTCAAGTCCTGGTTCATCCTATATAACTACTGCTATCCACTTCATATGTATATACTGTATTCTAGTCCTGGTTCATCCTATATAACTACTGCTGTCTACTTCATATGTATATACTGTATTGTAGTCATGGTTCATCCTATATAACTACTGCTGTCCACTTCATATGTATATACTGTATTCTAGTCCTGGTTCATCCTATATAACTACTGCTATCCACTTCATATGTATATACTGTATTCTAGTCCTGGTTCATCCTATATAACTACTGCTGTCCACTTCATATGTATATACTGTATTCTAGTCCTGGTTCATCCTATATAACTACTGCTGTCTACTTCATATGTATATACTGTATTGTAGTCATGGTTCATCCTATATAACTACTGCTGTCTACTTCATATGTATATACTGTATTTTAATCATGGTTCATCCTATATAACTACTGCTGTCCACTTCATATGTATATACTGTATTCTAGTCATGGTTCATCCTATATAACTACTGCTGCCCACTTCATATGTATATACTGTATTCTAGTCATGGTTCATCCTATATAACTACTGCTGTCCACTTCATATGTATATACTGTATTCTAGTCATGGTTCATCCTATATAACTACTGCTGTCCACTTCATATGAATATACTGTATTCTAGTCATGGTTCATCCTATATAACTACTGCTGCCCACTTCATATGTATATACTGTATTCTAGTCATGGTTCATCCTATATAACTACTGCTGTCCACTTCATATGTATATACTGTATTCTAGTCATGGTTCATCCTATATAACTACTGCTGTCTACTTCATATGTATATACTGTATTCTAGTCCTGGTTCATCCTATATAACTACTGCTGTCCACTTCATATGTATATACTGTATTCTAGTCATGGTTCATCCTATATAACTACTGCTGTCCACTTCATATGTATATACTGTATTCTAGTCCTGGTTCATCCTATATAACTACTGCTGTCCACTTCATATGTATATACTGTATTCTAGTCATGGTTCATCCTATATAACTACTGCTGTCCACTTCATATGTATATACTGTATTCTAGTCATGGTTCATCCTATATAACTACTGCTGTCCACTTCACATGTATATACTGTATTCAAGTCCTGGTTCATCCTATATAACTACTGCTGTCCACTTCATATGTATATACTGTATTCTAGTCCTGGTTCATCCTATATAACTACTGCTGTCTACTTCATATGTATATACTGTATTGTAGTCATGGTTCATCCTATATAACTACTGCTGTCCACTTCATATGTATATACTGTATTCTAGTCCTGGTTCATCCTATATAACTACTGCTGTCCACTTCATATGTATATACTGTATTCTAGTCATGGTTCATCCTATATAACTACTGCTGTCCACTTCATATGTATATACTGTATTCTAGTCATGGTTCATCCTATATAACTACTGCTGTCCACTTCATATGTATATACTGTATTCTAGTCATGGTTCATCCTATATAACTACTGCTGTCTACTTCATATGTATATACTGTATTGTAGTCATGGTTCATCCTATATAACTACTGCTGTCTACTTCATATGTATATACTGTATTTTAATCATGGTTCATCCTATATAACTACTGCTGTCCACTTCATATGTATATACTGTATTCTAGTCCTGGTTCATCCTATATAACTACTGCTGTCTACTTCATATGTATATACTGTATTGTAGTCATGGTTCATCCTATATAACTACTGCTGTCTACTTCATATGTATATACTGTATTTTAATCATGGTTCATCCTATATAACTACTGCTGTCCACTTCATATGTATATACTGTATTCTAGTCATGGTTCATCCTATATAACTACTGCTGCCCACTTCATATGTATATACTGTATTCTAGTCATGGTTCATCCTATATAACTACTGCTGTCCACTTCATATGTATATACTGTATTCTAGTCATGGTTCATCCTATATAACTACTGCTGTCCACTTCATATGAATATACTGTATTCTAGTCATGGTTCATCCTATATAACTACTGCTGTCCACTTCATATGTATATACTGTATTCTAGTCCTGGTTCATCCTATATAACTACTGCTGTCCACTTCATATGTATATACTGTATTCTAGTCCTGGTTCATCCTATATAACTACTGCTGCCCACTTCATATGTATATACTGTATTCTAGTCATGGTTCATCCTATATAACTACTGCTGTCCACTTCATATGTATATACTGTATTCTAGTCATGGTTCATCCTATATAACTACTGCTGTCCACTTCATATGTATATACTGTATTCTAGTCATGGTTCATCCTATATAACTACTGCTGTCCACTTCATATGTATATACTGTATTCTAGTCCTGGTTCATCCTATATAACTACTGCTGTCCACTTCATATGTATATACTGTATTCCAGTCATGGTTCATCCTATATAACTACTGCTGTCCACTTCATATGTATATACTGTATTCTAGTCATGGTTCATCCTATATAACTACTGCTGTCCACTTCATATGTATATACTGTATTCTAGTCATGGTTCATCCTATATAACTACTGCTGTCCACTTCATATGTATATACTGTATTCTAGTCATGGTTCATCCTATATAACTACTACTGTACATCTACTATTCTTCAGATATACTACAGATGTACTCCAAATTGTCTATGCATCACATCACAGTACACAGTGTATATATATATATATATATATATATATATATATATATATATATATATATATATATATCATTGCTTGTCCTAATATTTTCATTGACTTTTTAGATTTGCCCTCTGTGAGCTGGGAACACAAGCATTTCACTTCACCCACAATAACATCTGATAAATATGTGTATGAAACCAATGAAATAAAATGTGATTGTATTGTTGAAAGTGTTAGATAATTCTCAATCCGTGTTGTGTCTTGTCTAAGAACAGCCCTTAGCCGTGGTTCTGTATAATAACCATATATCACACCTCCTCAGGACTTATTGATTTATAAGGCATTATAAAGGTGATTAAAATAATGATACATACGTACTTCATAGAAAACTGTTACCCTTCATATATTCTAACAAATCACATTTTAAGATTCATTATGTCATGTGTTCCATGTTAAAGGCTCTAACATTGGAACAAAACTATTTGTCTCCCTCTTGCTGTTGCATGCAGTTCCTCTCTCTCTTCCTCCCTCCCTCTAACCCCACCCCTCTGGCAGAACCAGGAAATCCCTCCCCCTCCCACAAACTCTCTTCTGAGGAAACGAAACTGATCTGAGTCTCTGTCTCGTCAGTCTGTGTGAGAGTGAACAACCGTCCAAATGGCTCAACAGGGAGTTCTGCTGGACCAGGACCAGTTCTGTTGTTCTGTCTGTCTGGATCTACTGAAGGAACCAGTCGCCATCCCCTGTGGACACAGTTACTGTAGGAGTTGTATTGAGGGCTGCTGGGATCAGGATGTTCTGAAAGGGGTCTATAGCTGTCCTCAGTGCAGAGAGACCTTCACTCCAAGGCCTAATCTGAGGAAAAATAACATGTTGGCTGAGCTGGTGGAGAAACTGAAGAAGACAGGACTCCAGGCTGCTCCCCCTCCTGCTCTGTGCTATGCTGGACCTAGAGATGTGGCGTGTGATTTCTGCACTGGGACCAGAAAGCAGAAAGCCCTCATGTCCTGTCTGGTGTGTCTGGCCTCTTACTGTGAGACTCACCTCCAATCTCACTACGAATCTCCTGCTTTGAAGAAGCACAAGCTGGTCAAAGCCACCGCACAACTACAGGAGAAGATCTGCTCTCATCATGACAAACTGCTGGAGGTTTACTGTCGTACCGATCAGCAGGGTATCTGTTATCAGTGTGTGATGGATGAACATAAAGGCCATGATACAGTGTCAGCTGCAGCAGAGAGGACTGAGAAACAGGTAAGACCAGAACAACTTGTTGGTGACTGTCTGATAAACAAAGAATTAAAGATACAGTAGGAACTAAGGCTGTTTGAATATGAGATCATTCAAATGAAATGGATCCTCAGCAGAACAAATATGAACACAAACCTTGAGTATATTGATATGTTAACCCAGATTCTCTAAATGTATCACCATTTTATAATGTCAAACACTATTATCATTCTGAATGCCCTTTTATGAGTCCAAAGTTCAGTCTCAACCTGTTGATACATGTAGTCCTACCATAAAAACTATAATCATTCACATAGCAACAAATAAATATCATTTAGTAAATGGACCATCCATTTTTTAGACCTTCCTCTCTATGGACCCTATGTCACATTACTATACTATTGATCTACTGGA
Organism: Salmo salar; assembly: GCF_965601325.2. NCBI lineage: Eukaryota > Metazoa > Chordata > Actinopteri > Salmoniformes > Salmonidae > Salmo > Salmo salar. The sequence continues at coordinate 1,394,702 of NW_027675339.1, forward strand.
CTAATAAAGCTTGATAGCTCATTGAAGAGTGATTCTCCACAGAGGCAGCTGGGGATGAGTCAGCAGAAGGTCCAGCAGAGATTCCAGGAGAGAGAGAAGGAGCTGAAGGAGCTCCAACAGGCTATGGAGTCTCTCAAGGTGAGTATTGTTGACCAGAGGAGACACACCATTTCACCTGTCTCCTCCAGTCAGAGAGAGAGAGAGAGAGAGAGGTAGAGGGGCCCCTATCCAATCCCACTGACCCCACTGTTGGGAACAGAAAGTAGAGGAGGATGGGTCAAGGCTGAGGGATCCTGAGAGGATCCCTGTGAGTAGTAGATCTGTGACAGCACAGAGGGATGGGCCAACGAGGGATATATGCTTCAGTAAGGTTGGCTTCTTAGTGTTCATAGCAAATGGTTATCAACTGTACCGCAGAAATGGAATGTAAATCACAGAAAAAAAATATGTTTTGGTGGCAGCTGCAGAGAAGTATTTGGTCATAGTAGATTTGACTTCAGAAGAGTTCCAGGGTGTGTTGAGTGGTGGTGTCCCGTCCTCCCAGGCCGTTGGCCTGGTGCAGGAGCAGATAGGGTCAAAGTAGTGGAATGGGGGTAGTGGGTTTTAATGAGTGTAGGGTTAGTTGGCCTGGTGCAGGAGAAGATAGGGTCAAAGTAGTGGAATGGGGTAGTGGGTTTTAATGAGTGTAGGGTTAGTTGGCCTGGTGCAGGAGCAGATAGGGTCAAAGTAGTGGAATGGGGTAGTGGGTTTTAATGAGTGTAGGGTTAGTTGGCCTGGTGCAGGAGCAGATAGGGTCAAAGTAGTGGAATGGGGTAGTGGGTTTTAATGAGTGTAGGGTTAGTTGGCATGGTGTTGTCATTAGCTTATTGGGTTGAAAGGCTGTGAGGTTGAGCATCCCACTGCTACTGTTCTAGATGACTGTTGGGAATATACTAGTAGACAAGGCAGTGGTTTTGGTTGGACAGTTGGAAAGCTTGCTGATGAGAGTAGTTTCAGGGAGTTGGAGGTTGGCCCTTTTCTGTGGTGATAGGAGATGTTCCTCCATGGTTACTCCCAGATCCTGTTGTTGATCTAACCTTGGTAGACAAAAGGAAAGATTGGGTCAGAAGTCAGTGATAAAGGGAAACTGGTTGACAATTACATTGGTAGAAGTTGTTATGCTTTTTTTACCTCTTTTCACAGATGGATCCAAGGGCCCAGATAGTGGGCCCACAGGAGCAGGTGTTTACCTTCCTGAATGTGATGTGCAGATATGTAGAAGACTAACAGATGAACTGTCAGTGTACTCAGTTGAACTGTTGGTGATAATAGTTGTCCTCCAGTGGGTGGAGGACGTACAGCCTGTTAGAGTTATAGTATCCTCAGATTCTCTGTCTGTATTGAATAGTTTATCATCTGGTAAATCTATTAGGAGTGACCTACTATTGGAGGTATTAACCTCTCTAGGGTCGGCGGGACGAAATCGTCCCAACTACGCAACAGCCAGTTGAATCCCGTGGCGCGATTTTCAAATACCTTAGAAATGCTATTACTTCAATTTCTCAAACATATGACTATTTTACAGCATTTTAAAGACAAGACTCTCGTTAATCTAACCACACTGTCCGATTTCAAAAAGGCTTTACAACGAAAGCAAAACATTAGATTATGTCAGCAGAGTACCCAGCCAGAAATAATCAGACACCCATTTTTCAAGCTAGCATATAATGTCACATAAATCCAAACCACAGCTAAATGCAGCACTAACCTTTGATGATCTTCATCAGATGACACACCTAGGACATTATGTTATACAATACATGCATGTTTTGTTCAATCAAGTTCATATTTATATCAAAAACCAGCTTTTTACATTAGCATGTGACGTTCAGAACTAGCATACCCCCCGCAAACTTCCGGTGAATTTACTAAAAATGTACTAAATTACTCACGATAAACGTTCACAAAAAGCATAACAATTATTTTAAGAATTATAGATACAGAACTCCTCTATGCACTCGATATGTCCGATTTTAAAATAGCTTTTCGGTGAAAGCACATTTTGCAATATTCTAAGTACATAGCCCGGCATCACAGGGCTAGCTATTTAGACACCCAGCAAGTTTAGCACTCATCAAAGTCAGATTTACTATAAGAAAAATGTTATTACCTTTGCTGTTCTTCGTCAGAATGCACTCCCAGGACTTCTACTTCAATAACAAATGTTGGTTTGGTTCAAAATTATCCATAGTTATATCCAAATAACGGCGTTTTGTTCGTGCGTTCAAGACACTATCCGAATGGTAAAGAAGGGTGACGAGCACGACGCATTTCGTGACAAAGAAATTCTAAATATTCCATTACCGTACTTCGAAGCATGTCAACCGCTGTTTGAAATCAATTTTTTTGCCATTTTTCTCGTAAAAAAGCGATAATATTCCGACCGGGAATCTGCGCGTTTAGGTAAAAAGACGAAAGAAAATAAAGCATGGGGTCGACTCGTGCACGCGCCTAAGCCCATTGTCCTCTGATCGGCCACTATCCAAACGCGCTAATGTGTTTCAGCCTGGGGCTGCCTCGATATCATTCAGCTTTTTCCCGGGTTCTGAGAGCCTATGGGAGCAGTAGGAAGTGTCACGTTACAGCAAAGATCCTCAGTCTTCAATAAAAAGAGTCAAGATGAACAAGAACTTGTCAGACAGGTCACTTCCTGTATGGAATCTTCTCAGGTTTTTGCCTGCCATATGAGTTCTGTTATACTCACAGACACCATTCAAACAGTTTTATAAACTTTAGGGTGTTTTCTATCCAAAGCCAATAATTATATGCATATTCTAGTTACTGGGCAGGAGTAGTAACCAGATTAAATCGGGTACGTTTTTTATCCGGCCGTGTAAATACTGCCCCCTATCCCCAACAGGTTAATGTTATTATGGAGAATTGAGAGAATGGGTCTAGTAGTGAGATTCTGCTGGGTCCCAGCACATTCAGGTGAGGAATGGAATGAAATTGTAGACTAGTTAGCTAAAATAACTTTAAAACAAGATATAATATATATTAATGTTCCACTGGGTAGAGGTGAGGACAAATGTGAGATCAGAGACATTTTGATAGATGTGTGGCAGAAGAGATGGGACTCTGAGCACAAGGGACGGCATTTATATGCCCTCCAAAGAAAGGTCGGTGGACCAAGGTTCAAAGGTCAGATTAGGAAGGAAGAGGTGGTGTTTCCTCGATTGTGTTTAGGACATTGTACATTGAACTGGTCCTTCCATCTGGTTGGCAGCATGTGAATGGTTTGTGTCTGGAGGGTATTGTCAATGAAACGGTGGAGCATGTGTTGTTATATTGTTGTAAGGATGTTGAAGAGAGGGAAAGATTGAAGTGTAGGGTCATTGAGGTTGGACGGGGTTGGATGGGGGGTTGGAAGGGATTTGGGGGATGGGGGAGGGTCTATTAGAAGTTAGTAGGGATCTTTTTTATTTTCTCAGAAGTACTGAGTTAGGTAGGAGGATTTAGAAATGGTGTAAACCGTGATTGAACACACTCCAGCACAGTAGGAGGCGCCACACTCCTTTAACGTTGGTTTGAGGACCTCCATTATACCATAGAAGAAGAAGAAGTTGGTAACGTGAGGTTTTGTCGTTCGTAAAGAGTGCAGCTATTCTTTTGCCTATTTTCCAAATGTATTTTGTCATGGTGGGAGGGTTTGTTTATTGGTTTCCTCTGTTTATCGGTTAGAGTTGAGGAGGGAGTAGGGTAGTTTGATGTCCTCAACCGAGTGGAGAAGAAACGCTGTCTCTTCAGGTGCGTTGTGGAGAATGGTGTGGAGGAATTATTGATCCTGGTCGGTGAACAGGTGGGAGAGGAACATATACACTCTGTATCCAGAATGAACAAGGCGGTGGTTGTGGTAATGTAAAAGGTGAGTCTTGTTGTCCGGCTAGTTACCAGTATGATTTATGTGAGGGGTTGTGTTGGTGCTGATTTCGACAAGAGTAGTGGTGTCTAATCTGCCTCCGTTTATTACCACCGAACAGATCCGTAAAGAGTTGGTTCGTTTTGCTAAATGTGGAAGTGTTTTTCTGAACGAAATTCAAGGTTAAACAGGGGAGGGGTGGTACACAGGGTTTGTTAGCACAGAGGAGCCCAGTGATATAATATTATATATATATATAATATTACTATATGTCCCAGCTGTTTGCTGTGGTTTTGAAGTAATTCTCTTCCAGCCCGCGTTAACCTTGTAGGTTTACCTCAGGTAACTTATTATGAACTATCCTTGTAGGTTTACCTCAGGTAACTTATTATGAACTATCCTTGTAGGTTTACCTCAGGTAACTTATTATTAACTATTCTTGTAGGTTTACCTCAGGTAACTTATTATTAACTATCCTTGTAGGTTTACCTCAGGTAACTTATTATTAACTATCCTTGTAGGTTTACCTCATGTAACTTATTATGAACTAACCTTGTAGGTTTACCTCAGGTGACTTATTATTAACCTCTATGGGCTAGGTGGGACGCTAGCGTGCCACCCGTGGTGCACTCCATCAACAGCAGGTGCATTTCAAGAGCGGCAAATTTGAATCCAAATAAATGTCAAAATTCAAATTTTTCAAAAATACAACTATTTTACACCATTTGAAAGATAAACATCTCCTTAATCTAACCACGTTTTACGATTTCAAAAAGGTTTTACGGCGAAAGCATAAATTTAGAGTATGTTAGGACAGTACATTTACAAGAGTTGTGTGTAATGTTTTGTCAAGTCAAAGACAGGGTCACCAAAACCATAAAACCAGCTAAAATGATGCACTAACCTTTTACAATCTCCATCAGATGACACTCCTAGGACATTATGTTAGACAATGCATGCATTTTTAGTTCTATCAAGTTCATATTTATATCCAAAAACAGCGTTTTACTATGGCATTGATGTTGAGGAAATCGTTTCCCTCCAATAACCGGCAGTCAAGTCAGCGTCACAAATTAAATAATTAAAATTAGAAAACATTGGTAAAATATTATATTGTCATTTAAAGAATTATAGATTTACATCTCTTGAACGCAATCAACTTGCCAGATTTAAAAATAACCTTACTGGGAAATCACACTTTGCAATAATCTGAGCACTGCGCCCAGAAAAATACGCGTTGCGATACAGACTAGACGTCATGTTGGGGAGATCTAAAATCGAAAATACTATGTAAATAATCCATTACCTTTGATTCTCTTCATCAGATGTCACTTCCAGGTATCACAGGTCCATAACGAATGTAGTTTTGTTCAAAAAAGCTCATCATTTATGTCCAAAAATCTCCGTCTTGTTCGCACATGATCTAAGCCAGCCGGACTTCTCGTCATGAACGAGGGGAAAAAATATATTTCCGTTCGTTCAAACATGTCAAACGTTGTATAGCATAAATCATTAGGGCCTTTTTTAACCAGAACATTAATAATATTCAAGGTGGACGAATGCATACTCTTTTAAAACGTATTGGAACGAGGGTACCCAACATGAACTCGCGCGCCAGGTGTCTAATGGGACATCATCGTTCCATGGCTCTTGTTCGGTCAGATCTCCCTCCAGAAGACTCAAAACACTTTGTAAAGGCTGGTGACATCTAGTGGAAGCAATAGGAAGTGCCAAAATATTCCTAAGCCCCTGTGTTTTTCAATGGGATAGGTTTAAAGGTAATACAACACATCAGGTATCCACTTCCTGTCAGAAAATGTCTCAGGGTTTTGCCTGCCAAATGAGTTCTGTTATACTCACAGACACCATTCAAACAGTTTTAGAAACTTTAGAGTGTTTTCTATCCATATATAATAAGTATATGCATATTCTAGTTACTGGGTAGGATTAGTAACCAGATTAAATCGGGTACATTTTTTTTATCCAGACGTGCAAATGCTTCCCCCTAGCCCTAACAGGTTAACTATCCTGGTAGGTTTACCTCAGGTAAGTTATTATTAACTATCCTTGTAGGTTTACCTCAGGTAACTTATTATTAACTAGGTTACAGCTACTTGGTGAGGAAGCTTACTGTTCACCTGGTTAGTGATTGTAGTGGCCTACAGGGATAGTTGGCGCAAAGCCTTCAAACGTTAAACATGTTCTGGTCATGGTTAACTGTATATATATATTTTTTATTATATAAAAATGTGTAAATTCTCAACAAATCGCATGTCTCTGTTCTCTTTTTCAAGATGTGGCCGATTTAAACAGTCAGAAGAAAGAATAAAAAGAAATAACCTTTTTTTATTTGTTTCTAAATGGCTGCTGGGTAATATGATAATCGTTGAAATCTGTTGGTTCGTAGACATCAAATAGAGAGAATGCTGCGCAGGTTCACTGAGTTGTAAACCTAATGGATAGGTGGAGATCATTGATTTGTAGCTCTGACTCAGTTGCTACCTCAGATTATGAGCCTATCAAGTGTGGTGAATGAGGTATGTAGTTCCCACAGAAGACCACAGGGAGGAGCAAGAGAGATATAAACCCATACAGTTTATCTCTTTAAATACCCTGAACCTAACAATCAATCTAATGTATTTATAAAGACCTTTTTACATCAGCAGATGTCACAAAGTGCTGTACAGAAACTCTAACCCTACGTATAACCTGTTTTATCCTGAACCCTAATTCTAGGGTAGGGTAGCCTAGAACCCCTTTAGAAACTATTTTAGTAATAATATTATGTTAGTAAATACCATTATAGTACTAAATAGGTTCTATTGTTATTTTTTAAATAAAACCTATGTATAGTACTTAGCATTTAACTGTTTTTTTGTTATTTTATTATATTTATTATTTAGAGGAGTCTGTCTAAATAATGAAAAGTTAAGTTATTGCCAGACTTTTTAATGAAACCTTTATTTAACCAGGTGGGCCAGTTGAGAACAAGTCCTTTATTTAACCAGGTAGGCCAGTTGAGAACAAGTCCTTTATTTAACCAGGTAGGCCAGTTGAGAACAAGTTCTCATTTACAACTGCGACCTGGCCAAGATAAAGCATGGCTGAGGTGCACCCATGACCAGCTCTGAAACCAGATTGCATAGCAGAGAAGGTACGGTGGGATTGGAAATGGTCGGTAAGCTGTTTGTTAACTTTGCTTTTGAAGACCTTAGAAAGGCAGGGTAGGATAGATATAGGTCTATAACAGTTTGGGTCTAGAGTGTCTCCCCCTTTGAAGAGGGGGATGACCGCAGCAGCTTTCCAATGTTTGGAGATCTCAGACGATACGAAAGAGAGGTTGAACAGACTAGTAATAGGGGTTGCAACAATGGTGGTGATATGTTTAGAAAGAGAGGGTCCAGATTGTCTAGTCCAGCTGATTTGTAGGGGTCCAGGTTGTCTAGTCCAGCTGAGTTGTAGGGGTCCAGATTGTCTAGTCCAACTGAGTTGTAGGGGTCCAGGTTGTCTAGTCCAGCTGAGTTGTAGGGGTCCAGATTGTCTAGTCCAGCTGATTTGTAGGGGTCCAGATTGTCTAGTCCAGCTGATTTGTAGGGGTCCAGGTTGTCTAGCCCAGCTGATTTGTAGGGGTCCAGGTTGTCTAGCCCAGCTGATTTGTAGGGGTCCAGGTTGTCTAGTCCAGCTGAGTTGTAGGGGTCCAGGTTGTCTAGTCCAGCTGATTTGTAGGGGTCCAGGTTGTCTAGTCCAACTGAGTTGTAGGGGTTCAGGTTGTCTAGTCCAGCTGAGTTGTAGGGGTCCAGATTGTCTAGTCCAGCTGAGTTGTAGGGGTCCAGATTGTCTAGTCCAGCTGATTTGTAGGGGTCCAGGTTGTCTAGTCCAGCTGATTTGTAGGGGTCCAGGTTGTCTAGTCCAGCTGATTTGTAGGGGTCCAGATTGTCTAGTCCAGCTGATTTGTAGGGGTCCAGGTTGTCTAGTCCAGCTGATTTGTAGGGGTCCAGGTTGTCTAGTCCAGCTGAGTTGTAGGGGTCCAGATTGTCTAGTCCAGCTGATTTGTAGGGGTCCAGGTTGTCTAGTCCAGCTGAGTTGTAGGGGTCCAGGTTGTCTAGTCCAGCTGAGTTGTAGGGGTCCAGGTTGTCTAGTCCAGCTGATTTGTAGGGGTCCAGGTTGTCTAGTCCAACTGAGTTGTAGGGGTCCAGATTGTCTAGTCCAGCTGATTTGTAGGGGTCCAGGTTGTCTAGTCCAGCTGAGTTGTAGGGGTCCAGGTTGTCTAGTCCAACTGAGTTGTAGGGGTCCAGATTGTCTAGTCCAGCTGAGTTGTAGGGGTCCAGATTGTCTAGTCCAGCTGAGTTGTAGGGGTCCAGGTTGTCTAGTCCAGCTGAGTTGTAGGGGTCCAGGTTGTCTAGACCAGCTGATTTGTAGGGGTCCAGGTTGTCTAGTCCAGCTGAGTTGTAGGGGTCCAGGTTGTCTAGTCCAGCTGAGTTGTAGGGGTCCAGATTGTCTAGTCCAGCTGAGTTGTAGGGGTCCAGATTGTCTAGTCCAGCTGATTTGTAGGGGTCCAGGTTGTCTAGCCCAGCTGATTTGTAGGGGTCCAGGTTTTGCAGCTCTTTCAGAACATCAGCTATCTGGATTTGGGTGAAGGAGAAGCTGGGGAGGTTTGGGCAAGTTGCTGTGGGGGGTGCAGAGCTGTTGACCAGAGTTGGGGTAGCCAGGTGGAAAGCATGGCCAGCCATGGAGAAATGCTTATTGAAATTCTCCATTATAGTGGGTTTATCGGTGGTGACAGAGTTTCCTATCCTCAGTGCAGTGGGCAGCTGGGAGGAGGTGCTCTTATTCTCCAAGGACTTTACAATGTCCCAGAACTTTTTAGAGTTAGAGCTACAGGATGCACATTTCTGTTTGTACAGTACTGTTGACACCTTAGGGTTGAGTTAGAGTTTTCCAAAATGATCAACAGTGTGGAGATGTTTCAGGAGGTATGGGGGCTCAGGGGGGCTGTCTGTACGGCTGGAGAGGAGGGGCTGTCTGTACGGCTGGAGAGGAGGGGCTGTCTGTACGGCTGGAGAGGAGGGGCTGTCTGTACGGCTGGAGAGGAGGGGCTGTCTGTACGGCTGGAGAGGAGGGGCTGGAGAGGAAGGGCTGTCTGTACGGCTGGAGAGGAGGGGCTGTCTGTACGGCTGTCTCTCTCTCTCTCTCTCACTCTGTCCCTCTCTCTCTCTCTCACTCTGTCCCTCTCTCTCTCTCTCTGTCTCTCTCTCTCTCTGTCCCTCTCTCTCTCTCTGTCTCTCTCTCTCTCTCTCTCTCTCTCTCTCTTAACAGCGCTCTGCACAGGCAGCAGTGGAGGACAGTGATCAGATCTTTACTGAGCTGATCCGCTCCATTGAGAGAAGGAGCTCTGAGGTGAAGGAGCTGATCAGAGCCCAAGAGAAGGCTCAAGTGAGTGAAGCTGAAGGACTCCTGGAGCAACTGAAGCAGGAGATAGCTGAGCTGAGGAAGAGAAGCACTGAGCTGGAGCAGCTCTCACACACAGAGGATCACATCCATTTCCTCCAGGTAACTAAACTGTCTTGTTACATGTGATATGAAATGAACTTCATGTGAAACTATTCATCTTATGTTCCCCTCTCTCTCTCTTTCTCTCTCTCTCTCTCTCTCTCTCTCTCTGTCCCTCTCTCTCTCTCTCTGTCCCTCTCTCTCTCTCTCTGTCCCTCTCTCTCTCTCTCTCTGTCCCTCTCTCTCTCTCTCTCTCTGTCCCTCTCTCTCTCTCTCTCTGTCCCCCTCTCTCTCTGTCCCTCTGTCTCTCTGTCCCTCCTCTCTGTCCCTCCTCTCTCTCTCTCTGTCCCTCTGTCTCTCTCTCTGTCTGTCTCTGTCTGTCCCTCTGTCTCTCTCTCTCTCTCTCTCTCTCTCTCTCTCTCTGTCCCTCCTCTCTCTCTCTCTGTCCCTCTCTCTCTTTCCCTCTGTCTCTCTGTGTCTTTCTGTGTCCCTCTCTCTGTGTCCCCCTGTCCCTCTCTCTGTGTCCCTCTCTCTGTCTGGCCCTCTGTGTCCCTCTGTCCCTCTGTGTCCCTCTCTCTGTCTCTCTCGGTGTCTCTCTCTCTGTTCCTCTGTCCCTCTCTCTATGTCCCTCTGTCCCTCTCTCTCTCTCTCTCTCTCTCTCTGTCTCTGTCTCTCTCTCTCTCTCTGTCTCTCTCTCTGTCCCTCTGTTCCTCTGTCTCTCTCTCTGTCTCTCTCTGTCTCTCTCTGTCTGTCTCTGTGTCCCTCTCTCTCTCTGTCCCTCTCTCTCTCTCTCTCTCTCTCTCTGTCTCTCTCTCTCTGTCTCTCTCTCTGTCCCTCTGTTCCTCTGTCTCTCTCTCTGTCTCTCTCTGTCTCTCTCTGTCTGTCTCTGTGTCCCTCTCTCTCTCTGTCCCTCTCTCTCTCTCTCTCTCTCTCTCTTTCTGTCTCTCTCTCTTTCTCTGTCTCCCTCTGTCTCTCTCTCTCTCTGTCTCTCTCTGTCTCTCTCTCTCTCTCTCTCTGTCTCTCTGTCTCCAGAGTTATCAGTCTCTCTCCAGTATCAGTGTATCTTCAGACTTACCCAGCATCGTTGTCCGTCCTCTTCAGTACTTTGGAGATGTGAGTAAGACTGTGTCTGAACTGAGAGAGAAACTAGAAGACTTCCTTAAAGGAGAATGGACCAAGATCTCCACTACAGGTGTGTTGAAAACAATCAGAACATCAACTTTAGACCATTGAAAGTTCCCTACTAGTCATATACATGTGGAATATGGTATGATGATAACATTCCCTCTCTCTGTCAATGTGTTTGTGTGTCTGTAGTGAATATAGTGGAGGTTGTTCTGCCTCCAGAGCCCAAGACCAGAGAACAGTTGTTACAATGTGAGTCTCTTTATTGTGAAGTAACTAACAGTCTCTTTTTACTGCCACTCCTAACAATCCCTCTAGAAATATATAGCAATAGTAGATCTAATCAAAGACTGGGTATCTATCTGACTCCTCATATTTCTCTGATTTGATCTCTGCTGTGCTCTAATCAAAGACAGGGTAGATACAGTATCTGACTTAACTTATTGTTCTGACACCCCTCATTGGTCTCTGCTCTTCTCCCAGATTCCTGTCAGCTCACACTGGACCCAAACACAGCACACACACTCCTCTCTCTATCTGAAGGGAACAGAAAGGTGACCTGTACATTCCAAGACCAACCATATCCTGACCATCCAGACAGATTCACCAACACGTTGCAGGTTCTGTGTAGAGAGGGTCTGTCTGGACGCTGTTACTGGGAGGTGGAGTGGAGTGGTTATGTTATTACAGCAGTCTCATATAAAGAAATCAGCAGAACAGGGACAGATAATAGATTTGGATACAATAACAAGTCCTGGAGTTTACTGTGCTGTAGTGATGGTTATTATTTCATACACAATAATGTTGGGACTAAAGTATCAGGCCCTCAGTCCTCCAGAGTAGGAGGTTACCTGGATCACAAGGCAGGTACTCTGTCCTTCTACAGTGTCTCTGACACAATGACCCTCCTCCACAGAGTCCAGACCACATTCACTCAGCCCCTCTATCCTGGGTTTAGTATCTATTATAGTACTGCTGAGCTGGTTAAACTGTAGTAGGGTCCACATAGATACTAGTCATGCTGGTGTAGTCTATAGCTGAGCTGGTTAAACTGTAGTAGGATCCACATAGATACTAGTCATGCTGGTGTAGTCTATAGCTGAGCTGGTTAAACTGTAGTAGGGTCCACATAGATACTAGTCATGCTGGTGTAGTCTATAGCTGAGCTGGTTAAACTGTAGTAGGGTCCACATAGATACTAGTCATGCTGGTGTAGTCTATAGCTGAGCTGGTTAAACTGTAGTAGGGTCCACATAGATACTAGTCATGCTGGTGTAGTCTATAGCTGAGCTGGTTAAACTGTAGTAGGGTCCACATAGATACTAGTCATGATGGTGTAGTCTTTAGCTGAGCTGGTTAAACTGTAGTAGGGTCCACATAGATACTAGTCATGCTGGTGTAGTCTATAGCTGAGCTGGTTAAACTGTAGTAGGGTCCACATAGATACTAGTCATGCTGGTGTAGTCTATAGCTGAGCTGGTTAAACTGTAGTAGGGTCCACATAGATACTAGTCATGCTGGTGTAGTCTATAGCTGAGCTGGTTAAACTGTAGTAGGGTCCACATAGATACTAGTCATGCTGGTGTAGTCTATAGCTGAGCTGGTTAAACTGTAGTAGGGTCCACATAGATACTAGTCATGCTGGTGTAGTCTATAGCTGAGCTGGTTAAACTGTAGTAGGGTCCACATAGATACTAGTCATGCTGGTGTAGTCTATAGCTGAGCTGGTTAAACTGTAGTAGGGTCCACATAGATACTAGTCATGCTGGTGTAGTCTATAGCTGAGCTGGTTAAACTGTAGTAGGGTCCACATAGATACTAGTCATGCTGGTGTAGTCTATAGCTGAGCTGGTTAAACTGTAGTAGGGTCCACATAGATACTAGTCACGCTGGTGTAGTCTATAGCTGAGCTGGTTAAACTGTAGTAGGGTCCACATAGATACTAGTCACGCTGGTGTAGTCTATAGCTGAGCTGGTTAAACTGTAGTAGGGTCCACATAGATACTAGTCACGCTGGTGTAGTCTATAGCTGAGCTGGTTAAACTGTAGTAGGGTCCACATAGATACTAGTCACGCTGGTGTAGTCTATAGCTGAGCTGGTTAAACTGTAGTAGGGTCCACATAGATACTAGTCATGCTGGTGTAGTCTATAGCTGAGCTGGTTAAACTGTAGTAGGGTCCACATAGATACTAGTCATGCTGGTGTAGTCTATAGCTGAGCTGGTTAAACTGTAGTAGGGTCCACATAGATACTAGTCATGCTGGTGTAGTCTATAGCTGAGCTGGTTAAACTGTAGTAGGGTCCACATAGATACTAGTCATGCTGGTGTAGTCTATAGCTGAGCTGGTTAAACTGTAGTAGGGTCCACATAGATACTAGTCATGCTGGTGTAGTCTATAGCTGAGCTGGTTAAACTGTAGTAGGGTCCACATAGATACTAGTCATGCTGGTGTAGTCTATAGCTGAGCTGGTTAAACTGTAGTAGGGTCCACATAGATACTAGTCATGCTGGTGTAGTCTATAGCTGAGCTGGTTAAACTGTAGTAGGGTCCACATAGATACTAGTCATGCTGGTGTAGTCTATAGCTGAGCTGGTTAAACTGTAGTAGGGTCCACATAGATACTAGTCATGCTGGTGTAGTCTATAGCTGAGCTGGTTAAACTGTAGTAGGGTCCACATAGATACTAGTCATGCTGGTGTAGTCTATAGCTGAGCTGGTTAAACTGTAGTAGGGTCCACATAGATACTAGTCATGCTGGTGTAGTCTATAGCTGAGCTGGTTAAACTGTAGTAGGGTCCACATAGATACTAGTCATGCTGGTGTAGTCTATAGCTGAGCTGGTTAAACTGTAGTAGGGTCCACATAGATACTAGTCATGCTGGTGTAGTCTATAGCTGAGCTGGTTAAACTGTAGTAGGGTCCACATAGATACTAGTCATGCTGGTGGTGATGGTCCCCAGATGTGATGATTTATTCTGCTCTGTTTTATGTACAATCCTTATTTTCTGACTGATTTGAATTTGAAGAGATTTAAGGTTTTCATATTTGATAAAATACAATGTCCATTTCCATGAATCATGATGTCTGGTGTTGATGTAACAACAGGTGGTCTTTTTAATCCACTATCCAGAGTCAGGAACAGATGAAGTTAGGTCTGCTACTGTTCAGTGATTAAATATATATACTTCTGTGAATATATGAACCATTTGCATCCAAAAATAAACTGCTCACATTCTGGAGATAAACTTTGTAAGGACTGTGTGTTTTTGTGTAAATAGTTTCTGAAAAAAGTGTGTCCAGCTCAAACGCTGATTGTTGTTGTAAATGAGCGTTCTAAATGAGGGTTCTAAAGGAACGTTCTAAACGAGGGTTCTAAACGAGGGTTCTAAACGAGGGTTCTAAAGGAGGGTTCTAAAGGAGGGTTCTAAATGAGCGTTCTAAATGAGCGTTCTAAACGAGGGTTCTAAATGTGTGTTCTAAATTGAGAGGTAGCCTGACTGCCATTAGGTACCGAGATGAGATCCTCAGACCCCTTGTGAGACCATATGCTGGTGCGGTTGGCCCTGGGTTCCTCCTAATGCAAGACAATGCTAGACCTCATGTGGCTGGAGTGTGTCAGCAGTTCCTGCAAGAGGAAGGCATTGATGCTATGGACTGGCCCGCCCGTTCCCCAGACCTGAATCCAATTGAGCACATCTGGGACATCATGTCTCGCTCCATCCACCAACGCCACGTTGCACCACAGACTGTCCAGGAGTTGGCGGATGCTTTAGTCCAGGTCTGGGAGGAGATCCCTCAGGAGACCATCTGCCACCTCATCAGGAGCATGCTCAGGCGTTGTAGGGAGGTCATTCAGGCACGTGGAGGCCACACACACTGCTGAGCCTCATTTTGACTTGTTTTAAGGACATTACATCAAAGTTGGATCCGCCTGTAGTGTGGTTTTCCACTTTAATTTTGAGTGTGACTCCAAATCCAGACCTCCATGGGTTGATAAATTGGATTTCCATTGATTATTTTTGTGTGATTTTGTTGTCAGCACATTCAACTATGTAAAGAAAAAAGTATTTAATAAGATTATTTCTTTCATTCAGATCTAGGATGTGTTGTTTAAGTGTTCCCTTTATTTTTTTGAGCAGTATATATACTACTTTATTCATCTCAATACCAGAACAATATAAATACTACTTTATTCATCTCAATGCCAGTACAATATAAATACTACTTTATTAATCTCAATGCCAGTACAATATAAATACTACTTTATTCATCTCAATACCAGTACAATATAAATACTACTTTATTCATCTCAATGCCAGTACAATATAAATACTACTTTATTCATCTCAATGCCAGTACAATATAAATACTACTTTATTCATCTCAATAACAGAACAATATAAATACTACTTTATTCATCTCAATACCAGTACAATATAAATACTACTTTATTCATCTCAATGCCAGTACAATATAAATACTACTTTATTCATCTCAATAACAGAACAATATAAATACTACTTTATTCATCTCAATGCCAGAACAATATAAATACTACTTTATTCATCTCAATAACAGAACAATATAAATACTACTTTATTCATCTCAATAACAGAACAATATAAATACTACTTTATTCATCTCAATACCAGTACAATATAAATACTACTTTATTCATCTCAATAACAGTAGCCCACCAAGTACAATATAAATACCGATTGTAAATATGGTATTGGAACTGACCCCGTATAAATTACACAGTGTCCTACACATTGTAAATATGGTATTGGAACTGACCCCGTATAAATACTGAACAAAAATATTAAATGCAACATGCTACAATTTCAAAGATTTTACTGAGTTACAGTTCATAGAAGGAAATCAGTCATTTAAATAAATAAATTAGGCCCTAATCTATGGATTAGACATGACTGGGAATACAGATATGCATCTGTTGGTCACAGATACCGTTAAAAGTTAGGGGTGTGGATCAGAACCAGTCAGTATCTGGTGTGACCACCATTTGCCTCATGCAGCGCGACACGTCTTCTTCACATAGAGTTGATCAGGCTGCTGATTGTGGCCTGTGGAATGTTGTCCGACTTCCTCTTCAATGGCTGTGTGAAGTTGCTGGATATTGGCGAGAACTGGAACACGCTGTCGTACACGTCTATCCAGAGCATCCCAAACATGCTCAATGAGTGACATGTCTGGTGAGTATGCAGGCCATGGAAGAACTGGGACATTTTCAGCTTCCAGGAATTGTGTACAGATCCTTGTTGACATTATCGTGCTGAAACATGAGGTGATGGAGGAGGAAGAACGGCACGACAACGGGGCCCCAGGATCTCGTCACGGTATCTCTGTGCATTCAAATTGCCATTGATAAAATGCAATTGTGTTCGTTGTCCGTATCTTACGGTACGCAGCAGGTTAGGAGAAAAAAACGTATCAGGTTGTGATAATTAAGTTAAGGTTAGGAAAATGGTTAGGGTTAGCTAAAATGCCCCCCCAAAAATATTATATATACTTTTATGTTTCCACACCTCACAAGCTACAGACAACATGGAAAGCGGTAATATGTCTAGATGGGATACAGCTTTTGTCAAATTGACATCTAAGTATATTATATATTTTTGGTGTATTTTAGCTAAACTTAACCATTTTCCTAACCTTAACCTAATTATCATAACCTTTTTCTCCTAACCTGCTACGTACGTTCTCCTAAACTTACTGCGAAAAGTTGTTTTTTTGTTTGTTTGTTGACAAAAGCTGTATCCCATCTAGACTCAAAATCACAGTCCTCCCACAATCCTCTCCTTCCATTTTTAATCCCGACATCCACTGCGGTCTCCACCGGACAAGATGGCGGACAGAATAGGTACGTCGGTTGTCTGTAAAAAAATAAAATAAACGTTTACAGGTTTTAATTAATTTTTTTATTAATTAAACTGACATTTTCACTTCAGCATTTACATGCGAAACATTGTATTTTATTACATTTTAAAAAAGCAAGTTAGTTAATAATGTTTCTATGTTGTGTTTTTGAAGGCCGCGGTAAATCCATGGTTACGAGTCAAGTCAAGGAATTTACTGTCATGGTCATTAAAACGGACAAAATACAACTTTAAAAACAGCTTGGGTATATTACAAGGAGGAGAATAAGGGAAAAAAAACAAATAGAAATATATATATATTCCCTGACAGTTTCTCTAAACGGTTGTAAAAATATTCAACTAATTTTACAGCGTTTTGCGTCCAGACGATATGCTAGGTGGCTAGGTATTTAGCCAGGTAAGTTAGTTAGCTATATGTCTGTATTTGATTTGATATAATGTGGAATAGGTTCTGTTTTTTGTTTTCTGATTTCTTTGGGAATAACCTCTGGCTGTTATGTTTTATATGTTACTGTTAAAATAAAAAGTTAGCTAAGCTAAGCTAGTTAGCCTGCAGGACTAGCCTCTTGCAATGCAGTCGGAGTTAGCAACGTTATGTAGCTTGCTGGCTAATGACAGGCTAACTGGTTATGACAAACAGCCTTGTCTCAACATAACTCCCGTGACTTTGAACTAGCTAACTTTAGCTAACTATCATATATATTTCGATATGCTAGGTGGCTAGGTATGTAGCCATGTTGGAGGCGCTGGAAGATGGCGGCGAGTGTAGACGAGATTTCAGCTTGCTCCGAGTAACCTTACTTAAATGTAACGGAACTTGGCTTATAGTAAACACAATAGAGAACAACGCTTAGTTGACCGATAATTTGATTCATAACTTTGAGAAATGGAAGGAAAAAATGTGCGAAAGAGCAAAGGGAGGAGAAGGCAGTTGCTAGCTGAGCACTCATACGGTGGAGAAAAACCGCCACCTGACTCCTCAGGAGAAGAAATGGAGGATTCTGGACATTCGGTTGATTCTGACAATGCAGTCAATAGTCCTGCACCCAAAAAGACACATAAAGAATTATCTTTGCGTGAACTACAGATCAACATAATCGATGCTGTAAACGAAAGAGCCGACGGTCTGGAGAAAATGATACGCGAAAACACATAAAAAATAGTTGACCTCGAGACCTCTCTGAATCATGCATACAAGAGTATCGAAGAGCTTAAACTTGCAAACACTGCTACGTCTGAGAAATGCATTGCTCAGGAGAAGACCATCGCAGACATGCAAGAGCGCTTATCGGAAGCAGAGCGATACCGGAGAAGGTGGGGGCTACGGCTTTACGGTGTCCCCGAGAACCAGGATGAGAATGTGAAGCGCTTAGTAAGAGACATCTGTAACCGTGTGGCACCGGACTTTCCCGATGGATATATGGATATGGCTGTGGATGTCGCTCATCGGATTGGGAAGAAACAAGATGCCATCGTCAGCCGATCGATCATCATCCAGTTTGCTTTTCGCACAGCGAGAGATGCAGTTTGGAAGAAAGCAAAGGAAAGCGCCTTTCTGAAAGAAAAAAACTTAGATTCGGGGAGGATTTGACTGTCGCAGACAAGGCAGCAAAGGCAAAATTGTGGCCTCTCGTACAACAGGCCCGAAATCAAGGAAACGGTGGATACTACAGGGGAATCAGAGCTTTTTTCGCCAACGGTAAAGAAATACGACCGGGGTGATTTGATTTGTTCTGTCGGTAGGTTTACAAGGTAGTTCCTTCCCCACTGCAAACTGAACGTTCTACTTTTGAAACATGGTGTTACTATTTTACAAGTTAAGAATTCTGTTAATACATATATGAAGCAACTTTTTATAGAGAGGGTAAAGTTGAGATTGCATAGGATTTTTCTTTCTATTCTATAGATATGGACTTGAAGTTTATGTCAATCAATGCCAGGGGGATACGTAACATGTTGAAGAGAAAAGCTTTTGTTTTGTTTTGTAAGGACTGCAACGCAGATCTTGTATTCGTTCAAGAAACACATTCATGCAAAGAGGACTATAATTATTGGAAAAATCAGTGGGGCAGTGACATTTTTTTGGCCCACGGGACAAATCATTCAGCTGGGGTTGCAATTTTAGCACACAATTTCAAAGTGAAATTTTTGTTTACTCAAATGGACTCCAATGGACATTGGCTAGTAGCGGTCATCAACCACATGGACAGATTATTTGTGTTGTGTAATGTATATGGATACTGTTCTAGTCCTCCAAATAACTTACTTCTAGAGGAAATTGAAGAAATTCTTAAAAATCTTCTGAGAAAATATCCATTCAGTCAGATAATAGTTGGTGGAGATTTTTAATATGGTTTATTCTAATGAGACTGATAGATTGCCTCATAGGCCTAACATTGGTGTGAACAAGTTGGTGAATTTCTGCCAAAGCCTGGACTTAATTGACATATGGAGAGTAAAAAACCCTGGAGAGATACAATACACATGGAGTAATAGAGATCGTTTCTTACAATCAAGAATTGATTTGTGGGTGATAACCTCTAGTCTTGTGCCCAACACTGTAGAGGTAAAAATACTGCCTGCAGTCCTGACGGATCATAAAGTCATATGGTTGACTGTAAGAATATGCAGTAATGATGGTAAGAAATACTCTGGTGGTTACTGGAAACTAAATAACTCATTGTTATTGCATGATGATTTAAAAAATGTGATTAAGAATCTAATTGCTGTTTACTGGAGTTTAGCTACATCTAATGCAGAATATGGCAAATATTGGGAACTGCTGAAATTTAAAATCCGCTCAGCCTGTATTACTTATGGAAAACGGCTTGCTTTAAGAAGGAGATGTGAGGTAGCTGAACTCTCTAAGACAATTGCCGATATCACAGAGATTGAGCATCTTGATCTTAATGAGAAAGCTAAATTGAATGATTTACAGAATCAACTAGATACATTGTATGAGGAAAAGGCTAGAGGAGCTTTCATAAGATCTAGAAAACAATGGCTTGAAAAAGGAGAAAAGAACAGTAGATACTTTTTTAATTTGGAGAAGAGGAGAGGGGAACTCAACACACTTCGGAAACTTAAGATTAATGGGGTTACCACTGAGGATAGAGAGTTGTTACCAGACTTTACCACTAAATTTTATGAGAATCTTTACTCCTCAGATAACAATTTGAGTGACTCTAAGGATTTCCTTGATTCTATAGAGAATGTTAATTCGATTAGTGAAGAACTCAATCAGTCTTGTTGCCAAGATTTATCCATTATGGACATCCAGGAGGGGGTTGCTCAGTTAAAAAAGAACAAATCTCCAGGTTGTGATGGATTAACCTCTGAATTTTACAAAACCTTCTTTGAAGAAATAGCACCTTTTTTACTTGAAACCTTTAAGGAGGCTATAAAGAAGGGAGAACTACCTGCCTCTCTGAAGCAAGGGGTTATTACTCTTATACCTAAACCACACAAGGATCTCCTAAGTATTGATAATTGGCGTCCAATCACACTCCTAAATAACGACTACAAAATTATAGCCTTAATCTTTGCAAAAAGGTTAAAGTCTTGCTTAAATGATCTGATTGATGAATGTCAATCAGGGTTTATGAAAGGGCGCCATATATCTAATAATCTCAGGCTGGTGTTAGACTTGGTTGAGTATTTTGATCTATTAGATGACTTCCCTGTTATCCTATTTCTGGATTTTCAGAAAGCATTTGATACAGTAAGTCACAATTTTATCTTTGATTGTCTTAAGCATTTGAAATTTGGTCGTTTCTTTGTTGATGTTATTAGAACTCTGTATAATGGTGGCAATAGCTGTATCAAACTCTGTCATGGAACATCCTCAAGATTTAACATTTACAAAGGAATACGACAAGGTTGTCCAATTTCACCTTTTTTATTTTTGTTAGTTTCTCAAATGTTATGCTCATTAGTTCATAAAAGTCCATTTGAAGGCATTACATTCCAGTCCAGAGAGATCAAGATATCCCAACTGGCGGATGACACCTCACTTTTTTTGAAAAATGTATCTCAAGCTAGATTAGCATTGGATATCGTGAAGCAGTTCTCCAAAATCTCAGGCTTGACTTTAAATCTTTCCAAATGTGAGTTGTTTGTTTTGAAAGGGGCTGTCAACCCAGCAGATTGTAACATCTCTGAAAAAGATACTGTAACCTACCTCGGTGTAAAGATCACCAAAAATCTTAAGGCTATGAATGATCTTAATTTGAACCCTGTAACTGAATCTGTCAAAAAAAAATTATCCTCATGGTTAGGGAGGGATTTAAGTCTTCAAGGAAGGGTGCTTTTATCCAAAGCTGAGGGCCTATCTCGTGCATCCTATCTTTTTTCATCTATTGACATTCCCAAATCCACTTGCTGTACCTTAGATAGGCTTTTGTACAACTTCATATGGAAAAACAAGCCACATAAGATAAAAAGAGATGTTATCACCAACAGGGTTTGTGATGGCGGTCTAAATGTCTTAGATTTCACTCTCTTCAATCAGATATCAAAGGTCAACTGGATTAAAAGGTACATAAAAAATCCTCATAGCTTCTGGAATATTATACCTCATTTTGTTTTTCAGAAGTTCGGCGGGCTTAATTTTTTACTACAATGTCCATATATTGTGGGTAAAATTCCTGTGAAACTGGCGGTTTTTCACAAGCAGGCTTTAATGTGCTGGGCTTTGTTGTATAAACACAACTTTTCACCTCATAAATGTTTTATTTGGAACAATGGGTCAATATTACATAGAAATAAGATGTTATTTAACCATAAATGGTTCTCGAAAAACATTGTTCTTGTCAGCCAATTGGTTAATAACAGTGGGAATCTATTTACACAGAGAGAATTTATGGAAATATACAACTTTGAGGTTTCAAGCAAGGAATATGACACTGTTATTAAAGCTATACCTAGTGGGATAAAAACTTTACTTCAGAATAATGCATATTTTGGAATATCTCCGATTGTAAGCGATATTCAGTTGAATGGCATTGGTCTACTAGATACGAAATTCAACAATCGTTTAATAAGGGATATTTTCTACAGGAAGTCTATTCCCTCTGCGATATTTTGTTGGGCTTCATCGTTTGATGTAAACTGGCGCCGTGCTTGGCTCACTCCACACAGATTTATGGTGACCAATAAAGTAAAGGAGATCTCCTTTAAGATAATCCATAGATGCTATCCGTGTAATAGCTTGATTTCTAAATATATATTTGACGTTACCAGTGAATGCAGTTTTTGTGAACTAGAAACTGAATCTATTGAACACTTATTCTGTAATTGTTTATATAGTGAAGTGTTTTGGACTGATGTAAAACTATATCTTAGCCGCAAATTGCATACAACCATTGATATTACTAAGTTTGACATATTATTTTACTACACTGATTCCACAATTGAACGTGAGTATGTCATAAATCTCTTTATTTTATTAGGAAAATCTTTTATCCATAAATCAAAATTTATGAAGAAAAAGCCCCTTTTCTTAATTTTTTTATCTGATTTGGAACAGTACGTAGAATCTTTAAAACGTATACAAAACAATATGTCAAAAAAATGTATTCGATATATGTCTGTATTTGATTTGATATAATAGTTTTTTTATTTTTCTCTAATTTCTTTGGATTCCCTCTGGCTGTTATGTTATGTTATGTTTATGTTTTGCATGTTACTGTTATTTACAGCAAGTTAAATAAAGATTTGTGCAAACTTAAAAAAAAAAAAAAAAAAAAAAAAGACCTCCTCTTTAGCAGGAGGAGAGCAGCTTAGTGAGCGCATGGTCGGAGATGTTAGCTAGCTAGGCTAGTGCTAACTTAACCAGCCAGCTAGTTGACTTACAACGTAAATATTAAATGAAATGGGGTAGCTAGTTGTTTACACATAAGTATGTTTAAATCACAGTTACAATTAAACCAGGAAAGTGTCTAAAGAACTTGAATGTTCCGACTTTGTCGCCTAGCGAGCTACCGAGGTGGCTGCAGTTGTTGAAGAAGCGTTCCGTCCACTAGATTATACGTCACACTAGAAACATCGCCTGAAAGACACATATCGCCATCTGCTGTCTGGAGGGAGGAAACGCAGTTGAGGAGGGAAAACTATTTTTATTCTTCATTGAATTATAATATTATAAAGCAGTTTAGGGAAACGTTTTTTTTCTCTCCATTAAATATGAATATTATATCAACAAGTACAAAGAGCAACAAGTGTTTGATTAGTTCAGATTTTTTATGAGAATTTAAAACAAACTCTACATCTACTCCACATCTGTATTTCTGATTCAGTCAAATAACTAGATATCAAAATAAGCACCTAGTTATTGGTACCCTTGATAATGATGAGCAAAAATTACTGTATGAAATAAATAAATAAACTTTACCCACTACCAGGATATTTTAGCCCAAAACCTGGTTACCTCTCTGCTAGGAGGCTGAAACTTGGCCATAAGTGGATCTTCCAGCAAGACACATCAACATCCACAAAGAAATGGTTAATTGGGCACAAAAATCAACATTTTTAATGGCCATCTCAGTCTTCGGACTTGAACTCCATTGAAAACCTGTGGTTTGAATTGAACAGGGCAGTCCACAAGCGCAGACTAAATAAATCAAGGACATGGAGAGATTCTGTATGGAGGAAGGGTCTAAGATCCCACCCAATGTGTTCTCTAATCTCATTAAACATTTCAGTGTCGTTTTCCTCCCTAGGGGAGGGTGCTGGAGTATTGAAAACATGGGTGGCAATAATTCAGACCCCAACCTTTTGAGAATTACATTTTAAACTAAATCTCTTTCTCTGAGCAATTGTATTAGTATAAAATAATATAATTTCCTTTTTTTGTGTTGGTGTAACAATACATCATGTAGATGTATATAATGAACAGACTAGGTCTATACTGCTCCTACATGGTGTAACAATACATCATGTAGATGTATATAATGAACAGACTAGGTCTATACTGCTCCTACATGGTGTAACAATACATCATGTAGATGTATATAATGAACAGACTAGGTCTATACTGCTCCTACATGGTGTAACAATACATCATGTAGAAGTATATAATGAACAGACTAGGTCTATACTGCTCCTACATGGTGTAACAATACATCATGTAGATGTATATAATGAACAGACTAGGTTCTATCCTATTCTGCTGTATCTGTCTATGTATTACTCATCACATATGTATATACTGTATTCTATCCTATTCTACTGTATCTTAGTCTATGTATTACTCATCTCATATGTATATACTGTATTCTATCCTATTCTACTGTATCTGTCTATGTATTACTCATCTCATATGTATATACTGTATTCTATACTATTCTACTGTATTTTAGTCTATGCCACTCTGACGTTGCTCGTCCAAATATTTATATATTCTTAATTCCATTCCTTTACTTTAGATGTGTGTATTTGTTGTGAAGTTGTTACATATTATTGCACTGTTGTCCTTGAGTGGTCCAGCCAGTCCCCGGACTTGAACCCGATCAAACATCTCTGGAGAGACCTGAAAATAGTTGTGCAGCGATGCTCCCCATCCAACCTGACAGAGCTTGAGAGGATCTGCAGAGAAGAATGGGAGAAACTCCCCAAATACAGTTGTGCCAAGCTTCTAGTGTCATACCCAAGAAGACTCAAGGCTGTAATCGCTGCCAAAGGTGTTTCAACAAAGTACTGAGTTAAGGGTCTGAACACTTATGTAAATGTAGGATTGGGCCGTTGTCATCAAACTTCCATGATTAGTAAGAATTAGGGTAGATTTATAGGACTATTGTTTTTATGATTCATACATACTTTCCTAACCCTAAAATGTACCTAAATAATCTACAAGATCAGAGTATTTTTAAATCTACCAGTTGGTGTTGAAACAGAGACGAATGATGACTTTCTTGAATTGATCCCTAGTTTCTGACTCCGTGTATTCTATTGAGTCCGTCAACAAAATGAGAATGAAAAGGTATTTAAAGGCACAACATTCTAATTAAAGGTATTACCGTATTTAAAAGAATGGCTTAAGATGAAATGTACTCTAAACCCTATTGAATGAAAACTCCATGACAAAATCTGTTGGCCAACAACTGTGAGGGTTTTCAGCCAGGTATCAACACATGCAGAGTGTGAGTAAGCAAGACATACATTCCTAAATGGGGATCGGCCCCAGTCTCCTGGTAAAACACCAGAACCCTCCCCCTACAGCATTTATGTTCATTTTGAGAAAGTAGCACTACAGTCTCCAGGTAAAAAACTACTTTTGGGTAAAAATAGACGCGACACCTGTCTATGAATTTGAGAGGTTACATTGATGCTCCAGATACTCAACTAGTCTAAAGCAGACCAGTTTTATTGCTTCTTTAATCATAACAACAGTTTTCAGCTGTGCTAACATAATTGCAAAAGGGTTTTCTAATGATCAATTAGCCTTTTAAAATGATAAACTTGGATTAACTAACACAACGTGCCATTGGAACACAGGAGTGATGGTCACTGATAATGGGCCTCTGTACGCCTATGTAGATATTCCATTAATAATCATCTGTTTCCAGCTACAATAGTCATTTACAACATTAACAATGTCTACACTGTATTTCAGATCAATTTGATGTTATTTTAATGGACAAAAAATGGCTTTCTTTTAAAAACAAGGTTATTTCTAAGTGACCCCAAACTGTTGAACGGTAGTGTACATCTACATCCTCCCATGTTGCTGAACCACTGATCAATAACTCCCTATTACAGGAAAAAACACTATTTCCATTGGTTGTTAGTACTGTACTGACCTCTCGTCCTCTGTCTCTCTCGTACTCTGCCTTGTATATTTATCTTCAAAATATTCTTATAGTCCCAACATAGAACCAAATAGACTTCCCAAAAATAATATGGCATTTACTTTATTTCACATTTATTTAATCAGATATGTCAATTGAGAACCAATACGCATTTACAATGACAATCTGAATGAAGAAATACTAATATCAATCTATTTAATAATTAACATGTTTGAAATATCCCAATGATATAGTGAACAACATTTAGGGGTTTACACTTGCATTCAATCAATCTTAAGTTCATAATCAAAACATTTTTTTTTTACTCTTTTAATCCGATTTTCGACATGATCATGTCTTGAGCTGGGAAAAACATGTAGACCTATTTTTCAGTATGATTTCATTCATACAATATTATTTAATGTAGAATGAACAAAAACACAATTTCTCAATCAAAAACATAAGTCAGAACACAGCCTCTCTATTCTCTCATGTGATTTCAGGTCCTCTGACTGGGAAAATGTCTTTCCACAATGAGAGCAGTGGTATGTCTTCTCCTCCTGTCTATTAGTATGTTGGAAAGGCTTTTCTCCTGTGTGTGTTCTCTCATGCTTTTTCAAGCTCCCTAACCGGGTAAAACTCTTTTCACATCGGGAACATTTGTAAGGCTTTTCTCCTGAGTGTATTCTCTCATGCGCTTTCAGGCTCCCTCGATGGGTAAAACTATTTTCACAATTGGAACAGTGGTAAGGCTTTTCTCCTGTGTGTATTCTCTCATGCTCCTTCAGGCTCGCATACCACCTAAAATTCCTTCCACAGTGGGAACAGTGATAAGGCTTCTCTCCAGTGTGTCCCCTCTCATGTGTTTTCAGGCTCCCTAACTGAGTAAAACTCTTTACACAGTGGGAACAGTGGTACGGCTTCTCTCCAGAGTGTCTTCTCATATGTATTTTCAGGTTCCCTAACCCAGTAAATATCTTTCCACACTGAGAGCAGTGGTAGGTCTTCCTATCTTCTGTGTGTATTTCTTCATGTTGTTTCAGGTACCGTAACTGGGTAAACCTCTTTCCACACTGGGAACATTGGAAACTCTTTTCTCTTGTGTGTGTCCTCTCATGCTCTTTTAGGTTCCCTAACTTGGTAAAACTCTTTCCACAGTGGGAGCATTCGTAAGGGTTTTCTCCTGTATGCGTTCTCTCATGTACTTTCAGGTTCCTTAACCACTTAAAACTCTTTCCACACTGGAAACAGTGGTGTTGTCTCGCTGGTTTGGGCGTCTCTGGGTCTGGTTCCCCTGAAGGAGTCTCCCCGCTGTCAGAGTGAGAGTCTGGTCCCTCTCCTACCAAAGACAGAGTATTTAGTTAAATATTAAACAGAGAACTGAATTAAACCTCCATAAAATAAAACTGTCTTCCTGTGAGGCTAGATTCCTCAAAAACCTGAAGTCAGTTTTCAGAACATTACATAATTTAATAAAAACTTGGTGGCCGCCCTAATAATAATAATAATGTAGAACATAAAATCTAATCTTTCTCTCATGTTTATAGGCTGAGCAGAGCTCTACAATAGGGAAAGGGGGATACCTAGTCAACTGAATGGATTCAACTGAAATGTGTGTCCCGTATTTAACCCAACCCCTCTGAATCAGAGATGTGTGGGGGGCTGCCTTAATAGACAGCCACGTCATCGGCAGCCAGGGAACAGTGGGTTAACTTCCTTGCTCAGGGGCAGAATGACAGCGTTTTTACCTTGTCAGCTCGGGGATTTGATCCAGCAACCTTTCGGTTACTGGCTCCTACCTGCCAGGCTACATAATGTCGTATTTTAGGCTGAGCAGAGCTCTATAATAATAGATAATGTCAAGTTTATAGGCTGAGCAGAGCTCTATAATAATAGATAATGTCATGTTTATAGGCTGAGCAGAGCTGTATAATAATAGATAATGTCAAGTTTATAGGCTGAGCAGAGCTCTATAATAATAATTAATGTCATGTTTATAGGCTGATCAGAGCTCTATAATAATAGATAATGTCATGTTTATAGGCTGATCAGAGCTCTATAATAATAGATAATGTCATGTTTATAGGCTGATCAGAGCTCTATAATAATAGATAATGTCATGTTTATAGGCTGATCAGACCTCTATAATAATAGATAATGTCATGTTATAGGCTGATCAGAGCTCTATAATAATAGATCATGTTTATAGGCTGAACAGAGCTCTATAATAATAGATAATGTCATGTTATAGGCTGATCAGAGCTCTATAATAATAGATAATGTCATGTTTATAGGCTGATCAGAGCTCTATAATAATAGATAATGTCATGTTATAGGCTGAACAGAGCTCTATAATAATAGATAATGTCATGTTTATAGGCTGATCAGAGCTCTATAATAATAGATAATGTCATGTTATAGGCTGAACAGAGCTCTATAATAATAGATAATGTCATGTTTACAGGCTGATCAGAGCTCTATAATAATAGATAATGTCATGTTTATAGGCTGATCAGAGCTCTATAATAATAGATAATGTCATGTTTATAGGCTGAACAGAGCTCTATAATAATAGATAATGTCATGTTTATAGGCTGAACAGAGCTCTATAATAATAGATAATGTCATGTTATAGGCTGATCAGAGCTCTATAATAATAGATAATGTCATGTTTATAGGCTGATCAGAGCTCTATAATAATAGATAATGTCATGTTTATAGGCTGATCAGAGCTCTATAATAATAGATAATGTCATGTTTATAGGCTGATCAGAGCTCTATAATAATAGATAATGTCATGTTTATAGGCTGAACAGAGCTCTATAATAATAGATAATGTCATGTTTATAGGCTGATCAGAGCTCTATAATAATAGATAATGTCATGTTATAGGCTGATCAGAGCTCTATAATAATAGATAATGTCATGTTATAGGCTGATCAGAGCTCTATAATAATAGATCATGTTATAGGCTGATCAGAGCTCTATAATAATAGATCATGTTTATAGGCTGATCAGAGCTCTATAATAATAGATAATGTCATGTTTATAGGCTGATCAGAGCTCTATAATAATAGATAATGTCATGTTATAGGCTGATCAGAGCTCTTTAATAATAGATAATGTCATGTTATAGGCTGATCAGAGCTCTATAATAATAGATAATGTCATGTTTATAGGCTGATCAGAGCTCTATAATAATAGATAATGTCATGTTATAGGCTGATCAGAGCTCTATAATAATAGATAATGTCATGTTATAGGCTGATCAGAGCTCTATAATAATAGATAATGTCATGTTTATAGGCTGATCAGAGCTCTATAATAATAGATAATGTCATGTTATAGGCTGATCAGAGCTCTATAATAATAGATCATGTTATAGGCTGATCAGAGCTCTATAATAATAGATAATGTCATGTTATAGGCTGATCAGAGCTCTATAATAATAGATAATGTCATGTTATAGGCTGTATTTGATCCAATGTAAATAACATTTTGTTGGTGTCCCACTTCATCTCTAAAGTAATAATTACCATACTTTCTAAATGATAATTCTTTAGTTCAGCCTTTCCTTGAAATGGCTATTTTATGTTTTTTTGTAGACTTACAAACGTTTGCTAATATGTTCAGTCTCCCCAAAACACTTGTCCTTTTGCTAATATGTTCAGTCTCCCCATAACACATGTCCATTTCATGTCAATAATGCATCTTATTTTATGTATTTCTCCAACATTATTTAGAAATCTGCTTTTTGTTGGTATACACACTCCACACAAGGCCTACAATAGACACACATCAAAAGTTTCATTTATAACTTGTTTGCCATTCTGTGAGACAATTAAGTTGTTATTTTGTGGTGGGAGGGACTCTGATGGTATACACATGTTACAGTTAAGCAATAAGACCAGAGGAAGTGTGGTATATGGCCAATATAGCATGGTTAAAGACTGTCCTTATGTACAACACAGCACAACGTGCCTGGATACAGCCCTTAGCCGTGGTATATTGGCCATATATCACAAACCAGAGGTGGCTTATTGCAATTATAAACTGGTTACCAATGTAATCAGAACAGTAAAAATGCATGTTTTGTCATACCCATGGTATACGGCCTGATATACCACGGCTGTCAGCCAATCAGCATTCAGGGCTTTAATCACCCATTTTAAAATGTAGCTTTAACATTATATTATAACATAAATTGCTATAGTACAGAACAACATTTTCAAGTATAGAATTTTAGTAGCATGCTGCTTTAAAACAACACATTCGTTTAAAATTGTTGGACAGTTAGAGCCCGTTTTTAAGACAGTACTTACTGATGGTAATCAGATCTCCTGACTCCTCTGTCAATATGACAGTAATCTCTCCCTCTTTCTCCTCCTTCACTTCAAAAACTACATCCTCCTCTTTCTCCTCTTCTTTTACAGTAACAGCTTCACCCTCTACTTCTTCTTTTACTGTAACAGCTTCCTCTTTCTCTTCCTCCTCTTCTTTCACTGTAACAGCCTCACCCTCTACTTCTTGTTTTACTGTGACATCCTCCTCTTCCTTCTCCTCTTTCACGACAATGTTCAGCCCCAGAGCTTCTTTCTCCGTCCAGCAGACCTCCTCTTCTTTAACAGGAGGGGAGTAGTTTAGGGAGCTCATGTTCGGGGATGTTAGCTAGCTAGCTAGCTAGTTAGCATGAGCGACTAGTTTAGTGCTAGGCTAACTTATCAAGCCAGCTAGTTGACTAACAATGTACCTATAACATGTAAATGGGGGCAATTAACTAGATGTCAGAAGTATATTTAAAACACAGAGGCAAATATGCACAGAAACAGTCTAAATGTTTCTGCGTCACGCTGCAGCATCACCTGAAAGACGCACATCGCCGGCTGCTGACTGGAGGGAAACGTAGTTAAGATACGTTTTTTGTTGTTGTTGCACACAAATTTATTTTTCATTCCTTTCATGAAATAATAATATTATATTGAGACGTTCAAATAGAGCAATGCATATTTTAAGTGAGAATTTAAAACATACTATCATTCACATCTGTATTTAAGGCAGTTTCATATTCATTCATTAATTTGGTCACTGCGCTCAATGCAATGGCACTTACAAATGTAGATACTTCAAACACCCCCAAACAGGGAAACAGATCCCAATCACAGGTGTTATCAGGTGCACCACTAAGGCAGTTATTTATCTTTTCATTTGTCCTTGTGGTAAAATCTTTTTGGAAGCGAACCCCTTGATTTCGTCCCTACATTATATCGGCATCGAACACGTCACCCTCCCTAGGAGAGGGGGTGACCTCGACAATTTATTGTTAAAAACAAGAGGCTGTCTGGATCTTTAATTTAAAGACCTTTGCTCCCGTCTGTCTCAACGTAGCCATTATTGTAATATTGCTATTCATTGTAAATGTTTGGAGGTCTATGTATCCATTATTGTAATATTGCTATTCATTGTAAATGTTTGGAGGTCTATGTATCCATTATTGTAATATTGCTATTCATTGTAAATGTTTGGAGGTCTATGTATCCATTATTGTAATATTGCTATTCATTGTAAATGTTTGGAGGTCTATGTATCCATTATTGTAATATTGCTATTCATTGTAAATGTTTGGAGGTCTATGTATCCATTATTGTAATATTGCTATTCATTGTAAATGTTTGGAGGTCTATGTATCCATTATTGTAATATTGCTATTCATTGTAAATGTTTGGAGGTCTATGTATCCATTATTGTAATATTGCTATTCATTGTAAATGTTTGGAGGTCTATGTATCCATTATTGTAATATTTCTATTCATTGTAAATGTTTGTAGGTCTACATAGCCAAATTGTATCTATGATCGTATGCTATCCATTTATGTTTTCATATGTTCTATTTATATCTGTAAATGAACCAATGATATCAGGCCACACTCAGACATGATTACAGACACCTGTGTGTGTCCTTTGACACAATATAAACCAGTTACCTGCAGTGTTTGTCATTATACCGTGATGAAGACAGCTTGTCTGTGGAAACGTTGGTTATTAGGTTATTAAATTATTGCATCTGAGCTCCTGGAGCGTGAGGTTCTCCTTTTCTTTTTCAGGCCACCGGGGTCTGACAACTTGGATGGAAAAATGACTGAGGATAATAGAGGACGACATCGCCACTCCTATTTGCCATATGTTCAATATAAGCCTACTAGAAAGTGAGAAAACCCTACCTTGTCACAACACAACTGATTGGCTCAAATGCATTAAGGAAAGACATTTCACAAATGAACTTTTTATTATTATTTGTTCTGTGACAAATGGTGAATTAGTTATTGATTTATACCACTTTTAAATGGCATTTTATATATTTATGTATTTCTATAAAATCTAAACTGGAATTTTTGTTTAAAAAAAGTTGTAAAAGTATGCTAGACATGTATATAATAAATCTAGTTTGATGTTTCTGTGATAATCAATGAATTAGTTATTGATTTATACCATTTTAAATGGCTTTTGGCCAATGTCTGTTGAATATCTGAATGTGTGAATATAAATCCAACTTTACCTCGGTCTTAACTTTCATTGCCTAGGTCTCATTTTTAGCCATCTTACTCATTGCTATAACCAGGACATTGTGATTAGGAAACTATGAGAACCACACAAAGTCCAGGGGGTGATCACACTCTACCACTAAGGGTCAGTTTGGTTGGAGCAACGTAAGACAGTCTCGTGTTCCAATTGTATGTTTTAGTAGCATGAATTGTTCCTGTTGACACCGAGGTGAAGGGCGGAATAATGGAAGGAATGAATCCCAGCCTGACCCTCATCACCTGTGGAAGGCGGGACTTCCAGTCCGGAGCGGATTTCATTGGCCTTTTCAGGTGTGATTTTAGATCCTTCAACCGAAGTCGCGACTCCCTATAGTATGTTGTACCAAAGTTGACTGACCCTGAAGGGAACTACACTGCCATAAATACAAGGAAAGTCAAGTAGTGTTAAATAAAAAAAAAATAAAAAAATACAAATCCAGCAAGGCACCAACTTTGAGAAGGGTTTAAAACAAAGGTTTCAGACAATGTATAAATGTTATTGAATGTAGGTATGTTTCTCCTTTAATGTAATGGCATTGAAAACAATTGAAAAAAGGCGAATATCTGTGTTTGACTACCCATACTAACATACTGTATACAACTTACTTAATGAGTATATACTACATACTATTAGTTAATTGTAGTATTCTGTAACTACATACTTAATGAGTATATACTACATACTATTAGTTAATTGTAGTATACTGTAACTACAACCTGTTATGGCTAGGGGGCAGTATTTTCACGGCCGGATAAAAAACGTACCCGATTTAATGTGATTATTACTCCTGCCCAGAAACTAGAATATGCATATAATTATTAGCTTTGGATAGAAAACACCCTAAAGTTTCTAAAACTGTTTGAATGGTGTCTGTGAGTATAACAGAACTCATTTGGCAGGCCAAAACCTGAGAAGATTCCTTACAGGAAGTGCCCTCGCTGACCATTTCTTGGCCTTCTACACTCTCTTTATTGAAAACAGAGGATCTCTGCCGTAACGTGACACTTCCTACGGCTCCCATAGGCTCTCAGAAGGTGGCGGAACGGTGAATGATGACTCTGCTGTCTCTGGCTGAAAAACAGTGCTGTCACGTCCTGACCAGTAAAAGGGGTTATTTGTTATTGTAGTTTGGTCAGGGTGTGGCAGGGAGTGTTTGTTTTGGGTGTTTTGGGTGATGTTCTATGTTTGTATTGACTGCTATGTAGGTTAAATGTACACTTCAAATGCAGCTGTCCTACAACATATCTGTACCTTCTTCTTGATCCCAATTGCATTGTGTCCATGTTCTGTCCTATAAGAATTTCAAAGGAAGAGAAAATGTGTCAAAGAATAGTCTTACAAGTATTAATATATATATATATATTTTTTTTTAAATGAATATTGAAAGATATATGGCATCGACATACAATGTAATGTAAAATAGAAGAACATATTGGAGAAAGCACTAGCCAATACAGTACTGCCATACAGTAACAGTACTGTCATACAGGCATAATATCACATTTCAAGATATCTTTGTACACAAATTGTTCAATATTTTATCAGGCTGACTTGAAAGATTATACACAACATTTTGCTGCGTGGCAATACTGTGTTTGGATTCTGAAGAGCATTTATACAAAAGAGGTAGTCTAGACACTGTATTAATACCATTATGCATTTGAATCCCATCTACAGCTACCATCTAAGATATTAATTTCCCTCCACAAGGGGGCGGACATGTAACATTTCCAAAATGGGATAGTATTGTACATGTAACGTTTCCAAGATGGGATAGTATTGTACATGTAACGTTTCCAAAATGGGATAGTATTATACATGTAACTTTTCCAAAATGGGATAGTATTGTCCATGTAACGTTTCCAAAATGGGATAGTATTGTACATGTAACGTTTCCAAAATGGGATAGTATTGTACATGTAACGGTTCCAAAATGGGATAGTATTGTCCATGTAACGTTTCCAAAATGGGATAGTATTGTCCATGTAACGTTTCCAAAATGGGATAGTATTGTCCATGTAACGTTATGCCCCCTTGTGAGTTAATAGTATTGCATGCTGTAGCAGGCTATATAAAGAGGAAGACCTCCATTGACGATTCAGTTCGTTGTAACATCTGGTCTGGACAGGTCACCGTCCTTAGTTAGTTAGTTAGTTAACGAAGCTAACGTTAGCTAGTTGTACATGTAGATTGGAAACTTAGGTTAATGAGTGTAAAGCCATGTTGGCTTTATGGAAACGATATACAATATATGGGAAAGAATATAGTTGAGGAAGTAATCCAAACCTAGATGGTGAACTGATGTTGAACTGGGCAGTCAGCTGCTGCTGCTCCAATACAGTATGAGGTGAGACGGTGAACTGATGTTGAACCGGGCAGTCAGCTGCTGCTGCTCCAATACAGTATGAGGTGAGACGGTGAACTGATGTTGAACTGGGCAGTCAGCTGCTGCTGCTCCAATACAGTATGAGGTGAGACGGTGAACTGATGTTGAACCGGGCAGTCAGCTGCTCCAATACAGTATGAGGTGAGACGGTGAACTGATGTTGAACAGGGCAGTCAGCTGCTGCTGCTCCAATACAGTATGAGGTGAGACGGTGAACTGATGTTGAACCGGGCAGTCAGCTGCTGCTGCTCCAATACAGTATGAGGTGAGACGGTGAACTGATGTTGAACTGGGCAGTCAGCTGCTGCTGCTCCAATACAGTGTGAGGTGAGACGGTGAACTGATGTTGAACTGGGCAGTCAGCTGCTGCTGCTCCAATACAGTATGAGGTGACACGGTGAACTGATGTTGAATCATAATGATTAAGTTAATTAAAATGAATTTGTGAAACGGTTAAAAAATAGTATTTGTCATATTAAATATATTACTGTATTGTTATCATATAGAAACATAATGGAATATTGTACATCATATTAAATATATTACTCTATTGTTATCATATAGAAACATCATGGAATATTGTACATCATATTAAATATATTACTCTATTGTTAACATATAGAAACATCATGGAATATTGTACATCATATTAAATATATTACTCTATTGTTATCATATAGAAACATGATGGAATATTGTACATCATATTAGCATCAACATACATTATTGTTTCATTCAATTTCACATAATAAGGATATTTAATATTTTCAAGTTCAGAAGTCAGAACCCATCACCTGCTATGTAAAAGAGACAGAAGAATGCACAATGGTCAATGCTATCTGGGATCCTTGGGACATCCCTACCCTAAACCCTAACCTTATCCCCTACCTTAACCATTTTAAATGTCAACTTCAACGGGCTAGGGACGTCCCAAGGATGTATCTCTACCTGAAAATACATGATCTAAGTGATTGATAGTTGGTATTCAGCAGTCATAAAGCCTTATTTACTTTAACGAACTACTAAAATAGTGATTTTGTCAGACAGCATAAACAGCAGCTCTACACTTTATTGACTGACTGATCCATTCATCCTTCCATCCCTCCTCAGCCTTCCTCTCCTCTGAAGACCCAGTGAGGGTGGAGCTCAGTCAGCGAGCTGTTGAGGGACTGGTTAGGAAGAACACTTCTACAGCCAGAGAGGTGAGAGGTCACACATGATTTAGATGGTAAATATTTATGTCCCCTTAGCGGTTCATCACGTCAGCAAAAGGTAATATGTTCCATCATCTATGTTTATTTACATTAGTGCAAATTGTCCTCTGATATGGGTGTAATTTCTCACCCCTTTTGGCTGTATGAAAGTTAATTTCCCCTCAGGCACACACATTTGTTCTTTGTTATTACCCGAGCCACTGCCTGTTCACCCCGCTATCATCCAGAAGGCGAGGTCAGTACAGGTGCATCAAAGTTGAGACCGAAAGACAGAAAAACAGCTTCTATCTCAAGGCCATCAGACTGTTAAACAGCACAGAGAGGCTGCAGCCTACATATAGACTTGACATCATTGGCCACTTTAATAAATGGAACACTAGTCACTTTAATAATGTTTGCATATCATTTCTCATCTCATATGTATAAACTGTATCTCAGTCTATGCTGCTCTGACATTGTTTATCCATATATTTATATATTCCTAATTCCATTCCTTAGATTTGTGTGTATTAGGTATTTGTTGTGAAATTGTTAGATATTAATTGTTAGATATTACTGCACTGTGGGAACTAGAAGGACAAGCATTTCACTACACCTGCAATAACATCTGCTGGACACCTGTATGTGACCAACAACATTTGATTTATTATGAAGGTCATTTGTGTCAAATGTACTTTTCCCCTCATTCACCCCATCTCTTTACATTGCTGATGCATATTCAGTGGCCTGACTGTGTCAAAGGCCCATCCTGGTAGATCTGAACCTAATGCAGCTTGGAGTGATCGGATGACAGAAGTCACATTTAGGTGCCAGGTGTAACTGAGGCCATAGATGCTCCATATCCATTACTTTGAGAGTTTTATATAATATAACTAAATGTGTTTATTTCTGTGTTGCAGGGGCAGTCAATAAATGGAACAGCAAGGTCACAGAACATGACATAAGCAGAGCTGTGGGAGACCACCTCAAGCCCCTGGTAGAGCCGGGGGTGGTGTTTACCACTCCACCACGCCTTCAGCAGGCTGGAAAAGAGTGATTGATACGGTTTTTCATACTAAGGTGGGCCAAGAGTTTGTTGATTGGTCAGTCATTGGGTTCATTTGTTTTATTATATGTTCAAATAAAATCAAGCTTTATTTATACAGCACATGTCAGACATGGATGCAACACAATGGCTTCACAGGAAAAAACTATGAAAATAATCAGAAATATTTAGTACACAAATATGAGGATAAAAAACAATAACAACTGAAAGACTAATGAGCATTGTAAGGAAATGCCATTGATTAAAATATCAACAATATGATGCAACATCCAAACCAAAATATAAGCTTGTTTTTTAGGAGGGGCTCTGAAAGACACTATGGGGGTGTCCACTGAAAGTTGACTAGTAACAACAACTGGGACCTAAAAGACACCCACCATGAGACCCACTAAATCTGCCCAAGAAGAGACAAACAAAAGAAAATCCCACACCAAACTTAAAGACAGGAAGTAAACCAAAAAGGTGGAGCAACTAAAGGTGTTGACTCTCCACATGTATCAAGACAACTGGAGCACTGGAACAAACAAAACTGCAATCAAATTGTCACATGCGCTGACCCTGTCAATGTACCAGGTGGACATTGGGTTTGATTCAGACCCTGCCAGTGTGCCAGGTGGACATTGGGTTGATTCAGACCCTGCCAGTGTACCAGGTGGACATTGGGTTTGATTCAGACCCTGCCAGTGTACCAGGTGGACATTGGGTTTGATTCCGACCCTGCCAGCATGGCCAGAAATGTATTCCAAGGTCAGTAACTTATAACCACAGAACCACCCCAGACCTTTCATGCCTGACTAAAAACACCAAAGTATTATATTTACTGCCATGGTCTAGTATGTCACTGCATCAGACACCATTCACAATACTAGCTGAGGTACTAGTAAAACATGACATATTATTTCCTAACCATTCACAATGCTGGCTGAGGTACGAGTAAAACATGACATATTATTTCCTAACCATTCACAATGCTGGCTGAGGTACGAGTAAAACATGACATATTATTTCCTAACCATTCACAATGCTGGCTGAGGTACTAGTAAAACATGACATATTATTTCCTAACCATTCACAATGCTGGCTGAGGTACGAGTAAAACATGACATATTATTTCCTAACCATTCACAATGCTGGCTGAGGTACGAGTAAAACATGACATATTATTTCCTAACCATTCACAATGCTGGCTGAGGTACTAGTAAAACATGACATATTATTTCCTAACCATTCACAATGCTGGCTGAGGTACGAGTAAAACATGACATATTATTTCCTAACCATTCACAATGCTGGCTGAGGTACGAGTAAAACATGACATATTATTTCCTAACCATTCACAATGCTGGCTGAGGTACTAGTAAAACATGACATATTATTTCCTAACCATTCACAATGCTGGCTGAGGTACGAGTAAATTATGACATATTATTTCCTAACATTTCACAATCCTGGCTGAGGTACGAATACTTCAGTAAATACATTTGCAAAAATGTATGTTTTTGGTTTGTCATTATGGGGTATTGTGTGTAGATTGATGAGGGGAAAAATTATGACATTTTAGAATACGGCTGTAACGTAACAAAATGTGGAAAAAGTGAAGGGGTCTGAATACTTAACGAATGCACTGTATACCACTGGTAGAGTTTTCTACCACTGCAGAGTTTTTGGCAGTTTTGTACACAGTCATGTGATACGTGGTATAGAAAGGTCCAATCTTAGGAGAGTACATGGGAGGCACTATACAGTGTGTCTGCAGGCGGCTATCTGGTCAAAACCACTGATACAGGTGCCCCTCCAGCCTCTGGTGGGATGGATCATGTCTACAGAGAAACCTAGATTCAAATACTTAGATTTGTGTGTATTGGGTATATGTTGTGAAATTGTTAGATATTACTTGTTAGATATTACTGCACTGTCGGAGCTAGAAACACAAGCATTTCGCTACACCCGCAATAATATCTGCTAAACACGTGTATGTGACCAATAAAATGTGATTTGATTTGAAATAAACGTCCTATTTATCAAAGGTGTTTTTGGCTGGAGTCAAAATGACTCCAAAGGATTTTAATTTGTTAAAAGTCCATATTGATACAGAAACACTAAACCATGATATAGATTTATTAAGAACAAGTTGATTGACAAAGTCATGAAAATTTGGAAGAATTGAATAAAATACATTTTGGCTATGATAAAAGATATGCCTCTGGGGTCAAAATGATCCATGTCAGAAGTATGGTTCAATGCAAATATGTAGTGGGTGTAAAGTTTGTTTTAAATTCTCACTCATTAAAAACGAATCAATCAACACATGCTTCTCTTTGAACGACTTAATATAATATTAAATGAAAAATAAACGTTTGGTTCCTCAGCTGCGTTGCCCAGTCCAGTCAGCAGATGGCAATGTGCGTCTTTTAGGTTCAGGCGATGCTGCCAGTGTGACGTATAATCTAGTGGACGGGACGCTCCTTCAACAACAACAGCTAGTCAGACACCTCGGTAGCTTTCTAGCAAACATAGCTACAACATTCACGCTCTTTACACTGGTTTGGTGTATATTAGTCTCTGTGTATTAAACACACTTCTGTCGTATGTACTTGTTGGCCCATTTAATTATATATTTACGTTGTTTGTCAGCTAGCTGGTTTGCTAAGTTAGCTTAGAACTAGGCTAGTCGCTAATGCTAGCTAGCTAACATCTCCGACCAAGAGTTCACTAAGCTACTCTCCTCCTGCTAAAGAAGAGGAGGTCTGCTGGACGGAGAAAGAAGCTCTTGTGAAAGAGGAGGGGGAAGAGAAGAATGTTACAATACAAAAACAAGTAGAGGGTGAAGCTGTTACCGTGAAAGAAGAAGAGAAAGACGTTTCAGTGAAAGAAGAGGAAGACGCGTTCAGAGTGAAAGAGGAGGAGGATGTTACAGTAAAAGAAGAGGAGGAAGAGAAAGAGGAGGATGCAGTTTATGGAGTGAAAGAGGAGGAGTGGGAGATGACTGTCACATCGAAAAAGGAGGAGGAAGAAGAGGATGAAACTGGATATCTGGGCTCGGTTTCCAAAAGGCATCTTAAGGCGTCCAATGGTTCTAACGATGAACGGGCCCTGATTAACACTAGTAAGTACTGTCTTTAATACAGAGGCACAAACTCTGCAGTTGTTGAACTGATGTTTGGTGTTAAAGCGGAAATCTGCAATTGTTACATCCATATTTGGACTTTAAATTATTTATTTATAGCCATTGATTCTTGAAGAATATAACACATGCCTCATGAGCTGAGTTCAACTGTTGTACCCCATCAGAACCCCAAATAAGCTTTTTTTACTCCAATGTTTAGAAACAATGTAAATCAACACTGTATAGCCTCAACATGGTTAAATCTATAATGTTGATATCATGGATGGTCAGTCCTTGCATCCATAGGTCTGTCTGTCTGTAGTTACATTTCTCCAACCCCATAATCATCTTATTACCATAACAGTGGTGGAATTACAGATTTGTTATTGTTTGGACTGCAGATTGATTGATTGTTGTGTGGCTTGTTTAAAGGGGCAACCTAGGATTTAATCCGAAACAAAATGGCTGCCCTGAGTCTTGGTTTGGTAAACAGCTGAGGGATGGGGGAAGAAGTGTAACCACTCTCAAATTCATAGAGAAAGCTATTGTAGCAACCGTAACCCAACACCTAGCGACCTCTTCAAGAAGTTCAGACATCTTGGTGTAACAGTTGTAAGGTGTTGACAGTTGCTGGACCCAGGATTGAGTTCAGCTCAGGACTACCCCCTGAATGGACTACACTATAAATACAAAGACTGGCCATCCATAAGGTCAAAATGATAGTTTTAACCAGATTTCACAGCTATACAGTGCTTGTTTACAAACAGTGGCGTTATACAAGCTTATGTTTTGGTTTCTGGTGGGGTAATACAGTTTGAGGCATTTATAATTTATATTCTTCAAGAATCAATGGTTATATAGTAAATGGGTCTTTCTATAACTGCCAGTGAAGATTTCCTGTGGGGGTCAAATTGTTAACCAGGTAGGCTAGTTGAGAACAAGTTCTCATTTGCAACTGCAACTGCGACCTGGCCAAGATAAAGCGTAGCAATTCGACACATACAACAACACATGGAATAAACAAAACATACAGTCAATAATACAGTAGAACAAAAGAAAACAAAAGGTCTATATACAGTGAGTGCAAATGAGGTAAGTTAAGACAATAAATAGACCATGGTGGTCAAATAATTACAATAAAGCAATTAAACACTGGAATGGTAGATGTGCAGAAGACGAATGTGCAAGTAGAGATACTGGGGTGCAAAGGAGCAAGATAAATAAATACAGTATGGGGATGAGGTAGGTAGATAGATGGGCTGTTTACAGATGGGCTATGTACAGGTGCAGTGATCTGTGAGCTGCTCTGACAGCTGGTGCTTAAAGCTAGTGAGGGAGATATGAGTCTCCAGCTTCAGAGATTTTTGCAGTTCGTTCCAGTCATTGGCAGCAGAGAACTGTAAGGAAAGACGACCAAAGGAGGTGTTGGCTTTGGGGGTGACCAGTGAGATATACCTGCTGGAGCGCATGCTACGAGTGGGTGGTGCTATGGTGACCAGTGAGTTGAGATAAGACGGGGCTTTACCTAGCAGAGACTTGTAGATAACCTGTAGCCAGTGGGTTTGGCGACGAGTATGAAACGAGGGCCAACCAACGAGAGCGTACAGGTCGCAATGGTGGGTGGTATATGGGACTTTGGTGACAAAACGGATGGCACTGTGATAGACTGCATCCAGTTTGTTGAGTAGAGATTTGGAGGCTATTTTATAGATGACATCACCGAAGTCGAGGATCGGTAGGATGGTCAGTTTTACGAGGGTATGATATGGTATGCTTTGTTGAGATATAGGAAGCCGATTCTAGATTTAATTTTGGATTGAAGATGCTTAATGTGAGTCTGGAAGGAGAGTTTACAGTCTAACCAGACACCCAGGTATTTGTAGTTGTCCACGTATTCTAAGTCAGAGCCGTTCAAAGTAGTGATGCTGGACGGGCGAGCAGGTGCGGGCAGTGATCGATTGAATAGCATGCATTTAGTTTTACCTGCGTTTAAGAGCAGTTGGAGGCCACGGAAGGAGAGTTGTATGGCATTGAAGCTCGTTTGGAGGTTAGTTAACTTCTCTAGGGCCAGTGGGACGATTTCGTCCCACCTACGTAACAGCCAGTGGCGCGTTATTCAAATACCTTAGAAATGCTATTACTTCAATTTCTCAAACATATGACTATTTTACACCATTTTAAAGACAAGACTCTCGTTAATCTAACCACACTGTCCGATTTCAAAAAGGCTTTACAACGAAAGCAAAACATTAGATTATGTCAGCAGAGTACCCAGCCAGAAATAATCAGACACCCATTTTTCAAGCTAGCATATAATGTCACATAAACCCAAAAGACAGCTAAATGCAGCACTAACCTTTGATGATCTTCATCAGATGACAACCCTAGGACATTATGTTATACAATACATGCATGTTTTGTTCAATCAAGTTCATATTTATATCAAAAAACAGCTTTTGACATTGGCATGTGACGTTCAGAACTAGCATACCCCCCGCAAACTTCCGGTGAATTTACTAAAAATGTACTAAATTACTCACGATAAACGTTCACAAAAAGCATAACAATTATTTTAAGAATTATAGATACAGAACTCCTCTATGCACTCGATATGTCCGATTTTAAAATAGCTTTTCGGTGAAAGCACATTTTGCAATATTCTAAGTAGATAGCCCGGCATCACAGGGCTAGCTATTTAGACACCCAGCAAGTTTAGCACTCACCAAACTCAGATTTACTATAAGAAAAATGTTATTACCTTTGCTGTTCTTCGTCAGAATGCACTCCCAGGACTTCTACTTCAATAACAAATGTTGGTTTGGTCCCAAATAATCCATAGTTATATCCAAACAGCGGCGTTTTGTTCGTGCGTTCAAGACACTATCTGAAAGGGTAAATAAGGGTTACGCGCCCGACGCGTTTTGTGACAAAAAAATTCTAAATATTCCATTACCGTACTTCGAAGCATGTCAACCGCTGTTTAAAATCAATTTTTATGCCATTTTTCTCGTAAAAAAGCAATAATATTCCGACAGGGAAAGCGTGTTTACGTTCAAAGAGAGAGAAAGTAAAAGCATGGGATCCCCTCGTGCACGAGCCTCAGTCTGATGGCCCTCTGATCGACCACCATCCAAACGCGCTAAAGTTTTTCAGCCAGCGGATGGAATTACATCATTCAGCTTTTTCCCGGGTTCTGAGAGCCTATGGGAGCCGTAGGAAGTGTCACGTTACAGCAAATATCCTAAATTTGCTTTAAACAGAGCCAAGAAGCCCAAGGAATGGTCAGAGAGGGTACTTCCTGTTTGGAATCTTCTCAGGTTTTTGCCTGCCATATGAGTTCTGTTATACTCACAGACACCATTCAAACAGTTTTAGAAACTGTAGGGTGTTTTCTATCCAAAGCCAATAATTATATGCATATTCTAGTTTCTGGGCAGTAGTAATAACCAGATTAAATCGGGTACGTTTTTTATCCGGCCGTGTAAATACTGCCCCCTAGCCCTAACAGGTTAACACAGTGTCCAAAGAGGGGCCAGAAGTATACAGAATGGTGTCATCTGCGTAGAGGTGGATCAGAGACTCACCAGCAGCAAGAGCGACATCATTGATGTATACAGAGAAGAGAGTCGGCCTGAGAATTGAACCCTGTGGCACCCCCATAGACTGCCAGAGGCCCGGACAACAGGCCCTCCGATTTGACACACTGAACTCTATCAGAGAAGTAGTAGGTAAACCAGGCGAGGCAATCATTTGAGAAACCAAGGCTGTCGAGTTTGCCAATAAGAATGTGGTAATTGACAGAGTCGAAAGCCTTGGCCAGGTCGATGAATACGGCTGCACAGTAATGTCTCTTATCGATGGCGGTTATGATGTCGTTGATGTAGTTAGTATGCCAAAAGTTCCCGGATGTCGTACTAAATTCGCCAAAATATGACGTATACACGCAGTACTTTAGGGCCCATAATGCAATTCTTCAGGAAATGGACGTAACTTCACATCATTTTCAGATTTGAAGAAAATGGCGGAAAATATGCAGCCGAAGTCCAACGAGAGCCGAAACAAATTCATTGCTTTAACTAATTATGACAAATGTTAAGAACATGTTAAGCAATATAATAAAGACATTTCTTTTCAAGTAAGTTACCTTACACGATATTTTGGCTGACAATTTGCTTGCATGTTATTACAGCAGTATGTACCGGCATGTTAAAACCTCTCTGGGGTAGGTGGGACGCTACCGTCACACCTCGCCAACAGCCATTGAAATAGCAGGGCGCCAAATTCAAAACAACAAAAATCTCATAATTCAAATTTCTCACACATACAAGTATTATACACCATTGTAAAGGTACACT
Source organism: Salmo salar (assembly GCF_965601325.2). Taxonomy (NCBI): domain Eukaryota; kingdom Metazoa; phylum Chordata; class Actinopteri; order Salmoniformes; family Salmonidae; genus Salmo; species Salmo salar. Next base: position 1,438,586 of record NW_027675339.1, read on the forward strand.
TCTCATTAATCCAACCACAGTGTCCGATTTCAAAAACACTTTACGGCGAAAGATTATGTTAGGACACCACCTAGACAAGAAAAACCACACAGCCATTTTCCAAGCAAGGAGAGGCGTCACAAAAACCAGAAATATAGCTAAAATTAATCACTAACCTTTGATGATCTTCATCAGATGGCACTCATAGGACTTCATGTTACACAATATATGTATGTTTTGCTCGATAAAGTTCATATTTATATCCAAAAACCCCATTTTACATTGGCATGTAATGTTCAGAAATGTTTTGCCTCCAAAACCCCCGATGAATGAGCACATCAATTTACAGAAATACTCATCATAAACGTTGATAAAATATACAACTGTTATGCATAGAATTAAAGATATACTTCTCCTTAATGCAACCGCTGTGTCAGATTTCAAAAAAGCTTTACGGCGAAAGCACACTTTGCAATAATCTGAGTACAGCGCTCAGACACCAAAACAAGCCATACAGATACCCGCCATGTTGTGGAGTCAACAGAAGTCAGAAATACCATTATAAATATTCACTTACCTTTGATGATTTTCATCGGAATGCACTCCCAGGAATCCCAGTTCCACAATACATGTACGTTTTGTTCGATAAAGTTCATGTTTATGTCCAAATACCTCCATTTTGTAAGCGTGTTAGGTTCACTATTCCAAATGCAGAAGGCGCGCGCATTAAAGTCCAGACGAAAAGTCAAAAAAGTTATATTACAGTTTGTAGAAACACATCAAACGATGTGTAGAATCAATCTTTAGGATGTTTTTATCATAAATCTTCAAAAATATTCCAACCGGATAATTCCTTTGTCTTCATAAAGGAAAGAGAACTGAGCTCGTGCTCATGGCTGCGTGCGTAACTAAAATAATGGCTGACGGCCAGACACCTGACTCAATCAGCTCTTATTCTCTCCCCATTCACAGTAGAAGCCTGAAACAACATTCTAAAGACTGTTGACATCTAGTGGAAGCCTTAGGAAGTGCAATATGACCCCATAGACACTGTATATTGGATGTATATTGTGTGTTAGATAGGCAATCACTTGAAAAACTACAAACCTCAGATTTCCACACTTCCTGGTTGGATTTTTCTAAGGTTTGCCTGCCATATGAGTTCTGTTATACTCACAGACATTATTCAAACCGTTTTAGACACTTCAGTGTTTTCTATCCAAATCTACTAATTATATGCATATTCTAGCTTTTGGGCCTGAGTAGCAGGCAGTTTACTCTGGGCACGCTTTTCATCCGGACGTGAAAATACTGCCCCCTACCCCGATGAAGTTAAGCATTTCCAATCCAAAATGAAATCTAGAATCAGCTTCATATTTCGCAACAAAGCCTCCTTCACTCACGCTGCCAAACATACCCTCGTTAAACTGACTTTCCTGCCGATCCTTGACTTCGGCGATGTCATTTTCAAAATAGCCTCCAACACTCTACTCAGCAAACTGGAGGCAGTCTATCACAGTGCCATCCGTTTTGTCACCAAATCCCCATATACCACCCACCACTGCGACCTGTATGCTCTCGTTTGCTGGCCCTCGCTACATATTCGTCGCCAAACCCACTGGCTCCAGGTCATCTATAGGTCTTTGCTAGGCCGCCTTCGCTCAGCTCACAGGTCACCATAGCAACACCCACCCATAGCACGCACTCAGACAGGTATATCTCACTGGTCATCACCAAAGCCAACACCTACTTTGGACACATTTCTTTCCAGTTCTCTGCTGCCAATGACTTGAACGAATTGCAAAAATCGCTGAAGTTGGAGACATATATCTTCCTCACTAACTTTAAGCATCAGCTATCTGAGCAGCTAACCGATCGCTGCAGCTGTACACAGTCCATCTGTAAATAGTCCATCCAACTGCCTACCTCATCCCCATGTTTTTATTTACTTTTTTGCTCTTTTGCACACCAGTATTTCTACTTGCACATCATCATCTGCACATCTATCACTCCAGTGTTCATTTGTTAAATTGTAATTACTTCGCTACTATGGCCTATTTATTGCCTTACCTCCGTACTCCATTTGCACACACTGTATATAGATTTTTCTATTGTGTTATTGACTGTATGCTTGTTTATCCCACTTGTAACTCTGTGTTGTTTGTGTCGCACTGCTTTGCTTTATCTTGGCCAGGTCGCAGTTGTAAATGAGAACTTGTTCTCAACTGGCCTACCTGCTTAAATAAAGGTGAAAAACAAAATGTAATTAAAAATACATTTAAAAAATCATAACTTTATTGACAACACCCAAATGGATACGGTCATTAACTCGGTTCTTAATACTGTAGCAAACATTATATTAAGCAGGACATTCAAGCGAGCTTTACAATTATAATCCAAAGTAGCGTGAAATGCACTCATAAGCAACCTGGAAATGGAAGTTACTTCCCTGAGTTTTTCCCCGTTCACATTCAGAATACATTGTGAAAAACTAAAATCTTTGCTCACCATTTTTGCTCCAGGCAGATATACTACATCCATAACTATCGGTTTCCTCATTAGCAGATACACTACATCCATAACTATCGGTTTCCTCATTAGCAGGGAGGAGTTTCTACAACCAAATTGCATGTGCATCGCCCTCATGCCGCAATTTTAGCAAACACAGAAAGGGGCCTATATTGGAGACCAAAAGTCGTCTGGCACACTGCTTAGAGTTTCAACAACATGAATAACTTATTTCTAGCCTACAATCATCGATGTTACTACTAATGTGAAAACAAGACAAAATATGACTATTCTTGCTCATTTTAAGACAATTGTTAAATCATTTTAACATTCATTACAGACGTCAATTGTTGTATAACATCATGGCTACGCTGTTGGCATCACCTTTTACAGTGGATTTCTGCTGTTGTGGGCCTTTAAATCATCTGTCTGACTTTGTTGTTCACACAGGAGAGATACTTCACTATCTTGGATCCTCTGGGGAGCCTCAACAACCTCATGATGCTGAAGAGGCAGAGAAGAGTCTCTCCAGATCAGAACACCTCAAGAAACACCTGCAGAGATCCACAGGGAAGAGAACTCACTGCTGCTCTGACTGTGGGAAGAGACTCACCTCATCAGGCAATAAAATTCATCAGATAATCCACACAGGAGAGAAACCTTATAGCTGTGGTCAATGTGGGAAGAGTTTTGTTCAATCTGGCCAGCTGACATTACACCAAAGAACACACAGGAGAGAAATCTTATATCTGTGATCAATGTGGGAAGAGTTTTGCTGCACCTAGCACACTGACTCGACACCAGAGAATACACACAGGAGAGAAACCTTATAGCTGTGATCAGTGTGGGAAGAGTTTTGGTCAATCTGGCTCTCTGACAGTGCACCAGAGAATACACACAGGAGAGAAACCTTTTAGCTGTAATCAATGTGGGAAGAGTTTTGGTCGATCTGGAGAGCTGACAGTGCACCAGAGAATACACACAGCCTTATAGCTGTGACCAGAGATAATCTGATAAAAGACCTCTGATCAAATATCAGAAAATACATGAAGGAGTTGTTAAATGATATCAATATATTTTAATGATGTCACAATGTAGAACCCTAAACGTTTGTCCCCTGTTCTATTGATTTCAACATGATATGGATATTAGCCTCAGGGGGAAAATCCAGACTCTGAAATGGAAGAGTTACTATTTATGTGATTTAACAAAAAGTGACTAACAAAAAAAGAGCTGTGTTACATTTACAGCATTGGTGACCCACTTGAATCAAAATGTAGCCAGCTGTTTTCTACCAGTTGTCCTCTAACCAGTGATGTACACATTATTCCCAGATTCCGTGTGGTTTTTGAGCTGTTAGTTTTAACAGGACGTGCAACCTCATCTCCTTCCTCTCACACAATTGATTTCAACATGATATCGATGAGTGATGACAAATAAGTGTTGTGTTCCTTTGTTTAGTGACCCCTACATTTAAATGCATCACTCCATAATGTAGCTGACTGTCTTCTGCAGGTTGTCCTCTAACCAGTGAGGAAAAATATATCTCCATTTCCATGTGTTTTTTTAGTTGTGCTAGTTTCAGGAGCAGGTTCAACCTGATTTCCCCCCAAATGGATATAAGATTTGTGTTTTGTGTTTAGGCAGTGCGTTGCCATGGATCAGAATTTATTTTGACTGCACGTTTTTCCGTATTGGAGATGAGTTTTGTTTGGGCTCGTTCCAAGGAGACGAGAGTTCTAGAAGCTAGTGGGATTTAGAAAGAGGAGAGTTCTAGAAGCTAGTGAGTTTTAGGAAGACGAGAGTTCTAGAATCTAGTGAGTTTTAGGAAGACGAGTGTTCTAGAAGCTAGTGGGATTTAGGAAGACGAGAGTTCTAGAAGCTAGTGAGTTTTAGGAAGACGAGTGTTCTAGAATCTAGTGAGTTTTAGGAAGACGAGTGTTCTAGAAGCTAGTGGGATTTAGGATTCTATAGAAAGAAAAAGGAGAAACAAATAATCCTATTGTATATTATTATTTAGAAATACGTGTTTTTTTCTTGTTTTTAATTGTTGACAGCCAGTAGACACCATGTTTATATTGGTGAAGGTGAATCATTGTAGTTGATTATAATGTGAAATGGAAGTTGTAGAGATACTCTGAATGATTGGCTATGAAAAGCCAACTGACATTTACTCCTGAGGTACTTGTTGCACCCTCGACAACCACTGTGATTATTATTATTTGACCCTGCTGGTCATCTATGAACATTTAAACATCTTGGCCATGTTCTGTTATAATATCCACCCTGCACAGCCAGAAGAGGACTGGCCACCCCTCATAGCCTGGTTCCTCTCTAGGTTTCTTCCTAGGTTTTGGCCTTTCTAGGGAGTTTTTCCTAGGGAGTTTTTCCTCGGCACCGTGCTTCTACACCTGCATTGTTTGTTGTTTGGGGTTTTAGGCTGGGTTTCTGTACAGTACTTTGAGATATCAGCTGATGTAAGAAGGGCTATATAAATAAATTTGATCTGAATTGATTGATTGTACAACTGAATGCATTCAACTGAAATGTGTCTTGGGTACATATTGGTGTCGCCTGGTTAGTCAGTATGTGTTACACCTGTGCTGGCTTGTCCATCTCGTTAGTGGGAAGGTGTTTCACCTGAGCTGGTCCAGGTTCTATTTAAGAGTGTCTGGCCCAGTGCTCCAGTTGTCTTGATACATGTGGAGAGTCAACACCTTTAGTTGCTCCACCTTTTTGGTTTACTTCCTGTCTTTAAGTTTGGTGTGGGTTTTTCTATTGTTTTCCTCTTCTTGGGCAGATTTAGTGGGTCTCATGGTGGGTGTCTTTTAGATCCCAGTTGTTGTTACTAGTCAACTTCCAGTGGACACTGAGAGCAAAACTACAAGATTATGTTATAATACTTTTATTGCATCAAATGGTTGTTTAATGCAACAGAATAGAGGGTTCTTAGAACTATTGTGTCTGTGTTCTACTGAGGATGGGCCTCTGGGAGAAAACACTGACAGGAGATTTACAATGTCTTTTGGGTGATAAAACCTAAAGAGACCGCATTCCAGAACATGAGTTAATGTTTCTGTTCTATATGGTACCAGGGAGAGATGACCCCAGGGCCAGACCCTGGTCTCTACACAAAGAGTACTGTTTTTACAGCAGATACTGTCTGCTGAGAATTATCAGTATCTTTCATACAAATCTTAACCTTGTGACCCGTTCTATACATCTGTTGTTGGTCATGTAGGTTAAAAGGGGTGTATCTTGGCTTTAAAAGACCTTTGTACTTTTGTCTCATGGCTCTCAACGAATCATCTGGGGGTGATTCATCTCTCAACGAATCATCTGGGGGTGATTCATCTCTCAATGAATCATCTGGGGGTGATTCATCTCTCAATGAATCATCGGGGGGTGATTCATTTCTCAATGAATCATCTGGGGGTGATTCGTCTACCAGCCATCATTATCGTAGAACACTCAATCGATTCACTTTGTATGTGTGTGTTGTATTGACCTGCTGCCTTATAAGTGAATAAAGATTTAGTTTTAGAGTAACTCTGACTTGTGTGATAAGTTTGTCTCCTCATTTGATATTAAAGAAATTAACCACCACATTTGGCGATGGGGATGTGAATCTTCACTTGGTGACCGCTCCTGATGACCTGGGTAAATGGTGCACCAGGGACCCCTCTAACTTGGGATCTCAGGGAGACCACACTTCAGGAACGGAGCAGATGGACCCACCTTTGATCTGAGAGGCAGCGAGCCGAGTGGATACCACATCTCGAACGTAGTTTAAAAAAAATAAAGAGGTGAGCGAAACACGTAAAGTGGTTTTTAGAAAATCCTCGTAGGCTCTGAGTGTGTATTCCTGTGTAGAGGTGTAAACAGGGCCCAGTCAGGAGGCTCTGAGTGTGTATTCCTGTGTGGAGGTGTAAACAGGGCCCAGTCAGTAGGCTCTGAGTGTGTATTCCTGTGTGAGGGGGCACCTTGGAGGCGTAAACAGGGCCGAGTCAGTGGAGGATGATCTGAGAGTCAGTCGACTCAGACACCTATCATTGGTCGGTTGCGGGCGACCTAGAGCTGTCCTGACACTGAATTGATCACAGTGGGGATTGGTCTGTAGGGGTGAGGGGCCAGGGTGACTGTGGGTTCTGTGTGAAACACGGTACCTGGTTAAACTCTATTGGAAGAAGGACCTCATTCTGAAAAGTGTCTGTGTGACTCTCAGAAGTGGTGAATTCCAATGATTTTAAACGTGCTGCCAGGTATGCCCTGGGTTCGGTCATTTAGCGTTAAATATCTAGAATCTGTGTGAACGAGATGACAACTAGAATCTGTGTGAACGAGATGACAACTAGAATCTGTGTTTACTAGTTAAGACCATTTATGATATAGTACAAGATAGTAAGGTGCACCTGTAATTGTTTTAAACATGTAATTATTTTAAACCTTGACCCCATTTCATATTTTCTGATATGAGAGTTGTGTGACTGTGATATGAGAGTTGTGTGACTGTGGTATGAGAGTTGTGTGACTGTGGTATGAGCGTTGTGTGACTGAGTCATAATCTGATGTTTGGATAGTAACAGAGATCTATAGTTCCTCCTAGAGATCTATAGTTCCTCCTAGAGATCTATAGTTCCTCCTAGAGGTCTATAGTTCCTCCTAGAAATCTATAGTTCCTCCTAGAGATCTATAGTTCCTCCTAGAGATCTATAGTTCCTCCTAGAGATCTATAGTTCCTCACAGAGATCTATAGTTCCTCATAGAGGTCTATAGTTCCTCCTAGAGATCTATAGTTCCTCCTAGAGATCTATAGTTCCTCCTAGAGATCTATAGTTCCTCCTAGAGATCTATAGTTCCTCCTATAGATATATAGTTCCTCCTAGAGATCTATAGTTCCTCCTAGAGATCTATAGTTCCTCCTAGAGATCTATAGTTCCTCCTATAGATATATAGTTCCTCCTAGAGATCTATAGTTCCTCCTAGAGGTCTATAGTTCCTCCTAGAGGTCTATAGTTCTTCCTAGAGATCTATAGTTCCTCATAGAGGTCTATAGTTCCTCCTAGAGGTCTATAGTTCCTCCTAGAGGTCTATAGTTCCTCCTAGAGATCTATAGTTCCTCATATAGAAATATGCTTAATCAGATGATTGACATGTGGATAATAAGCTTTATTATAACGTTATCTTGGGGTTCCATTCCTTCACTGCCCATCATAGAAGATCACGGGGTGGTATTGAGAGGGGGATGATATTTTAGAAAGCAGCGGAAGGTCTATAGTTCCTGGGAGGCTTGATTTTGCCGTGGTCTCTGGGAGGTTAGAGAACCGTTGAGGATCCCATGGTCATTGTCTGGGAAACTAAAGTTTATTTTTGGTTCTGCTGGGAGGATGTTTGGAGAGATGCTTCGTTGCTATGGAGAGTCCCTGAAAAAGCAAATGGAATGGTTGTCGTGACTACCTGAGAATTTCTTATGTTTTATATGGATTCTGTGAATATATGAAAATATGATGAATTGTATGTGTGTATAATGATTACTAGCGATTTGATGAAGTAATACTGGGAATATAATTTAAACAACCCATATGTAGACGAACGTAGGCTTTGAGTTGGTATCTTTAATGGATCATTTGATAAAGATGAGGTTTAAGCATTATTAAACTGTCTACAAAGTCTGAGCAGTTGTCTCAGAAACTGATGGGAGTGTGTCCACTTTAGGGTAAGTTACCCTAACAATGTAACTATAAAACGCTTATTGGATTTTCTCCGTCCGGGTACTATATTTCAAATACATGTAAATCTACATTTGAAATGGGGGGGGGGGGGGGGTTCTTCCTGGTATGAGAGGAGTTGGGGGGGAGTTTAGTTAGTTAGTTAGTTAACGAAGCTAACATTAGCTAGTTCATTATCACAAAAGTGAGAACTGCTCTAGATTGGAAACTTACGTTAATGAGTGTAAAGCCATATTGTCTTTATGGAAACGATATACAATATATGGGAATGAATATAGTTGAGGAAATAATCCAAACCTAGTTGTGCCTAGTTAGGACATAACGTTAGCTAGCTAGCTAACGGTACTGTACTGTAGCTCATACAACGCCGACGGTCAAACCCGGCTTTCTAATATTAACGTTAATTAACTATAGTAACGTTATGGAAGATATTCACAGAAAACTATCATTGTCTTCGTTATTCATTATTAGTATGTTATATTATTATAATACATTATTTCGAGACATATTCAGAGCCAAACATCAACACAACTTAACCTTTCGCATCCAAACTTGTCACCATCGTTTTCAGTTGTAATTGCGAAGTTCCCAGAAGAAGTCCAGCAACAACGGAGGTTCCTCGATGAACCCACCATCTAACAAGTTCTTTGAAGAACCTTTTGGGGCTGTTTTTCATTGACCAAGAACCCTACGGTTCTTAGGGGATCTGAGAACAACTCCAGTTGAACCCTTCATTTTTAGAGTGTAGTCGGCTCTATTTACTCTCAGATTCAAACATGATGATTAGTATCAACGATCAAGTCAGCTGCTGCTGCTCCAATACAGTATGAGGTGAGACGGTGAACTGATGTTGAACTGGGCAGTCAGCTGCTGCTGCTCCAATACAGTATGAGGTGAGACGGTGAACTGATGTTGAACTGGGCAGTCAGCTGCTGCTGCTCCAATACAGTATGAGGTGAGACGGTGAACTGATGTTGAACTGGGCAGTCAGCTGCTGCTGCTCCAATACAGTATGAGGTGAGAAGGTGAACTGATGTTGAACTGGGCAGTCAGCTGCTGCTGCTCCAATACAGTATGAGGTGAGACGGTGAACTGATGTTGAACCGGGCAGTCAGTCATTCATTCTGTACTATGAGTCTATCAAATCAAATTGAATTTGACCTTACAGTGAAATGCTTACTTACAAGCCCCTAACCAACAATGCAGTTTTAAAAAGTACAAATAAGAATAAGAAATAAAAGGAACAAGAATGAAAGAGCAGAAGTTAAATAATAATAGCTAGACTATATACAGGGGGTACCGGTACAGAGTCAATGTGTGGGGGCACCGGTTAGTAGGTAATATGTACATGTAGGTAGAGTTATTAAAGTGACTATGCATAGATGATAACAGAGAGTGTGGGGGAGGGGGCTTCCTCTGACACCGCCTAGTATAGAGGTCCTGGATGGCAGGGAGCTTGGCCCCAGTGATGTACTGGGCTGTACGCACTACCCTCTGTAGTGCCTTGCGGTCAGAGGCAGAGCAGTTGCCATACCAGGCAGGGATGCAACCAGTCAGGATGCTCTCGATGGTGCAGCTGTAGAAGCTTTTGAGGATCTGAGGACCCATGCTAAATCTTTTCAGTCTCCTGAGGAGGAATAGGTTTTGTCGTGCCCTCTTCACGATTATCGTGGTGTGCTTGGACCATGATAGTTTGTTAGTGATGTGGACACCAGGGAACCTGAAGCTCTCAACCTGCTCCACTGCAGCCCCTTCGATGAGAATGGGGGCGTGCTGTCTTCCTTTTCCTGTAGTCCACAATCATCTCCTTAGTCTTGATCACGTTGAGGGAGAGGTTGTTTTCCTTGCACCACACGGCCAGGTCTCTGACCTCCCTATAGGCTGTCTCATCGTTGTTGGTGATCAGGCCTACCACTGGTGTGGCATCGGCAAACTTAATAATGGTGTTGGAGTCGTGCCTGGCTGTGCAGTCATGAGTGAACAGGGAGTACAGGAGGGGGCTGAGCACGCACCCCTGAGGGGCCCCTGAGTTGAGGATCAGTGTGGCGGATGTGTTGTTACCTACCTTTAAAAAACATGAGCTGGCGCACACCCAGAAGAATAATTTGTGAGGAGGTCCTGACTAACGGCGAATAAACTATCAAAATAAAGTCGCACACTCCATGTATAAACTCCCAGCAATTGAATGGGTATTTACCAACGTTTCAGCATCACTGTGACTTCTTCAGGGTGATGTCATGAATACTTCAACCAGGTTCTGTAGACAAACAGTGCAATTAGTGCAACCAATGACAATAGAGAGGGGTGTGTCATAATGATTAAGTTAATTAAAATGAATTAGTGAAACTGTTAAATAGTATATGACATTAAATATTTTACTGTATTGTTATCATATAGAAACATCATGGAATATTGTACATCATATTAAATATATTACTGTATTGTTATCATATAGAAACATCATGGAATATTGTACATCATATTAAATATATTACTCTATTGTTATCATATAGAAACATCATGGAATATTGTACATCATATTAAATATATTACTCTATTGTTATCATATAGAAACATCATGGAATATTGTATATCATATTAAATATTTTACTGTATTGTTATCATATAGAAACATCATGGAATATTGTACATCATATTAAATATATTACTCTATTGTTATCATATAGAAACATCATGGAATATTGTACATCATATTAAATATATTACTCTATTGTTATCATATAGAAACATCATGGAATATTGTACATCATATTAAATATTTTACTCTATTGTTATCATATAGAAACATCATGGAATATTGTACATCATATTAGCATCAACATACATTATTGTTTCATTCAATTTCACATAATAAGGATATTTAATATTTTCAAGTTCAGAAGTCAGAACTCATCACCTGCTATGTAAAAGAGACAGAAGAATGCACAATGGTCAATGCTATCTGGGATCCTTGGGACATCCCTACCCTAAACCCTAACCTTAACCCCTACCTTAACCATTTTAAATGTCAACTTCAAAGGTCTAGGGACATTCAAGGATGTATCTCTACCTGAAAATACATGATCTAAGTGATTGATAGTTGGTATTCAGCAGTCATAAAGCCTTATTTACTTTAATGAACTACTAAAATTGTGATTTTGTCAGACAGCAGCTCTACACTTTATTGAGTGACTGATCCATTCATCCTTCCATCCCTCCTCAGCCTTCCTCTCCTCTGAAGACCCAGTGAGGGTGGAGCTCAGTCAGAGAGCTGTTGAGGGACTGGTTAGGAAGAACACTTCTACAGCCAGAGAGGTGAGAGGTCACACATGGTTTAGATGGTAGGCTTTGGCCTTCCCTGTAGCTCAGTTGGTAGAGCATGGTGTTTGCAACACCAGGGTTGTGGGTTCGATTCCCACGGGGGGCCAGCACAGAAAAAAAAAAAAAACATGTATGAAATGTATGTATTCACTACTGTAAGTCGCTCTGGATAAGAGCGTCTGCTAAATGACTCAAATGTAAATGTAATGCAAATGTAAATATGTATGTCCCCTTAGCGGTTCATCACGTCAGCTAAAGGGAATATGTTCCATCATCCATGTTTATTTACATTAGTGCAAATTGTCCACTGATATTGGTGTAATTTCTCACCCCTTTTGGCTGTATAAAAGTTAATTTCCCCTCAGACACACATTTGTTCTTTGATATTATGAAGGTCATTTGTGTCAAATGTACTTTTCCCCACTCATTCACCCCATCTCTTTACATTGCTTATGCATATTCAGTGGCCTGACTGTGTCAAAGGCCCATCCTGGTAGATCTGAACCTAATGCAGCTTGGAGTGATCAGATGACAGATGTCACATTTTAGTGCCAGGTATAACTGAGGCCATAGATGCTCCATATCCATTACTTTGAGTGTTTTATATATTACTAAGTGTTAATTTCTGTGTTGCAGGGACGAGCTAACGAGCTAGACGGGCTAACGAGCTAGACGTGCTAACGAGCTAGACGCGCTAACGAGCTAGACGTGCTAACGAGCTAGACGTGCTAAAGTCCAACCTCAAAACATAAATGGAAAAACCAAAGCCTGTAACACCTTCCCCCTTAAGACAACAAATATATCCTATATTTTTGTTGGACAAGTTTGCTCACCACCAACAGAAAACAACTTCCATGTCTCATTATAATCAACTACAATGCTTCACCTTCACCAATATAAACATGATGTCTACTGGCTGTCAACAATTAAAAACAAGAAAAAAACACTTACTTTTAAATAATAATATACAATAGTATTTTTTCACCTTTTTCTTTCTATAGAATCCTAAAACTCACTAGCTTCTAGAACTCTCGTCTTCCTAAAACTCACTAGCTTCTAGAACTCTCGTCTCCTTGGAACGAGCCCAAACAAAACTCATCTCCAACACGTAAAAACATGCAGTCAAAATAAATTGTGATCCATGGTAACGCACTGGCTAAACGCAAAACACAAAACTTTTTAACTGCCCACCCTTGAGACAATCAGCAACCAAGTTGTCCTCACCACAGACATGTCTGACTTCAAGAGGAAACTCCTGCAATATCCATAGTAACTTTCCACCTCACTGCAGAGCTTCTCTCTCTATTCAGGGTTCACTAGATAGGCATGTTGTTGGATCGGGGCCCAGTCCCCAATGTCATGCTCTAGTACATTTGGGTTGGCACATCTGAGAATGAACCCTGATATTATAAAAGCAGGGCAACAATGTCAATATAATTGTACCAAAAATTGTCAGTTGGTTACATAAATAATTATGATTACTAAATGTCACATGAAATGTAAATATTAAATATTTGGTTGCATAGTCTTATTTTCAAAGTCTTTTCAATTACATTTTGCTGGGTGGGATATCCCCGATGTCAAAACACAGTTTTAACGTGTCCAAATCAATAACCAATATGCAAAAACTGTTTGTGATAAATTGAAAACCTAAACATAACATGTGCCTATTTACACAAACATCTGCCACAATAATCATATTACTTGGATTTCTTTTAAACAAGCACCTTATAAACTGTACAAGCACCAGAAACGCTGTTGTTTTGACAAGTAGCAATAAATCACTGATATCCATTAGGGGGGAAATCAGGTTGTACGTGCTGTTGAAACTAACACAACTAAAAAAACACACATGGAAATGGGAGATATATTTTACCTCACTGGTTAGAGGACAACCTGCAGAAGACAGTCAGCTACATTTTGGAGTGATGCATTTCAATTTAGGGGTCGCTAAACAAAGGAACACAACACTTATTTGTCATAACTCATCGATATCATGTTGAAATCAATTGTGCGAGAGGAGGGAGATGAGGTTGCACGTCCTGTTAAAACTAACAGCTCAAAAACCACACGGAATCTGGGAATAATGTGTACATCCCTGGTTAGAGGACAACTTGTAGAAAACAGCTCGCTACATTTTGAAGTGATGCATTTTGATTCAAGTGGGTCACCAACATGGTAAGTGTAACAACTCTTTTTTTGTTAGTCACTTTTTGTTAAATCTCATAAATAGTAACTCTTCCATTTCAGAGCCTGGATTTTCCCCCTGAGGCTAATATCCATATCATGTTGAAATCAATAGAACAGGGGGCAAACGTTTAGGGTTCTACATTGTGACATCATTAAAATACTCCTACTACAATGTTAAAACATTCTACATTGAGACATTATTTCATTGATATCATGAAACAACTCCATGTATTTTCTGATGTTTGATCAGAGATCTTTTATCAGAGTATCTCTGGTCACATTGACCACAGCCAAAAGATTTCTCTCCTGTGTGTGTTCTCTGGTGTACAGTCAGATGTCCATATCGACCAAAACTCTTCCCACATTGATCACAGCTATAAGGTTTCTCTCCTGTATGTATTCTCTGGTGTACAGTCAGATGTCCAGATCGACCAAAACTCTTCCCACATTGATCACAGCTATAAGGTTTCTCTCCTGTATGTATTCTCTGGTGAATCGTCAGCTCTCCAGTTTGATCAAAACTCTTCCCACATTGATCACAGCTATAAGGTCTCTCTCCTGTGTGTGTTCTCTGATGAATTTTAATGCCTGATGAGGTGAATCTCTTCCCACAGTCAGAGCAGCAGTGAGTTCTCTTCCCTGTGGATGTCTGCAGGTGTTTCTTGAGGTGTTCTGATCTGGAGAGACTCTTCTCTGCCTCTTCAGCATCATGATGTTGTTGAGGCTCCACAGAGGATCCACGAAAGTCCCGTCTCTCTCCTGTGTGAACGACAAAGTCAGACAGACGGTTAAAGTCCCACAACAGCAGAAATCCAATGTTTATTTGAGGTAAAAGGTGATGCCCAGATCATACCCATGAAGTTGTACAACAATTGACGTCTGTTAAGTTATTTGACCATTAAGACAGTCAACTTAGCAACAATCATATTTTGTCTTGTTTTCACATTAGTAGTAACTAGAAATAAGTTATTAAAGTTGTTGAAACTCTAAGCAGTGTGCAAGACGACTTTTGGTTTCCAATATTCTGCCCCTTTCTGCGTTAGCTCAAATTGCAGCACGAGGGCAATCCACACAATTTGATTGCAGAAACACCTCCCTGCTAATGTGGAAACCGCTAGTTATGGATGTAGTATATCTGGTAATGAGGAAACCACTAGTTATGGATGTAGTATATCTGGTAATGAGGAAACCACTAGTTATGGATGTAGTATATCTGGTAATGAGTAAACCACTAGTTATGGATGTAGTATATCTGGTAATGAGGAAACCACTAGTTATGGATGTAGTATATCTGCTAATGAGGAAACCACTAGTTATGGATGTAGTATATCTGGTAATGAGGAAACCACTAGTTATGGATGTAGTATATCTGGTAATGAGGAAACCACTAGTTATGGATGTAGTATATCTGCCTGGAGCAAAAAATGGTGAGGAAAGATTTTAGTTTTCACAATGTATTCTGAATATTACAGCGCAAGATCAGGAGTGCTACTCAAGGAAACTCACATTAACCTCTTGACGTTACCCTAGGATAGGGGGCGCCACAGCGCAGTTTGAAAAAAAATGGTGCCCATTTTAAACGGCCTACTACTCAAACTCAGAAGCTAGGATATGCATATAATTAATACTTGTGGATAGAAAACACCCTAAAGATTCTAAAAATGTTTGAATGGTGTCTGTGAGTATAACAGAACTCATATGGCAGTCAAAACCCCGAGACTGATCGAAACAGGAAGTGGAATTCTGAATTGTGGACTCAACTTCACATCTTTGCCTATTAATCACACCGTGAGCTATGGTTCATTGAGCACTTTATATTGCTTCCACTAGATGTCCCCAGTCTTTACAAAGTGGTTTGAGCCTTCTACTGTGGAAACTGACAGAATGAGAGTCTGTTGAAATTGGTCACAGGAGGAGGGCCATCACCATTATGACGCCGGCGGCCCCGTCTACCCCCTCCTTTCGAAACGTTTTGAAACACAATGCAATCGTCCCCCTCTAATCTTATTGGCTCTCTTGTTGAAACAGGCCCTGAAGATTTATGTTATACAACGTTTGACATGTTTGAACGAACCTAAATGGGGGAAAAATGTTTGTTTTTTTCTCGAAATTGCTGTCCCGCGGCCGACGAAGGTTTTGGATCAGCCTTCAGACGCGCTAACAACAGCAAGCTAATGGAACATAAAGGATGGACTTTTTCGAACGAAAATACATTTGTTGTGGACCTGGGATTCCTGGAAGTGCTTTCTGATGAAGACAACTAAAGGTAAGGGATTATTGACAATAGTATACAAGATTAGATGTGATATGAGATTGGTCCAAGATGGCGCCGAGCTGTATTTACTAGCTAATTTTCTGAGTATCGCATCCCCTTTTATCGCAAAGTGTGATTACCCAGTAAAGTTATTTTTAAATCTGGTATTACAGGTGTTTCAAGAGATATTCATCTATAAATCTTAGAATGACAATATTACATTTTAAAAATGTTTTCGAATAGTAATTGAGTAAATTGTAGCACTGTTTCCCGGGATGCATTTGAGGGAAAATAGTTAGTCAACGTCAGGCGCCGATGTAAAATGCTGTTTTTATATATAAATATGAACTTTATCGAACAAAATAATGCATGCATTGTGTAACATGATGTCCTAGGTGTGTCATCTGATGAAGTTTGTAAAAGGTTAGTGCTGCATTTAGCTGTTTTCTGGTTATTTGTGATGCATGTGGTTGGTCGGAAAATGGCTATGTGGCTACTTTTACCATGTACTCCTCTAACATAATCTAATGTTTTGCTTTTCCTGTAAAGCCTTTTTGAAATCGGACGACGTGGGTCGATTCAGGAGAGGTGTATCTATAAAACGATATGAGACAGTCCTATATTTGAAAAAATATATATATTACATTTCGTTATGCTAATGTCGATAGGAGTTTTTCGCTGGATGTTCGTCCCGCTTACGGGACGAGACCGTCATTAAGCTCTGTGTCTATTCACTAATTCACCACCGTGGGGAAAACTCAGGGGAGTTCTCATAGGCTGACAGCAAAAATAGCCTCCATTTACAGGTTGCTTATGAGTGCATTTCACATTACTTTTGGATTATAACTGTAAGGCTCGTTTGAATCTCCTGCTTAATATGTTTGTGCTATTGTCGCAAATCAACTAATTTATACTTAATAAACACTTCAACCAGTAAAATGCTCTTTAGCTAGCTTTGCCATCAGCCTGAAACTGAGGGTTTGTAAATTAAGTGTTTAACAAATTGGCCCATAACTTCACCTAACAAACAACATAGACCTACTGTAGGACCCATAACTTCACCTACCAATAACATAGACCTACTGTAGGACCCATAACTTCACCTAACAATAACATAGACCTACTGTAGGACCCATAACTTCACCTAACAATAACATAGACCTAGGACTATAAATCATTTAATATTTCAGGTGAAACAAGGAGACTAAAATGTCTTTGTCATGACATTTCATAACCTGATCACCAGATAATTTTATGAATAATCCCACTAGGCTACTCTGTGATGTGTTGTCATTCTAAATGTCCTGAATAAAGGAAAATAGCTCTGTGTGTTGAACAATAGCCTATCCACCAAGGAACAGTTCTCTACACATTATGAGCTAATTATCTCTGTGTCCAAACAGACTAATGAGACCCTACAGTAAATCAAGCAGACAATAACACATTATAAACATCAATTTGTTAGGGACGTTGGATCCAACATGGAGCACGGCATAACTGTCTTTACCAGAGTAATGAATGAAAAAGCACTTTGGTTAATTTTTTTTATTTCACCTTTATTTAACCAGGTAGGCCAGTTCTCATTTACAACTGCGACCTGGCCAAGATAAAGCAAGGCAGTGCGACAAAAAAACAACACATGTCAATAACAAAAAAACAAAAGTAGTAAATAACAATAGAAAAATCTATATACAGTGTGTTTTCAAATGGGGTAAGGAGTTAAGGCAATAGATAGGCCATAGTAGTGAAGTAATTACAATTTTGCAAATTAACACTGGAGGGATAGATGTGCAGATGATGATGTGTAAGTAGAAATACTGGTGTGCAAAAGGGAGAAAAAAATATAAATAAAAACAATATGGGGATATGGTAGGTAGTTGGATGGGCTATTTACAGATGGGCTATGTACAGCTGCAGTGATCGGTAAGCTGCTCAGATAGCTGATGTTTAAAGTTAGTGAGGGAAATATAAGTCTCCAGCTTCAGCAATTTTTGCAATTCGTTCCAGTCACTGGCAGCAGAGAACTGGAAGGAAAGGCGGCCAAAGGAGGTGTTGGCTTTGGGGATGACCAGTGAGATATACTTGCTGGAGCGCGTGCTATGGGTGGGTGTTGGGTGGTATATTGGGCTTTGGTGACAAAACGGATGGCACTGTGATAGACTGTATCCAGTTTGCTGAGTAGTGTTGGAAGCTATTTTGTAAATGACATCGCCGAAGTCGAGGATCGGTAGGATAGTCAGTTTTAGGAGGGTATGTTTGGCGGCGTGAGTGAAGGAGGCTTTGTTCCTCTGAGGAGATGAGAGAACCTTCCAGAAGGACAACCATCTCTGTAGCACTCCACCAATCAGACCTTTATGGTAGAGTGGCCAGACAGAAGCCACTCCTCAGTATAAAGCATATGACAGCCTGCTTGGAGTTTGACAAAAGGCACCTTAAGACTCTAAGACTATGAGAAACAAGATTCTCTGTCTTGATGAAACAAAGATTGAACTCTTTGGCCTGAATGCCAAGCATCACATCTGGAGGAAACCTGGCACCATCCCTACGGTGAAGCATGGTGGTGGCAGCATCATGCTGTGAGGATGTTTTTCAGCAGCAGGGACTGGGAGACTAGTCAGGATCCAGGGAAATATTAACAGAGCAAAGTGCAGAGAGATCCTTGATGAAAGACCTGCTCCAGAGTGCTCAGGACCTCAGACTGGGGTGAAGGTTCACCGTCCAACAGGACAACGACCTTAAGCACACAGCAAAGACAACGCAGGAGTGGCTTCGGGATAAGTCTCTATGTCCTTGAGTGGCCCAGCCAGAGCCCGGACTGGAACCTGATCTAACATCTCTGGAGAAACCTGAAAATAGCTGTGCAGTGACGTTCCCCATCCAACCTGACAGAGGGGTCTGAATACTTTCCGAATGCACTGTATACAGCAACACCTCCCCCATAGGCATTCCTGTCTTTTCTGTAGTTGTTATATTCCTATATTGCTACTGCTGTATCAAAGGAATTATCTAAGTGAGTTTCAGAGATGAGCACTACAGCGCATTCCAAATTCAATAGGCAGGCTAGTAAACAAAAGTTTCCAAAGAAAAACTTTTCCAGAAAATGTCAAAACGTATAATGCCCGTCCAAGAGACTGTCGACCAATCGCATTTCACATTGTGATGCTGTGACACACAGTTCCTAAGCTAATTGTCACAAAATCTCTTTTAAAAGCCCGGGGGAACACAAGTAAGCTTCATTCACCAGAAGTTATGCATGCTAGCCAACGTTAGTCAGGAGGCTCTTTAGTCTAGCTAGGCTAGGTAGGGCTGGGCGATATGGACAACATTTTCACTATTTTTTTATTCAAAAAGTTGGTGAAGCAGCAACTGTACTGGAATGAGAACAATATAGATGCTACTTCGAGAACACAAACTCTCATCTTTCACAGCAAAGAGCAGGGAGTCCAGGGGATCACTGGAGGAGCAATGGAGGAAGCATTGTGGGATTCTATTGGTGTGAGTACAGTTGTGCAGACTGAGTGGACGATGGTGAAGAACAGTGACTCTGTACAGTTGTGCAGACTGAGTGGATGATGGTGAAGAACAGTGACTCTGTACAGTTGTGCACACTGAGGACGATGGTGAAGAACAGTGACTCTGTACAGTTGTGCAGACTGAGTGGACAATGGTGAAGAACAGTGACTCTGTACAGTTGGTGAGACTGCGTGGACGATGGTGAAGAACAGTGACTGTACAGTTGGTGAGACTGAGTGGATGATGGTGAAGAACAGTGACTGTACAGTTGTGCAGACTGAGTGGACAATGGTGAAGAACAGTGACTCTGTACAGTTGGTGAGACTGCGTGGACGATGGTGAAGAACAGTGACTGTACAGTTGGTGAGACTGAGTGGATGATGGTGAAGAACAGTGACTGTACAGTTGTGCAGACTGAGTGGATAATGGTGAAGAACAGTGACTCTGTACAGTTGGTGAGACTGAGTGGACGATGGTGAAGAACAGTGACTCTGTACAGTTGGTGAGACTGAGTGGACGATGGTGAAGAACAGTGGAGTGAAAGGGGCTAAAGTTGGTAATGAACAGCAGTTTATGGTTGGAGTGGGAATCATCAGCAAGGATGTTTTTTTGGGTGACCCGTTAGAGGTCTCAAAGATGGTGAAGGATGAATTGGGTAAAGTGGAATCGGTTTGAGTGACCAGGAGCGGTATGATGCTGATTGTGTGTCAACAGCACAAAAGGAGAAGCTCTGTGACTCAACAAGATGTGGACGTACGATGTGGAAGGCTATGACTTTCAGAGTAGGGCACCGGTTAAAAGTGTCATCTCTGGTGTTGCGTTGGACATAGAGGCTGGGTGGTTTAGGGAAAACATTCCAGGTATACGCACGTCAATAAAATGAATGATAGCAGGAAGGTTTTACTGTCGTTTGGTGAACTGATTCTCCCATCTTATGTAAAACCTGGGTATGTGAGATATGCGGTGAGACCCTATGTACAGAAGCCGCTGCGGTGTTACAATCGTAAAAGTTTGGACACGTGGCAAGTGTTTGTCCAAGGAATAAATATGTCGTAGTTGAAGAGTCAGATGAAGCATGTTGTTGTAATTGTGATGGGAATCACGTTCCCAAGATCCTGGAGTGCCCTGTACGGATGAAGGATGTCACAGTAGCTAGGATCAGGCCCATCCAGCAGGTGTCCTATGTGCAGGCAGTGAAAATAGCTGAAGGAGTGAGTAGAGAGAAGGTAGTGGATGTCCCACAGTCTGCAGTGAAGCCATGCAGGAGAAGGATCCCAACACACTAATAGTGTAGAAGGTGGACTGAGTTGTGTTTATAGCGCAAGTGAGAAATTGCACTAGTCAAACTGTTTATTTTGTATTCTATCATTTTAATTAGAATGATTTGTTCTTTAAAAAAAAAAATTGGGGGGGTATTTTTTACAACCCCGTACAGTAGGTGGCAGCAATACACCTGATGAGTGTAGACTGACAATAAACCTCAGCGAAGAAGAAGACATGGTAAGAACCAAAGTGTTGGTCAGTGTTTCCAGATGACCCTAATTAGATGTTACATTACATGTTTTCTTACTTCATGTAGCCGGCTAGCTAGCCAACATATTCAAACTTCTTATTCCTCTCTGACAAGATACCGCTGCACAAACATGCTTATCTATGCCTACACCAGCACTGGCACCAGGCAGTATTAGCCAGCTACGTTTGACTCTTAATACATTTAGCAAGCTAGCTAGCGATTAGCATTAGCAGCTAACATTATTTTAGCAACACCTTGCTAAGAAAAGACAAATGTTCGCCTTCAATGTAATGGCATGAAAATAATTGCCAGAATATTATACAATGACTTATCAACAGCTCTAACAATTTGACCCCCACAGGAAATCTTCACTGGCAGTTATAGAAAGACCCATTTACCATCTAGCCATTGATTCTTGAAGAATATAACTTATAAATGCCTCAAATGATTCAACTGTATTACCCCATCAGAAACCAAAACATGAGCTCGTATAAGGCCACTGTTTGTAAACCAATACTATATGGCTGAGGAGTAGGGTCGAGCCAAGCGTTCTGACCTCACAAAGACAGTAAAGCAAAGACTAAGCGAACTGGCTACCGTTGGATAGCTTGCTAGACACAAATGAGAAAAAACCTCACTCTTACCATTTTTTTTGCCCTAGCAGAGCTGGTTAGGCTGTTTTCATGTTATCCAGAGCGTTGGTGACTAACTGTGCTGCTCGCAACAATTTAATTTGAGCTTTTTTTTTACGTTTACTGACACCTGGACATATTCAACGGGTGTTGAGCGCTAGTAAATTCTTCAGTTATTCTAAGCTCCGGTACACTCAGACGAGAGTGCTCTGAAATCGGAGTAGAGAGCCAGAGCGAATTTAGGAACGCACCCGAATTAACAATGTCCACTGAGAAAGCACACGACCCCTTGGCTAAGAATGATGTGAATAATCAAGTCAATAAACGTTGGGTAGTTAGTTAGAATATAGTTAATATACTGGTAAGTTTGATGTATAAGTAGCCAACTAATGTTAGGTAGCTACAGTTGAAGTCAGAAGTTTACATACACTTTAGCCAACTACATTTAACCTCTATGGGCTAGGCGGGACGAATTCGTCCCACCTACGCAACAGCCAGTCTAATCCAGTGGCGCGATTTTCAAAACGTTTGAAATGCTATTACTTCAATTTCTCAAACATATGACTATTTTACAGCTATTTAAAGACAAGACTCTCGTTAATCTAACCACACTGTCCGATTTCAAAAAGGCTTTACAACGAAAGCAAAACATTAGATTATGTCAGCAGACTACCCAGCCAGAAATAATCAGACACCCATTTTTCAAGCTAGCATATAATGTCACAAAAACCCAGAAGACAGCTAAATGCAGCACAAACCTTTGATCTTCATCAGATGACAACCCTAGGACATTATGTTATACAATACATGCATGTTTTGTTCAATCAAGTTCATATTTATATAAAAAAACAGCTTTTTACATTAGCATGTGACGTTCAGAACTAGCATACCCCCCGCAAACTTCCGGGGAATTTACTAACCATTTACTAAATTACTCACGATAAACGTTCAAATAAAGCATAACAATTATTTTAAGAATTATAGATACAGAACACCTCTATGCACTCGATATGTCCGATTTTAAAATAGCTTTTCGGATGAAGCACATTTTGCAATATTCTAAGTACATAGCCCGGCATCACAGGGCTAGCTATTTAGACACCCAGCAAGTTTAGCCTTCACCAAAATCACATTTACTATAAGAAAAATGGTCTTACCTTTCCTGTTCTTCGTCAGAATGCACTCCCAGGACTTCTACTTCAATAACAAATGTTGGTTTGGTCCCAAATAATCCATCGTTATATCCGAATAGCGTCGTTTTGTCCGTGCGTTCCAGAAACTATCCGAAATGGTAAATAACGGTCGTGCGCATGGCGCATTTCGTGACAAAAAATGTCTAAATATTCCTTTACCGTACTTCGAAGCATGTCAACCGCTGTTTAAAATCAATTTTTATGCCATTTTTCTCGTAGAAAAGCGATAATATTCCGACCGGGAATCTCCTTTTCGGCAAACAGAGGAAAAAAAATCACAAAGACGGGGGCGGCCAGGTCACGCGCCTAAGCCCAAAGTACCTTGATCGGCCACTTGAGAAAGGCGATCAAGTGTTTCAGCCTGGGGCTGGGATGACGACATTCTGTTTTTTCCCGGGCTCTGAGCGCCCATGGACGACGTAGGAAGTGTCACGTTAGAGCAGAGATCCTTTGTAAAAGATAGAGATGGCAAAGAAGTTCCAGAAATGGTCAGACAGGCCACTTCCTGTAAAGGAATCTCTCAGGTTTTGACCTGCCATTTGAGTTCTGTTATACTCAGACACCATTCAAACAGTTTTAGAAACTTTAGGGTGTTTTCTATCCATATATAATAAGTATATGCATATTCTAGTTACTGGGTAGGATTAGTAACCAGATTAAATCGGGTATGTTTTTTATCCAGCCGTGAAAATACTGCCCCCTAGCCCCAACAGTTTTTCACAATTCCTGACATTTAATCCTAGTAAAAATGCCATGTCTTAGGTCAGTTAGGATCACCACTTTATTTTAAGAATGTGAAATGTCAGAATAATAGTAGAGAGAATGATTTATTTCAGCTTTTATTTCTTTCATCACATTCCCAGTGGGTCAGAAGTTTACATACACTCAATTAGTATTTGGTAACATTGCCTTTAAATTGTTTAACTTGGGTCAAACGTTTCTGGTAGCCTTCCACAAGCTTCCCACAATAAGTTGGGTGAATTTTGGCCCATTCCTCCTGACAGAGCTGGTGTAACTGAGGTCAGGTTTGTAGGCCTCCTTGCTCCACACGCTTTTCAGTTCTGCCCACACATTTTCTATGGGATTGAGGTCAGGGCTTTGTGATGGCCACTCCAAGACTTTGACTTTGTTGTCCTTAAGCCATTTTGCCACAACTTTGGAAGTATGCTTGGGATCATTGTCCATTTGGAAGACCCATTTGCGACCAAGCTTTAACCTCCTGACTGATGTCTTGAGATGTTGCTTCAATATATATTTGTGAAGTGCACCAGTCCCTCCTGCAGCAAAGCACCCCCACAACATGATGCTGTCAACCCCGTGCTTCACGGTTGGGATGGTGTTCTTCGGTTTGCAAGCCTCCCCCTTTTCCTCGAAACATAACAATGGTCATTATGGCCAAACAGTTCTATTTTTGTTTCATCAGACCAGATGACATCTCTCCAAAAAGTACAATCTTTGTCACCACGTGCAGTTGCAAACCATAGTCTGACTTTTTTATGGCGGTTTTGGAGCAGTGTCTTCTTCCTTGCTGAGCGGCCTTTCAGGTTATGTTGATATTGGGGGGTCATTTTACTGTGGACATAGATACTTTTGTACCCGTTTCCTCTAGCATCTTCACAAGGTCCTTTGCTGTTGTTCTGGGATTTATTTGCACTTTTCACACCAAAGTACATTCATCTCATCTCTTCCTGAGCGGTATGACGGCTGCGTGGTCCCATGGTGTTCATACTTGCGTACTATTGTTTGTACAGATGAACATGAACCACACTTGTGAAGGT
Organism: Salmo salar; assembly: GCF_965601325.2. Classification (NCBI taxonomy): domain Eukaryota; kingdom Metazoa; phylum Chordata; class Actinopteri; order Salmoniformes; family Salmonidae; genus Salmo; species Salmo salar. The sequence goes on from NW_027675339.1 coordinate 1,463,196, forward strand.
CCACCATTTTTTTCCTGAGGTCTTGGCTGATTTCTTTAGATTTTCCCATGATGTCAAACAAAGAGGCACTGAGTTTCAAGGTAGGCCTTGAAATACATCCACAGGTACACCTCCAATTGACTAAAATGATGTCAATAAGCCTATCAGAAGCTTCTAAAGCCATGACATTATTTTCTGGAATTTTCCAAGCTGTTTAAAGGCACAGTCAACTTAGTGTATGTAAACTTCTGACCCACTGGAATTGTGATACAGTGAATTATAAGTTAAATAATCTGTAAACAATTGTTGGAAAAACTACTTGTGTCATGCACAAAGTAGATGTCCTAACCGACTTGTCAAAACTATAGTTTGTTAACAAACAATTTGTGGAGTGATTGAAAAACAAGTTTTTATGACTCCAACCTAAGTGTATGTAAACTTCTGACTTCAACTGTAGCTGACATACTGGTACATACTGCTGTAAAGATATGCTATGTGGTTCATAAGGACAGCGTAGCTAGCTAACATACTGGTACATACTGCTGTAAAGATATGCTATGCGGTTTGTAAGGATAACGTAGCCAACATATCGTTACATTGCTCAACATTCTCTTAACATTTGTCATAATTAGTTAAAGCAGTTCATTTGTATCCACTCTCTCGTCGGACTTCGGCTGCATATTTTCCACCATTTTTTCAAACCTGAAAATAGTTGAAGCCCCGCCCATTTCCTGAAGAATTGCATTATGGGCCCTAAAAGCACAGAAAGAGTGTCCTCTGCATATATACTTCGTATTTTGGCGACTGTAGTATGACATCCGGGAACTTTTGGCATACTAACTATATCCATACTATGACAAATAAGCATAATATATAGTATGGTTAGTATGAGTATTCGAACACAGCTCAAGTCTCTGGGCAGCCATTTTGTTTCTGTTTTAAAACTAGGTTGCCCCTTTAAAAAAGCCACACAATCAATCAACCAATCTGCAGTCCAAACAATAACAAAGCTGTAATTCCACCACTGTTTTGGTAATAAGATGATGATGGGGCTGGAGAAATGTAACTACAGACAGACAGACCTATGGATACAAAGACTGACCATCCATGATATCAACATTATAGTTTTAACCATGTTGAGGCTATACAGTGTTGATTTACATTGTTTCTAAACATTGGAGTAAAAAAAGCTTATTTGGGGTTCTGATGGGGTACAACAGTTTAACTAAGCTCATGAGGCATGTGTTATATTCTTCAAGAACCAATGGCTATAATTAAATAATTTTAAAGAAAAAAAAATGGATGTAGCAATTACAGATTTCCCCTTTAACACCTCAGTTTAACAAGTGTAGAGTTTGTGCCTCTGTTTTTAAAACAGTACTTACGAGTGTTAATCAGGGCCCGTTCATCGTTAGAACCAATGGACGCCTTATGATGCCCTTGGGAAACCGGGACCAGATATCCAGATTCTTCCTCTTCTTCCTTCTTCGATGTGACAGTCATCTCCTCTTTCACTCCAAAAACTGCATCCTCCTCCTCCTTCACTCTGAACGTGTCTTCCTCTTCTTTTACTGTAACATCCTCCTCCTCCTTCACTCTGAACACGTCTTCCTCTTCTTTCACTGTAACGTCTTTCTCTTCTTCTTTCACGGTAACAGCCTCACCCTCTACTTGTTTTTGTATTGAAACAGCCTCCTCTTCCTCCTCCTCTTTGACGAGAGCTTCTTTCTCCGTCCAGCAGGCCTCATCTTCTTTAACAGGAGGAGAGTAGCTTTGTGAGCGCATGGTCGGAGATGTTAGCTAGCTAGGCTAATGCTAACTTAACCAGCCCGCTAGCTGACTAATAACAACAACACCGTAAATATGAAATTAAATCGGATAACTAACTAGACGACAGAAGTGGCTTTAAAACACAGTTGCTAATATACACTAAAGCGCCCAAAGAGCTTTATTGGTTCGGCTATTTTGTCTAGCAAGCTACAGAGGTGGCTGAATAACTGTTTTTTTTTTTTTTTTTTGCACAAATCTTTATTTAACTTGCTGTAAATAACAGTAACATGCAAAACATAAACATAACATAACATAACAGCCAGAGGGAATCCAAAGAAATTAGAGAAAAATAAAAGAAACTATTATATCAAATCAAATACAGACATATATCGAATACATTTTTTTGACATATTGTTTTGTATACGTTTTAAAGATTCTACGTACTGTTCCAAATCAGATAAAAAAATTAAGAAAAGGGGCTTTTTCTTCATAAATTTTGATTTATGGATATAAGATTTTCCTAATAAAATAAAGAGATTTATGACATACTCACGTTCAATTGTGGAATCAGTGTAGTAAAATAATATGTCAAACTTAGTAATATCAATTGTTGTATGCAATTTGCGGCTAAGATATAGTTTTACATCAGTCCAAAATACTTCACTATATAAACAATTACAGAATAAGTGTTCAATAGATTCAGTTTCTAGTTCACAAAAACTGCATTCACTGGTAACGTCAAATATATATTTAGAAATCAAGCTATTACACGGATAGCATCTATGGATTATCTTAATACACATAACAATATCACCAACTATATGAATACACATAACAATATCATCAACTATATTAATACACATAACAATATCACCAACTATATTAATACACATTACAATATCACCAACTATATTAATACACATAACAATATCATCAACTATATTAATACACATGACATTCGTCATCTTACCTTTTATCTCTCAATAGAAACAGAGTCTGAATGATCATTCGGTCGTTGAAAGTTACTTTCGTTTGCTCTGCTCATTTACATATCAGGTTCTACCTGTTCTCTCTCCGAGTCCCTCTCTCTTTACAGCTCTTACAATGAGCCTTGGCAAACATTCTACAACTGTCTGGGACTCTATTGGAGGGATGGTGGTGTTCTATTGTGTTGAGACCTGGTGACTGAGACGGCCGTGGCATATTGTGAAACATCAGCAAGTTCAGCAGTCTTCATCACTGAAGCTCCTGCCAAACGTGCCCCAACAAACACCAAGCGTTAAGCTCTTCCTGAGCAGGGTCGCAGTCTCTCCCCAGGGGTAGCAGCTCCTCTCTCTCGCCTAGGATTTTAAGACATTGGTGGCTTAGCCCATAGCCATTAGGGAAGGAATTTCAACTGCTAAATCCATGAATAAAGTCTGTTATATTTGTAGAATAATGTAGGGGATGTGTTTAATAAGTGCATGTCTCCATGACTACCTGTTACTGTACCACTGTTGAAATGCCTCAGTTAGATGTCCTGGTGAAACTATAATAAAGTCTGTTATATTTCTAGATGAATGTAGGGGATGTGTTTAATAAGTGCATGTCTCCCTGACTACCTGTTGCTGTACCACTGTTGAAATGCCTCAGTTAGATGTCCTGGTGAAACTACCCTTTAGAATTGGATTTACTAAAGTTTGTATCATTCACAACTAAAGTTGCCAAATAACAGTTTAAAATTATCACTTTTATTCTCAACATAGACACTTCATATGAACACTCACTCTGGAATGATACAAATATCCTTTTTATTTCATTCAAGCAAAATACAGTTATATTATTATTACTATAAAATCATATAATATAAAATAATGGCACATGACTTATATGTATAGACCCATCTAGTCTACTAAATGAACAAGCCTACATCCTATAACAAGGAGCATAGCCAGATAACATACAGTATCTAGTCTACTAAATCAACAAGCCTACAGTCTATATCATAGCCAGATAACATACAGTATCTACTCTGATAAATGAACAAGTCTACAGCCTATATCATAGCCAGATAACATACAGTATCTACTCTGATAAATGAACAAGTCTACAGCCTATATCATAGCCAGATAACATACAGTATCTAGTCTACTAAATCAACAAGCCTACAGTCTATATCATAGCCAGATAACATACAGTATCTAGTCTACTAAATCAACAAGCCTACATCCTATAACATGGAGCATAGCCAGATAACATACAGTATCTAGTCTACTAAATGAACAAGCCTACATCCTATGACATGGACCATAGCCAGATAACATACAGTATCTAGTCTACTAAACGAACAAGTCTACAGTCTATATCATAGCCAGATAACATATAGTATCTAGTCTACTAAATGAACAAGCCTACAGTCTATATCATAGCCAGATAACATACAGTATCTAGTCTACTAAATGAACAAGCCTACAGTCTATATCATAGCCAGATAACATACAGTATCTAGTCTACTAAATGAACAAGCCTACAGTCTATATCATAGCCAGATAACATACAGTATCTAGTCTACTAAATGAACAAGTCTACAGCCTATATCATAGCCAGATAACATACAGTATCTAGTCTACTAAATCAACAAGCCTACAGTCTATATCATAGCCAGATAACATACAGTATCTAGTCTACTAAATGAACAAGCCTACATCCTATGACATGGACCATAGCCAGATAACATACAGTATCTAGTCTACTAAATCAACAAGCCTACATCCTATAACATGGAGCATAGCCAGATAACATACAGTATCTAGTCTACTAAATGAACAAGCCTACAGTCTATATCATAGCCAGATAACATACAGTATCTAGTCTACTAAATGAACAAGCCTACAGTCTATATCATAGCCAGATAACATACAGTATCTAGTCTACTAAATCAACAAGCCTACATCCTATAACATGGAGCATAGCCAGATAACATACAGTATCTAGTCTACTAAATGAACAAGCCTACAGTCTATATCATAGCCAGATAACATACAGTATCTAGTCTACTAAATGAACAAGCCTACATCCTATGACATGGACCATAGCCAGATAACATACAGTATCTAGTCTACTAAACGAACAAGTCTACAGTCTATATCATAGCCAGATAACATACAGTATCTAGTCTACTAAATGAACAAGCCTACAGTCTATATCATAGCCAGATAACATACAGTATCTAGTCTACTAAATGAACAAGCCTACAGTCTATATCATAGCCAGATAACATACAGTATCTAGTCTACTAAATGAACAAGCCTACAGTCTATATCATAGCCAGATAACATACAGTATCTAGTCTACTAAATGAACAAGTCTACAGCCTATATCATAGCCAGATAACATACAGTATCTAGTCTACTAAATGAACAAGCCTACATCCTATAACAAGGAGCATAGCCAGATAACATACAGTATCTAGTCTACTAAATCAACAAGCCTACAGTCTATATCATAGCCAGATAACATACAGTATCTAGTCTACTAAATGAACAAGCCTACAGTCTATAACATGGACCATAGCCAGATAACATACAGTATCTAGTCTACTAAATCAACAAGCCTACATCCTATAACATGGAGCATAGCCAGATAACATACAGTATCTAGTCTACTAAATCAACAAGCCTACAGTCTATATCATAGCCAGATAACATACAGTATCTAGTCTACTAAATCAACAAGCCTACATCCTATAACATGGACCATAGCCAGATAACATACAGTATCTAGTCTACTAAATGAATAAGCCTACAGTTTATATCATAGCCAGATAACATACAGTATCTAGTCTACTAAATCAACAAGCCTACAGTCTATATCATAGCCAGATAACATACAGTATCTAGTCTACTAAATCAACAAGCCTACATCCTATAACATGGACCATAGCCAGATAACATACAGTATCTAGTCTACTAAATGAATAAGCCTACAGTTTATATCATAGCCAGATAACATACAGTATCTAGTCTACTAAATGAATAAGCCTACAGTCTATATCATAGCCAGATAACATACAGTATCTAGTCTACTAAATGAACAAGCCTACAGTCTATATCGTAGCCAGATAACATACAGTATCTAGTCTACTAAATGAACAAGCCTACAGTCTATATCATAGCCAGATAACATACAGTATCTAGTCTACTAAATGAACAAGCCTACAGTCTATATCGTAGCCAGATAACATACAGTATCTAGTCTACTAAATGAATAAGCCTACAGTTTATATCATAGCCAGATAACATACAGTTTCTAGTCTACTAAATGAACAAGCCTACAGTCTATATCATAGCCAGATAACATACATTATCTAGTCTACTAAATAAACAAGCCTACAGTCTATATCATAGCCAGATAACATACAGTATCTAGTCTACTAAATGAACAAGTCTACATTCTATGACATGGACCATAGCCAGATAACATACAGTATCTAGTCTACTAAATGAACAAGCCTACAGTCTATATCGTAGCCAGATAACATACAGTATCTAGTCTACTAAATGAACAAGCCTACAGTCTATATCATGGAGCATAGCCAGATAACATACAGTAGGACAACTCATATTCTGTTCTTCTATAATACATGTTCATTTAGATCTGCCTGAAATAAATAATGGATTCATTGTGATGTTGTGTATTACATTTTTTGTATGTTTTTATTTTTGTGTAGATGTTCCAAAGGTGCTTATCAGTGGTTTGTATGAGGCTTGTAGACAGTGGTTTGTATGAGGCTTGTAGACAGTGGTTTGTATGAGGCTTGTAGACAGGGGTTTGTATGAGGCTTGTAGACAGTGGTTTGTATGAGGCTTGTAGACAGTGGTTTGTATGAGGCTTGTAGACAGTGGTTTGTATGAGGCTTGTAGACAGTGGTTTGTATGAGGCTTGTAGACAGTGGTTTGTATGAGGCTTGTAGACAGGGGTTTGTATGAGGCTGGTAGACAGTGGTTTGTATGAGGCTTGTAGACAGTGGTTTGTTTGAGGCTTGTAGACAGTGGAGGCCTGGAGTTGCTAAACGTGTCAATGTTAATTAACAGCCATTTACCTTCAGGTCAGCAGTCTTTTGCATGACAATAACCGGCAGACCAAAAAATCTAGTTCTAGGCCTTTGTCTTGGTCACCTAAATCATCCTCTTTCCTACCATTTGACCCTGGCTGCTGCTGTTTTTTAGGGTCTTCCTCTGACACTGCCTGGTATAGAGGTCCTGGATGGCAGGAAGCTTAGCCCCAGTGATGTACTGGGCCGTATCAATACTGGCTCATATCAATGCCACATACGCTGTTTTCTAAATGAGAAGTTGGTTTTTAGGTGCAGTTACTCTGTAAAGTTAGTGTATTCTGACATGACCAGGGCAAAACAACTGGAAATAAAAATCAAGTGTCTGAATAACAGCACAACTCTCAACCTGACTGATCAGAAGCTACATAGCCCCCAGGGTATATGAATATAAAGAGACAAACATGACTGATCAGAAGCTACATAGCCCCCAGGGTATATGAATATAAAGAGACAAACATGACTGATCAGAAGCTACATAGCCCCCAGGGTATATGAATATAAAGAGACAAACATGACTGATCAGAAGCTACATAGCCCCCAGGGTATATGAATATAAAGAGACAAACATGACTGATCAGAAGCTACATAGCCCCCAGGGTATATGAATATAAAGAGACAAACATGACTGATCAGAAGCTACATAGCCCCCAGGGTATATGAATATAAAGATACATGAGACAAACATGACTGATCAGAAGCTACATAGTCCCCAGGGTATATGAATATAAAGAGACAAACATGACTGCTCAGAAGCTACATAGTCCCCAGGGTATATGAATATAAAGATACAAACATGACTGATCAGAAGCTACATAGTCCCCAGGGTATATGAATATAAAGATACATGAGACAAACTTGACTGATCAGAAGCTACATAGCCCCCAGGGTTTATGAATATAAAGATACATGAGACAAAACAATGGACCTGTTGAATGGAATAAGTTATAAGACCTCTATGATTCATTTCATTCTTCAGTTCTACCAGCTAATGTGAGATGTTTAGCATGTTGGGGGTAGGGGGCAGTATTGACACGGCCGGATAAAAACCGTACCCAATTTAATCTGGTTACTACTCCTGCCCAGTAACTAGAATATGCATATAATTATTGGCTTTGGATAGAAAACACCATAAAGTTTCTAAAACTGTTTGAATGGTGTCTGTGAGTATAACAGAACTCATATGGCAGGCAAAAACCTGAGAAGATTCCTTACAGGAAGTGCCCTCTCTGACAAGATCTTGTTCTTCTTGTCTCTGTTTATTGAAGACTGAGGATCTTTGCTGTAACGTGACAATTCCTACGGCTCCCATAGGCTCTCAGAGCCCGGGAAAAAGCTGAATGATATCGAGGCAGCCCCAGGCTGAAACACATTATCGCCTTTGGCAAGTGGCCGATCAGAGGACAATGGGCTTAGGCGCGTGCACGAGTCGACCCCGTGCTTTATTTTCTTTCGTCTTTTTACCTAAACGCAGATTCCCGGTCGGAATATTATCGCTTTTTTACGAGAAAAATGGCATAAAAATTGATTTTAAACAGCGGTTGACATGCTTCGAAGTACGGTAATGGAATATTTAGATTTTTTTTGTCACGAAATGCGCCATGCTCGTCACCCTTATTTACCCTTTCGGATAGTGTCTTGAACGCACAAACAAAACGCCGCTATTTGGATATAACAATGGATTATTTGGGACCAAACCAACATTTGTTATTGAAGTAGTAGTCCTGGGAGTGCATTCTGACGTAGAACACCAAAGGTAATAACATTTTTCTTATAGTAAATCTAACTTTGGTGAGTGCTAAATTTGCTGGGTGTCTAAATAGCTAGCCCTGTGATGCCGGGCTATCTAGAATATTGCAAAATGTGCTTTCACCGAAAAGCTATTTTAAAATCGGACATATCGAGTGCATAGAGGAGTTCTGTATCTATAATTCTTAAAATAATTGTTATGCTTTTTGTGAACGTTTATCGTGAGTAATTTAGTAAATTTTTTGTAAATTCACCGGAATTTTGCAGGGGGTATGCTAGTTCTGAACGTCACATGCTAATGTAAAAAGCTGTTTTTTGATATAAATATGAACTTGATTGAACAAAACATGCATGTATTGTATAACATAATGTCCTAGGTGTGTCATCTGATGAAGATCATCAAAGGTTAGTGCTGCATTTAGCTGTCTTCTGGGTTTTTGTGACATTATATGCTAGCTTGAAAAATGGGTGTCTGATTATTTCTGGCTGGGTACTCTGCTGACATAATCTAATGTTTTGCTTTCGTTGTAAAGCCTTTTTGAAATCGGACAGTGTGGTTAGATTAACGAGAGTCTTGTCTTTAAAATGGTGTAAAATAGTCATATGTTTGAGAAATTGAAGTAATAGCATTTCTAAGGTATTTGAGTAACGCGCCACAGGATTCCACTGGCTGTTACGTAGGTGGGACGATTTCATCCCGCCGGCCCTAGAGAGGTTAGATTACATAACATTTGAGGAAACATAATTTAAGGGCCTATGTATTTTTCATGTTTTGTTCACCTACAATCTAACCACAAATCTTTTCCCCTCCCTTTCTGACTGCCCTCCCCCTTCCCTTCTCAGTTCAAGTTTGTTTATTATATACAGATGATATAAACTGTGTACAAAACATTAGGAATACCTGTTTATTCCATGACATAGACTGACCAGGTGAATCCAGGTGAAAGCTATGATCCCTTATTGATGTCACCTAGGGCTGTGTCGGTCATGACATTTTGTCAGCCAGTGATTGTCATGCAGATAACTGACAGTCTCATGGTAATTTACCCTTAATTAACATAAAAACATTAAGCATTTCCTGGATTCCACACACAGACTACAAACCACTGATGCAGACCTATGGAACATCTACATTTTAAAAAGTATAATAAATCCATGTAATATAGCCTACACCATCACAATAACTCCATGTAATATAGTCTACACCATCACAGTAACTCCATGTAATTGTCACGTCCTGACCAGCAGAGGGAGGTATTGTATCAGTTGTGGTCAGGATGTGGCAGGTTTTTTGTATGTTAAGGGTTTGTGTTGGGGATGGGACTCCCAATTGAAGGCAGGTGTGTTGAGTTGCCTTTGATTGGGAGTCCTATATAGAAGGGTGTGTTTTTCTTTGTGATTGTGGGTAGTTGTTTTTGCACTGCGTTTGTATAGCCTGTAAAACTGTTGCTGTCTTGCTTATTGTTTTTCACCGTGGATACTTTACTCTTTTTTTTAAATTAACCTCTATGGGCTAGGTGGGACGCTTGCGTCCCACCTACTCAACAGCCAGTTGAATCCTGTGTCGCGTTATTCAAATACCTTAGATATGCTATTACTTCAATTTTTAAAAAATATGACTATTTTACACCATTTTAAAGATAAGACTCTCGTTAGTCTAACCACACTGTCCGATTTCAAAAAGGCTTTACAACGAAAGCAAAACATTAGATTATGTCAGCAGAGTACCCAGCCAGAAATAATCAGACACCCATTTTTCAAGCTAGCATATAATGTCACATAAACCCAAACCACAGCTAAATGTAGCACTAACCTTTGATGATCTTCATCAGATGACAACCCTAGGACATTATGTTATACAATACATGCATGTTTTGTTCGATCAAGTTCATATTTATATCAAAAAACAGCTTTTTACATTAGCATGTGACTAGCATGTGAATAGCATTCCCACCGAACACTGCCGGTGAATTTACTAAATTACTCACGATAAACGTTCACAAAAAGCATAACAATTATTTTAAGAATTATAGATACAGAACTCCTCTATGCACTCGATTTGTCCGATTTTAAAATAGCTTTTCGGTGAAAGCACATTTTGCAATATTCTCAGTAGATAGCCCGGCATCACAGGGCTAGCTATTTAGACACCCAGCAAGTTTAGCACTCATCAAAGTCAGATTTACTATAAGAAAAATGTTCTTACCTTTGTTGCCTTCGTCAGAATGCACTCCCAGGACTTCTACTTCAATAACAAATGTTGGTTTGGTCCAAAATAATCCATCGTTATATCCAAATAGCGGCATTTTGTTCGTGCGTTCAAGACACTATCCTAAACGGTAAATAAGGGTGGCGAGCATGGCGCAATTCGTGACAATAAAATTCTAAATATTCCATTACCGTACTTCGAAGCATGTCAACCGCTGTTTAAAATCAATTTTTATGCAATTTTTCTCATAAAAAAGCGATAATATTCAGACCGGGAATCTGCGTTTAGGTAAACAGACAAAGGAAAAGAAAGCATTCGGTCGAAGCGGGCACGCGCCTAAGCCCATAGTACTCTGAGTGGCCACTTGCCAAAAGCGATAAAGTGTTTCAGCCAGAGCCTGCCTCGATATCGTTCAGCTTTTTCCCGGGCTCTGAGACCCTATGGAAGCCGTAGGAAGTGTCACGTTATTGCACAGATCCTGAGTCTTCAATAAAAAGAGCCAAGATGAAACACTACTTCTCAGACAGGCCACTTCCTGCTTGAAATCTTCTAAGGTTTTGGCCTGCCATATGAGTTCTGTTATACTCACAGACACCATTCAAACAGTTTTAGAAACTTTAGGGTGTTTTCTACCCAAAGCCAATAATTATATGCATATTCTAGTTACTGGGCAGGAGTAGTAACCAGATTAAATCGGGTACGTTTTTTATCCAGCCGTGTCAATACTGCCCCCTAGCCCTAACAGGTTAAACTATGAGTATCCACATTCCCGCTGCGCCTTGGTCCATTCTTGAAGACAGCTGTTACAGAACTACCCACCACCAAAGGACCAAGCAGCGGAAGAGGAGGGATCAGCGCCAGGAGGAACGAAAGGAATGGACTTGGCAGGACGAAAGACGATTCTGGGAGGACAAACTAAGGGAGCTAAGGGAACCCGAGAGGCAGCCCAATAATTTTTTGGGGGAGGGCACACGGGTAGTTTGGCCAGGCCAAGGAAGAGCCGTAAGCCAGCTACCTGTGATTATAGGGAGGTGCGTATGAGGTGGAGGGCGCCATGTTACGCTGAGGTATGCACCATCTCGCCTATACGGACGCACAGGCCAGTCCGCCCTGTACCAGCGGCCCGCATGTGCCAGGGTGAGGTGAGCATCGAGCCGGAAGGGGTGATGCCAACCCTGCGCTCAAGACCGCCAGTGCGCCTCGAAGGTCCAGTGTTTCCCGCTACACTCACTAGCATGGAGGTGCGTGTCTCCAGGCTGGCACGTCCAGTACCAGCCCCACGCATCAGGCGTCTAGTGCGTCAGCCTAGCCTCGCCAGTCAAGAGTTACCAGAGCTGTCCGCCAGTCAAGAGTCACCAGAGCCACCCACCAGTCAAGAGTCACCAGAGCCGCTCGCCAGTCAAGAGTCACCTGAGCCGCCCGCCAGTCAAGAGTCACCTGAGCCGCCCGCCAGTCAAGAGTCACCTGAGCCACCCGCCAGTCAAGAGTCACCTGAGCCGCCCGCCAGTCAAGAGTCACCTGAGCCGCCCGCCAGTCAAGAGTCACCAGAGCCGCCCGCCAGTCAAGAGTCGCCAGAGCCGCCGCCAGTCAAGAGTCGCCAGAGCCGCCCGCTAGTCAGGAGCTGCCGGAGTGGCCCGACTGCCCGGAGCTGCCAGAGTGGCCCGACTGCCCGGAGCTGCCAGAGTGGCCCGACTGCCCGGAGCTGCCCGAGTGGCCCGACTGCCCGGAGCTGCCCGAGTGGCCCGACTGCCCGGAGCTGCCAGAGTGGCCCGACTGCCCGGAGCTGCCAGAGTGGCCCGACTGCCCGGAGCTGCCAGAGTGGCCCGACTGCCCGGAGCTGCCAGAGTGGCCCGACTGCCCTCCGGCCTTGCCAGAGTGGCCCGACTGCCCTCCGGCCCTGCCAGAGTGCCCACCTGTCCTCCGGCCCAGCCCGAGTGGCCCGCCTGTCCTCCGGCCCAGCCCGAGTGGCCCGCCTGTCCTCCGGCCCAGCCCGAGTGGCCCGCCTGTCCTCCGGCCAAGCCCGAGTGGCCCGCCTGTCCTCCAGCCCAGCCCGAGTGGCCCGCCTGTCCTCCGGCCAAGCCCGAGTGGCCCGAGTGGCCCGCCGGTCCTCCGGCCCAGCCCGAGTGGCCCGCCTGTCCTCCGGCCCAGCCCGAGTGGCCCTCCTGTCTTCCGACCCAGCCCAAGTGGCCCGCATGTCTTCCGGCCCAGACAGAGTGGTCCGTCTGCCAGGGTCAGCCCGAGTGGCCCGTCTGACCGGCGCAGCTATCGGCGCCACCGAAGTGGCCGACGCTGAAGGTGGAGCGAGGTCCACGTCCTGCACCTGAGCCACCTCCAGGATAGGTGGGTTGGGGAGGGAGGGTGTAGCACAGTGCCGTCGGTGACGGCAGCCACCCTCCCTTCCCTCCCTTATTGTTTAGGGGTTATTGTTTATTGGTTTTGTTGGGGTATTGGGGATATTTTTTGTGTTTTCTTTTTTTTAGGTGCATTCCGGGGTCTGCACCTTGAGGGGGGGGTACTGTCACGTCCTGACCAGCAGATGGAGGTATTGTATCAGTTGTGGTCAGGATGTGGCAGGTTTTTTGTATGTTAAGGGTTTGTGTTGGGGATGTGACTCCCAATTGAAGGCAGGTGTGTTGAGTTGCCTTTGATTGGGAGTCCTATATAGAAGGGTGTGTTTTTCTTTGGGATTGTGGGTAGTTGTTTTTGCACTGCGTTTGTATAGCCTGTAAAACTGTTGCTGTCTTGCTTATTGTTTTTCACCGTGGATACTTTACTCTTTTTTTGAATTAAACTATGAGTATCCACATTCCCGCTGCGCCTTGGTCCATTCTTGAAGACAGCTGTTACAGTAATATAGTCTACACCATCACAATAACTCCATGTAATATAGCCTACACCATCAAAATAACTCCATGTAATATAGCCTACACCATCACAATAACTCCATGTAATATAGTCTACACCATCACAATAACTCCATGTAATATAGCGTACACCATCACATAACTCCATGTAATATAGTCTACACCATCACAATAACTCCATGTAATATAGTCTACACCATCACAATAACTCCATGTAATATAGTCTACACCTTCACAATAACTCCATGTAATATATTCTACACCATCACAATAACTCCAGTATTTATCTGAGACAGGTCTAAAGAAACATGGCATGAAGAAAATCTAGCCTATTTCAGAAGAACACATTAAGAATCCAGGCTGTATCCCAACCGGCCGTGATTGGGATTCCCATAGGGCAGAGCACAATTGGCCCAGCTTCGTCCAGGTTTGGCCGGGGTAGGCCGTCATTGTAAATAAGAATGTGTTCTTAACTGACTTGCCTAGTTAAATAAAGGTTAAACAAAAAATGTATTTCAAAAATTAAAATAATTAGGGGTTCAATTAGGAAAGTTGAAATGTAAAAAATATTCTTACAAGAACCATTTCATCTTTAGAGTTCCTCTGGGAACCTTTCCTAATCAATGGGTTCATATATTAAAATGTCCTAATCAATGGGTTCATATTTTAACCTTTCCTAATCAATGGGTTCATATTTTAACCTTTCCTAATCAATAAGTTCATATTTGAACCTTTCCTAATCAATGGGTTCCTATTTTAACCTTTCCTAATCAATGGGTTCATATTTTTACATTTCCTAATCAATGGGTTCATATTTTAACCTTTCCTAATCAATGGGTTCATATTTTATCCTTTCCTAATCAATGGTTCATATTTTAACCTTTCCTAATCATAAATGGTTCTTGGAGGAACTGGCGCCTTCTTTTAATCAATAACTTCCACATGACTACTACCACCCACATCAACATTCCATTCCAGGACAGACTGGTAGCTACACAACAACACTTGCTGGAAAACAACTACAGTTTCTCTAAATGAACACAACAAATTCCTGCTAAGTGGTATTCCCTGTTCTGCATTTTTTAGGGAGAAGAACGTCAAGGAAGGTTTTTCTAGCTAGCTGGCTAATTTTAGCTAGCTAATGTTAGCCTCTGGTAAATTTTTACATATTTTAGCTAGCTAACGTTTTGACCCCATTGGTTCCTGCATACCAATGACCCCATTGGTTCCAAGCCAAAACCAGAGTTTAAACCAGCACTCAGTTTTTTGTCGGCTGTATGGGGATAGGACCCCCACATGGTGTATGGGGACAGGAACCCCACATGGTGTATGGGGACAGGAACCCCACATGGTGTATGGGGACAGGACCCCCACATGGTGTATGGGGACAGGAACCCCACATGGTGTATGGGGACAGGAACCCCACATGGTGTATGGGGACAGGAACCCCACATGGTGTATGGGGACAGGACCCCCACATGGTGTATGGGGACAGGAACCCCACATGGTGTATGGGGACAGGAACCCCACATGGTGTATGGGGACAGGACCCCCACATGGTGTATGGGGACAGCCCCCCCACTGCTGTCTGGGGACAGGCCCCCCACCTGCTGTATGGGGACAGGCCCCCCACATGGTGTATGGGGACAGGACCCCCACACGGTGTATGGGGACAGGCCCCCCACATGGTGTATGGGGACAGGCCCCCCACATGGTGTATGGGGACAGGACCCCCACATGGTGTATGGGGACAGGAACCCCACATGGTGTATGGGGACAGGAACCCCACATGGTGTATGGGGACAGGAACCCCACATGGTGTATGGGGACAGGAACCCCACATGGTGTATGGGGACAGGAACCCCACATGGTGTATGGGGACAGGACCCCCACATGGTGTATGGGGACAGGAACCCCACATGGTGTATGGGGACAGGAACCCCACATGGTGTATGGGGACAGGACCCCCACATGGTGTATGGGGACAGGACCCCCACATGGTGTATGGGGACAGGAACCCCACATGGTGTATGGGGACAGGAACCCCACATGGTGTATGGGGACAGGACCCCCACATGGTGTATGGGGACAGCCCCCCCACTGCTGTCTGGGGACAGGCCCCCCACCTGCTGTATGGGGACAGGCCCCCCACATGGTGTATGGGGACAGGACCCCCACACGGTGTATGGGGACAGGCCCCCCACATGGTGTATGGGGACAGGCCCCCCACATGGTGTATGGGGACAGGCCCCCCACATGGTGTATGGGGACAGGCCCCCCACATGGTGTATGGGGACAGGAACCCCACACGGTGTATGGCCCCCCACATGGTGTATGGGGACAGGACCCCCACACGGTGTATGGCCCCCCACATGGTGTATGGCCCCCCACATGGTGTATGGGGACAGGACCCCCACACGGTGTATGGGGACAGGCCCCCCACATGGTGTATGGGGACAGGCCCCCCACATGGTGTATGGGGACAGGCCCCCCACATGGTGTATGGGGACAGGACCCCCACATGGTGTATGGGGACAGCCCCCCCACTGCTGTCTGGGGACAGGCTCCCCACCTGCTGTATGGGGACAGGCCCCCCACCTGCTGTATGGGGACAGGCCCCCCACATGGTGTATGGCCCCCCACATGGTTTATGTGGACAGGCCCCCCACATGGTGTATGGGGACAGGAACCCCACACGGTGTATGGCCCCCCACATGGTGTATGGGGACAGGACCCCCACACGGTGTATGGCCCCCCACATGGTGTATGGCCCCCCACATGGTGTATGGGGACAGGACCCCCACACGGTGTATGGCCCCCACATGGTGTATGGGGACAGGACCCCCACACGGTGTATGGCCCCCCACATGGTGTATGGGGACAGGACCCCCACACGGTGTATGGCCCCCCACATGGTGTATGGCCCCCCACATGGTGTATGGGGACAGGACCCCCACACGGTGTATGGCCCCCCACATGGTGTAAGGGAACAGGAGCCCCACCAGCTGTATGGGGACAAGGAGGCAGTTATTTGTATCTGGTGTGATTTGCCTCATGCAGCCCAACACATCTCCTTTTCATAGAGTTGATCAGGCTGTTGATTGTGGCCTGTGGAATGTTGTCCCACTCCTCTTCAATGGCGGCGCGAACTTGCTGGATATTGGCGGGAACTGGAAGCCGCTGTCGTACACTGTTGATCCAGAGCATCCCAAACATGCTCAATGGGTGCAGGCAATGAAAGAACTTAGACATTTTCAGCTTCCAGGAATTGTGTACAGATCCCTGCGACATGGGGCCGTGCATTATCATGCTGAAACATGAGGTGATGGCGGGGGATGAATGGCACGACAATGGTCCTCAGGATCTCATCACGGTATTTCTGTTCATTGAAATTGCGGTTGATAAAATGCTATTGTGTTCATTGTCCGTAGCATATGACTGCCCATACCATAACCCCACTGCCACCATGGGGAACTCTGTTCAGCAATCCGCTCGTGCAGAAAGTCTTCAGTTTTTCAAACCCCCAGTTTCATCAGGTGTCTTGATGACTGGTCTCAGACCATCCCCCAGTTTCATCAGCTGTCTGGATGACTGGTCTCAGACCATCCCCCAGTTTCATCAGCTGTCTTGATGACTGGTCTCAGACCATCCCCCAGTTTCATCAGCTGTCTGGATGACTGGTCTCAGACGATCCCCCAGTTTCATCAGCTGTCTGGATGACTGGTCTCAGACGATCCCCCAGTTTCATCAGCTGTCTGGATGACTGGTCTCAGACCATCCCCCAGTTTCATCAGCTGTCTGGATGACTGGTCTCAGACCATCCCCCAGTTTCATCAGCTGTCTGGATGACTGGTCTCAGACGATCCCCCAGTTTCATCAGCTGTCCGGATGACTGGTCTCAGACGGTCTCAAGAAGCTGGATATAGAGGTCCTGGGCTGGCGTGGATACACGTGGTCTGCAGTTGTGAGGCCCGGTTTGACGTACTGTCAAATTCTCTAAAACAACGTTGGAGACGGGTTATGGTAGAGTAATGAACATAAAATTGTCTGGCACCATTCCTGCAATAAGCATGCAATTTAGCATGCTCCCATAAAACATTAGACATCTGTGGCATTGTGTTGTGTGATGAAACTGCACTTTTTAGGGAGGTCTTTTATTGTCCCCAGCACAAGGTACACCTGTGTAATGAGCATGCTGTTTAATCAACTTCTTGATATGCAACACTTGTCAGGTGGATTGATTATCTTGGCAAAGGATAAATGGTCACTAAACAAATTTAAGAGAAATATGTTTTTTGTATAAACAATTTCTGGGACCTTTTATTTCCTCTCAAGAAACATGGAGTTTATATTTTTGTTCACTTTAGACAATATGAATATTCTTAAATTAATGTTTTATGTTATTATATGGGTTATTACCATTTTTTTAAATATAATTATTATTATTGCTACATATTATTAATAATAAAAGGGTTCAAAAATGAATCCTAAAAGAAGAAAAAAAATACATTTTCAAAAAGGTTCTTCAGGGAACTCCTACCTTTCAGGAAGGTTACCCACAGCGGCAACTCAAAAAGGCTCCTTGAATAACCTTTTCTTCTTAGAGAGGAAATTACATTTGAAACAACAATCCACAAATGATTTATTTATTTATTTTAAAGAAGCTAATGATCCTCTGTGGCCAAATAATTATTTTTTAGTAACCTATTTCTTTCTTTCTGTATAGACAGGAGTAGGCTTTATTACATTTACTGTAGGAAAAGCTTAGCTTACCTAGCCTTGTGGACATGTCGCCTATGCTTGCATATTAAAAACGTAACACCCCTAACCTCCATTCACTATTGGAGTGCAGGCTTCAGATGACATGTTTTTTTTGTGGACCATTCTAAAACAAAAATAATTCCACACATACAATACCAGTCAGAAGCTTGGACACTCTAGGGTTTTTCTTTATTATGAAACAGGAGCTATTGATAAGAAGAGGGCGCCAGCATATTGAAGTGTTGTTGTGTAGCTACCAGTCTGTCCTGGAATGGATTGTTGACGTGGGTGGTAGTAGTCATGCAGAAGCTATTGAGAATAAGAGGCGCCAGCATATTGAAAGGTTCCTCCTGGAACCTATTCTTCTTCAGGTTCCTCCAATAACCATTTATGATAAGAAAGTTTAAAATGTGAACACATTGATTAGGAAAGTTTAAAATGTGAACACATTGATTAGGAAAGGTTAAAATATGAACCCATTGATTAGGAAAGGTTAAAATATGAACCCATTGATTAGGAAAGGTTAAAATATGAACCCATTGATTAGGAAAGGTTAAAATATGAACCCATTGATTAGGAAAGGTTAAAATATGAACCCATTGATTAGGAAAGGTTAAAATATGAACCCATTGATTAGGAAAGGTTAAAATATGAACTTATTGATTAGGAAAGGTTAAAATATGAACCCACTGATTAGGAAAGGTTCAAATATGAACTTATTGATTAGGAAAGGTTAAAATATGAACCCATTGATTAGGAAAGGTTAAAATATGAACTTATTGATTAGGAAAGGTTCCCAGAGGAACTCTAAAGATGAAAAGGTTCTTGTAAGAATATTTTCTAGGAAGACCCTAAAAAACAGCAGCAGCCAGGGTCAAATGGTAGGAAAGAGGATGATTTAGGTGACCAAGACACAGGCCTAGAACTAGATTTCTTTGTCTTCCGGTTATTGTCATGCAACAGACTGCTGACCTGCAGGTAAATGGCTGTTAATTAACATTGATACATTTAGCAACTCCATGCCTCCACTGTATACAAGCCTCAAACAAACCACTGTCTACAAGCCTCATACAAACCACTGTCTACAAGCCTCATACAAACCACTGTCTACAAGCCTCATACAAACCACTGTCTACAAGCCTCATACAAACCCCTGTCTACCAGCCTCATACAAACCACTGTCTACAAGCCTCATACAAACCACTGTCTACAAGCCTCAAACAAACCACTGTCTACAAGCCTCATACAAACCACTGTCTACAAGCCTCATACAAACCACTGATAAGCACCTTTGGAACATCTACATAAAAATAAAAAAATAAAAAATGTAATACACAACATCACAATGAATCCATTATTTATTTCAGGCAGATCTAAATAAACATGTATTATAGAAGAACAGAATATGAGTTGTCCTACTGTATGTTATCTGGCTATGCTCCATGTCATAGGATGTAGACTTGTTCATTTAGTAGACTAGATACTGTATGTTATCTGGCTATGATATAAACTGTAGGCTTATTCATTTAGTAGACTAGATACTGTATGTTATCTCGCTATGATATAGACTGTAGGCTTGTTCATTTAGTAGACTAGATACTGTATGTTATCTGGCTATGATATAGGCTGTAGACTTGTTCATTTAGTAGACTAGATACTGTATGTTATCTGGCTATGATATAGACTGTAGGCTTGTTCATTTAGTAGACTAGATACTGTATGTTATCTGGCTATGATATAGACTGTAGGCTTGTTCATTTAGTAGACTAGATACTGTATGTTATCTGGCTAAGATATAGACTGTAGACTTGTTCATTTAGTAGACTAGATACTGTGTGTTATCTGGCTATGATATAGGATGTAGGCTTGTTCATTTAGTAGACTAGATACTGTATGTTATCTGGCTATGATATAGACTGTAGGCTTGTTCATTTAGTAGACTAGATACTGTATGTTATCTGGCTATGCTCCTTGTTATAGGATGTAGGCTTGTTCATTATTTTATATTATATGATTTTATAGTAATAATAATATAACTGTATTTTGCTTGAATGAAATAAAAAGGATATTTGTATCATTCCAGAGTGAGTGTTCATATGAAGTGTCTATGTTGAGTATAAAAGTGATAATTTTAAACTGTTATTTGGCAACTTTAGTTGTGAATGATACAAACTTTAGTAAATCCAATTCTAAAGGGTAGTTTCACCAGGACATCTAACTGAGGCATTTCAACAGTGGTACAGCAACAGGTAGTCAGGAAGACATGCACTTATTAAACACATCCCCTACATTCATCTAGAAATAAAACAGACTTTATTATAGTTTCACCAGGACATCTAACTGAGGCATTTCAACAGTGGTACAGCAACAGGTAGTCAGGGAGACATGCACTTATTAAACACATCCCCTACATTCATCTAGAAATATAACAGACTTTATTATAGTTTCACCAGGACATCTAACTGAGGCATTTCAACAGTGGTTCAGTAACAGGTAGTCAGGGAGACATGCACTTATTAAACACATCCCCTACATTCATAACAGACTTCATTCTAAAAATATAATGTTGATATATTATCAAAATATTGCCACTTTATTCTCGAAATATTGCCACTTTTAAAAAGTGTGACTTTAGAGAGAGAGAAAAAAAGAAAGAAGGGATTGAGGGGTAATTTAATCAGATTGGCTTTTTGGACAGGTCAGAGTCAATGTTTGAAGTTGTTGGCAATACACTGTAGATGTATGTGTTCAAAAGTAGCTCCTAATGTCTTCAAATCCCTGGGGAGAGAGGAGCTGCTACCCCTGGGGAGAGAGGAGCTGCTACCCCTGGAGAGAGAGGAGCTGCTACCCCTGGGGAGAGAGGAGCTGCTACCCCTGGGGAGAGAGGAGCTGCTACCCCTGGAGAGAGAGGAGCTGCTACCCCTGGGGAGAGAGGAGCTGCTACCCCTGGGGAGAGAGGAGCTGCTACCCCTGGGGAGAGAGGAGCTGCTACCCCTGGGGAGAGAGGAGCTACTACCCCTGGGGAGAGAGGAGCTGCTACCCCTGGGGAGAGAGGAGCTGCTACCCCTGGGGAGAGAGAGGAGCTGCACATTGTAAGAGCTGTAAAGAGAGAGGGAGTGGAGAGAGAACAGGCAGAACCTGATATGTAAATGAGCAGAGCAAACGAAAGTAACTTTCGATGACCGAATGATCATTCAGACTCTGTTTCTATTGAGAGAGAGATAAAAGGTAAGATGATTATTGTGTATTAATATAGTTGATGATATTGTTGTGTGTATTCATATAGTTGATGATATTGTTATGTGTATTCATATAGTTGATGATATTGTTATGTGTATTCATATAGTTGATGATAATGTTATGTGTATTAATATAGTTTATGATATTGTTGTGTGTATTAATATAGTTGATGATATTGTTGTGTGTATTCATATAGTTGATGATATTGTTGTGTGTATTAATATAGTTGATGGTATTGTTATGTGTATTAATATAGTTGATGATATTGTTGTGTGTATTAATATAGTTGATGATATTGTTATGTGTATTCATATAGTTGGTGATATTGTTGTGTGTATTCATATAGTTGATGATATTGTTATGTGTATTCATATAGTTGATGATATTGTTATGTGTATTCATATAGTTGATGATATGTGTATTAATATAGTTGGTGATATTGTTATGTGTATTAATATAGTTGATGATATTGTTATGTGTATTAATATAGTTGATGGTATTGTTATGTGTATTAATATAGTTGATGATATTGTTGTGTGTATTAATATAGTTGATGGTATTGTTATGTGTATTAATATAGTTGATGATATTGTTGTGTGTATTCATATAGTTAATTATATTTTTGGTGGACAGTGTTATAATAGTCCTACTCTCCTTAAAATGTTTTGATATAATTTAGATGCGTGGGGTGAATTCGTTCTGTGCCCATCTGTGTGCCCCAGGGTGATCGCTCCTACACTATCTACAATCTAAAAGGGTTCTTTGGCTGTCCCCATAGGAGAACCCTTTGTAGAACATATTTTGGTACTAGGTAGAACCCTTTTGGGTTCCGTGAAGAACCCTTTCCACAGAGGGTTTTACACTGAAGCCAGAAGGGTTCTACCTGGAACCCCAAATAATCTCCTATGGGGACAGACGGAGGACCCGTTTGGAACCCTTTATTCTAAGAGTGTACTGGATCATAGGTCTATAGACAAGTCTTCTCAAAACATTTTAAAAACATTTTGTGGAAAGCCAAACAATAACTTACACTTCCTCAAAACAGGTTGTGTGTATTCATTAGTGCCGACCGTAGCAAAACGTTTGGCAACAGAAACCGTTTAGGTCACATTGTACAGTGTTTGGAGTAAACTGTTTATGCATCATTTTAGAACTGTTGGCTGTGGAGTAAACTAATGAATACAACCCAGTTTGTAGCCAACAACTCGGCTGTTTATACCTGATGCTGAAACCTGAACATAGCCTGGGGGTATACTAATATGCAAGCTAGATATTCTGGTTTTCTAAAGCTAGCCAGCTTCAGTTATCTTCACATTCCATCTCAGGCCTCACCCATCAGAATATACAGAGTGCTAGTCATCAGGAAGCTGCTCTCTCAGCAGAACAGAAAATATCTCAATGACTTGACATGTTCTGGTTGTGAATTCAGGCTACAAGGTGACAATCCTGTCAGGGATTATTGTAAAGTGTGTAGATAAATTAAATGTATGGTGTAATGTTAGTATAGTGAATGACAGTAAAACACTCCTAACAGTCTACTACAACTGAGACAGGTTGGTGTAATGTTAGTATAGTGAATGACAGTAAAACACTCCTAACAGTCTACTACTACTGAGACAGGTTGGTGTCAGTTTAATCAGACAAAATGGAGCTGACTGGATGTGGTCAAGTCAAATTCAATGTATCAATATTCAGATATTATACTTCTACATTTAACATTTCATATGATAATGTAATTGTATCATAGTTCCTCTATAGTGTAGTGATCCTCTACATTTCATATGATAATGTAATTGTATAATAGTTCCTCTATAGTGTAGTGATCCTCTACATTTCATATGATAATGTAATTGTATCATAGTTCCTCTATAGTGTAGTGATCCTCTACATTTCATATGATAATGTAATTGTATCATAGTTCCTCTATAGTGTAGTGATCCTCTACATTTCATATGATAATGTAATTGTATTATAGTTCCTCTATAGTGTAGTGATCCTCTACATTTCATATGATAATGTAATTGTATCATAGTTCCTCTATAGTGTAGTGAGCCTCTACATTTCATATGATAATGTAATTGTATCATAGTTCCTCTATAGTGTAGTGATCCTCTACATTTCATATGATAATGTAATTGTATCATAGTTCCTCTATAGTGTAGTGATTCTCTACATTTCATATGATAATTTAATTGTATCATAGTTCCTCTATAGTGTAGTGATCCTCTACATTTCATATGATAATGTAATTGTATCATAGTTCCACTATAGTGTAGTGATTCTCTACATTTCATATGATAATGTAATTGAGCCACTTCACAATTCCAACTAAGTGACCCAATTGGTGCCAATGGCGCGATACGTAGGTTGTTGGCCTTTTACATGTGAGACCTGGGTTCACTTCCCTGCCCAGCTGTTTGCTACATTGGTGTCAGAAGTGGTATGGTGTCTGTGAGGTCATCAGAATGGACCGGATGTGTGAGGGGTCTGAGTAGTCGAAGCACGGGACTAATTAACACTGATACTGGGTTAACCCTATTAATACTGACACTGGGTTAACCCTATTGATATTGATACTGGGTTAACACTATTGATACTGATACTGGGTTAACACTATTGATATTGATACTGGGTTAACACTATTGATACTGATACTGGGTTAACACTATTGATACTGATACTGGGTTAACACTATTGATACTGATACTGGGTTAACACTATTGATATTGATACTGGGTTAACCCTATTGATACTGATACTGGGTTAACACTATTAATAATGATACTGAGTTAACACTATTGATACTGATACTGGGTTAACCCTATTGATACTGATATTGGGTTAACACTATTGATATTGATACTGGGTTAACACTATTTATACTGATACTGGGTTAACCCTATTGATACTGATACTGGGTTAACACTATTAATACTGATACTGGGTTAACCCTATTGATACTGATACTGGGTTAACACTATTGATATTGATACTGGGTTAACCCTATTAATACTGATACTGGGTTAACCCTATTTATACTGATACTGGGTTAACCCTACTGATACTAGGTTAACCCTATTGATACTGATACTGGGTTGACACTATTGATATTGATACTGGGTTAACCCTATTGATATTGATACTGGGTTAACCCTATTGATATTGATACTGGGTTAACCCTATTTATACTGATAATGGGTTAACCCTACTGATACTGGGTTAACCCTATTGATACTGATACTGGGTTGACACTATTGATATTGATACTGGGTTAACACTATTGATCCTGATACTGGGTTAACCCTATTGATACTGATACTGGGTTAACCCTATTAATACTGATACTGGGTTAACCCTATTGATACTGATACTGGGTTAACACTACTGATACTGATACTGGGTTAACAGTATTGATACTGATACTGGGTTAACCCTATTGATACTGATACTGGGTTAACCCTATTGATACTGATACTGGGTTAACACTATTGATACTGATACTGGGTTAACCCTATTAATACTGATACTGGGTTAACACTATTGATACTGATACTGGGTTAACCCTATTTATACTGATACTGGGTTAACACTGTTGATACTGATACTGGGTTAACCCTATTGATACTGATACTGGGTTAACACTATTTATACTGATACTCGGTTAACACTATTAATACTGATTCTGGGTTAACAATATTGATACTGATA
The DNA here is from genome assembly GCF_965601325.2 of Salmo salar. NCBI lineage: Eukaryota > Metazoa > Chordata > Actinopteri > Salmoniformes > Salmonidae > Salmo > Salmo salar. Next base: position 1,488,568 of record NW_027675339.1, read on the forward strand.
CTGGGTACTGATACTGATAACCCTATTGATACTGATACTGGGTTAACCCTATTGATACTGATACTGGGTTAACACTATTTATACTGATACTGGGTTAACCCTATTGATACTGATACTGGGTTAACCCTATTGATACTGATACTGGGTTAACACTATTTATACTGATACTGGGTTAACCCTATTGATACTGATACTGGGTTAACCCTATTGATACTGATACTGGGTTAACCATATTGATACTGATACTGGGTTAACCCTATTGATACTGATACTGGGTTAACACTATTAATACTGATACTGGGTTAACCCTATTGATACTGATACTGGGTTAACACTATTGATATTGATACTGGGTTAACCCTATTAATACTGATACTGGGTTAACCCTATTTATACTGATACTGGGTTAACCCCTCTGATACTGGGTTAACCCTATTGATACTGATACTGGGTTGACACTATTGATATTGATACTGGGTTAACACTATTGATCCTGATCCTGGGTTAACCCTATTGATACTGATACTGGGTTAACCCTATTAATACTGATACTGGGTTAACAATATTGATACTGATACTGGGTACTGATACTGATAACCCTATTGATACTGATACTGGGTTAACACTATTTATACTGATTCTGGGTTAACCCTATTGATACTGATACTGGGTTAACCCTATTGATACTGATACTGGGTTAACACTATTTATACTGATACTGGGTTAATCCTATTGATACTGATACTGGGTTAACCCTATTGATACTGATACTGGGTTAACACTATTTATACTGATACTGGGTTAACCCTATTGATACTGATACTGGGTTAACCCTATTGATACTGATACTGGGTTAACCATATTGATACTGATACTGGGTTAACCCTATTGATACTGATACTGGGTTAACACTATTAATACTGATACTGGGTTAACCCTATTGATACTGATACTGGGTTAACACTATTGATATTGATACTGGGTTAACCCTATTAATACTGATACTGGGTTAACCCTATTTATACTGATACTGGGTTAACCCTACTGATACTGGGTTAACCCTATTGATACTGATACTGGGTTGACACTATTGATATTGATACTGGGTTAACACTATTGATCCTGATCCTGGGTTAACCCTATTGATACTGATACTGGGTTAACCCTATTAATACTGATACTGGGTTAACCCTATTGATACTGATACTGGGTTAACACTACTGATACTGATACTGGGTTAACAGTATTGATACTGATACTGGGTTAACCCTATTGATACTGATACTGGGTTAACACTATTGATACTGATACTGGGTTAACCCTATTAATACTGATACTGGGTTAACACTATTGATACTGATACTGGGTTAACCCTATTTATACTGATACTGGGTTAACACTGTTGATACTGATACTGGGTTAACCCTATTGATACTGATACTGGGTTAACACTATTTATACTGATACTGGGTTAACACTATTAATACTGATTCTGGGTTAACAATATTGATACTGATACTGGGTACTGATACTGATAACCCTATTGATACTGATACTGGGTTAACACTATTTATACTGATTCTGGGTTAACCCTATTGATACTGATACTGGGTTAACCCTATTGATACTGATACTGGGTTAACACTATTTATACTGATACTGGGTTAACCCTATTGATACCGATACTGGGTTAACCCTATTGATACTGATACTGGGTTAACACTATTGATACTGATACTGGGTTAACTCTATTGATACTGATACTGGGTTAACCCTATTTATACTGATACTGGGTTAACACTGTTGATACTGATACTGGGTTAACCCTATCGATACTGATACTGGGTTAACACTATTTATACTGATACTGGGTTAACACTATTAATACTGATTCTGGGTTAACAATATTGATACTGATACTGGGTACTGATACTGATAACCCTATTGATACTGATACTGGGTTAACACTATTTATACTGATTCTGGGTTAACCCTATTGATACTGATACTGGGTTAACCCTATTGATACTGATACTGGGTTAACACTATTTATACTGATACTGGGTTAACCCTATTGATACTGATACTGGGTTAACCCTATTGATACTGATACTGGGTTAACACTATTGATACTGATACAGTGTTAACCCTATTGATACTGATACTGGGTTAACCCTATTGACACTGATACTGGGTTAACCATATTGATACTGATACTGGGTTAACCCTATTGATACTGATACTGGGTTAACACTATTAATACTGATACTGGGTTAACCCTATTGATACTGATACTGGGTTAACACTATTGATATTGATACTGGGTTAACCCTATTAATACTGATACTGGGTTAACCCTATTTATACTGATACTGGGTTAACCCTACTGATACTGGGTTAACCCTATTGATACTGATACTGGGTTGACACTATTGATATTGATACTGGGTTAACACTATTGATCCTGATACTGGGTTAACCCTATTGATACTGATACTGGGTTAACCCTATTGATACTGATACTGGGTTAACACTATTGATACTGATACTGGGTTAACCCTATTGATACTGATACTGGGTTAACCCTATTGATACTGATACTGGGTTAACACTACTGATACTGATACTGGGTTAACAGTATTGATACTCATACTAGGTTAACCCTATTGATACTGATACTGGGTTAACCCTATTGATACTGATACTGGGTTAACACTATTGATACTGATACTGGGTTAACCCTATTAATACTGATACTGGGTTAACACTATTGATACTGATACTGGGTTAACCCTATTTATACTGACACTGGGTTAACACTGTTGATACTGATACTGGGTTAACCCTATTGATACTGATACTGGGTTAACACTATTTATACTGATACTGGGTTAACACTATTAATACTGATTCTGGGTTAGCAATATTGATACTGATACTGGGTACTGATACTGATAACCCTATTGATACTGATACTGGGTTAACCCTATTGATACTGATACTGGGTTAACCCTATTGATACTGATACTGGGTTAACCATATTGATACTGATACTGGGTTAACACTATTGATACTGATACTGGGTTAACCCTATTGATACTGATACTGGGTTAACCCTATTGATACTGATACTGGGTTAACCCTACTTGGGGCGGCAGGTAGCTGCGCTCCAACGCTCTAGTGGTTAGTTAGAGCGTTGGATTAGTAACTGAAAGGCTGCAAGATCAAATCCCTGAGCTGACAAGGTAAAAATCGGTTGTTTACCCCTGAACAAGGCAGTTAACCCACTGTTCCTAAGCCATCATTGAAAATAAGAATTTGTTCTTAACTGACTTGCCTAGTAAAATAAATAAATAAATACTGGGTTAACCCTATTTGTGCGATGCATAGGGTGTTTTCCTTGTTCACCAGCGACCTGGGTTCACTGCCCTGCACCACTGTTTGCTACAATATTAATATCATAGACTATCTGTTAAACGAAGAGACACCACAATATGAGTGAAAGGATTTCAGGATAATATCAGTGAGTGTTGATTTAGAGTTGTCTTCTGGGTTCATCCTTGTAGCCGCCTTTATCAACAGGGTGAAATGTAACAAATGACATCAGAGTTGGGAGGTAACCAGGTCCCAGTTTAAATCACCATGACAACCATTTCATTATTTCTCCAGAGCAGCAAGGGAATCTAGAGACTCAACCTTTGTAGAATCACAATCACCTTTATTCACAATGTACATTTGCACGTACATATGTAGGATCTTAATTTGAGCCAGTTTACTACAGCAGGAAAATATTCCTGCAGCAACAGAAAATGTGAATTATTATGTGAATTATAATTAATGGACATTTTTGTAGGGTTTACTACATTTTTCGTAAGGAAAACTCAAGTCTGAAATATCTAAGTGGAAATTACAAACTTCAGAAGCCTTTTTAAACCTCAAATACACTACAAGTTTTACATTTCCTGCATTGCTTGAAAGTTCTTCTGCAGTGGGGGGTGATCAAATTAAGATCCTACATCTGTACACATAATTGTACATGGGGATATGTATGGGGTATATAACATCCAATCACAGAGGTTTACATCAGCTGACAGTTGCAATGTTATTGCTAATAACTCAAACTGCCCTTTTCAGATAAAGACATAAACTCTGTACAGATGTAGGATCTTAATTTGATCACCCTGTTGCAGAAAAACTAAACTTGTAGTGTATTTGAGTGTAATTAAACTTTAGAAAAGGTTTCTGAAGATGATAAATTCCACTTTTCCATTTTAAAACTGTTCATTAATTATAATCCACACAATAATTCAAATGTCCTGTTTCTGCAGGATTATTTTTCTGGTGTAGCAAACTGGCTCAAATTAAGATCCAACATCTGCAGCAATATACCCCTCTCTAATGTATATGACTATATCAGGATTCACTTTTGTCCATTTGACATCTTGTATTTACTGTTGTTTAGGCTGGTTGAATGAGTTGGCTGTGAAAGCTACTTCATCTGCAAGAAAACAGGCGGCTGCACCAGTGACTGTCAGAAGTTTTGTGATTTCCTCATATGAACGTGAAAGTAAGTGTGTAGTCTACGCAGTTACAAAAATGGCTGTTGAAACTGTGGCACATATTTCTCGGTAACATTGAATAAATGTGTTGGTATGTAGGAAAGACGGTCAGACTCTCGTACTGTTGGTCTAGACTACCTACAAACTATTATAAGGCTATGATCACTTATCATGCCGACAAACCTGATGGTCTCTGTGAACTGATCTGAACAGGTTTAGGCTGGTCATCTATGATATGTAGGTTATATACAGTACATTCTCTGTCCTGCTACTGGTAGGACTATAACATTATGTTGATCTGAATAGGTTTAGACTGGTCATCTATGATATGCAGGTTATATACAGTACATTCTCTGTCCTGCTACTGGTAGGACTATAACATTATGTTGATCTGAACAGGTTTAGGCTGGTCATCTATGATATGTAGGTTATATACAGTACATTCTCTGTCCTGCTACTGGTAGGACTATAACATTATGTTGATCTGAACAGGTTTAGACTGGTCATCTATGATATGTAGGCTATAGCCGAGGTATAGACCTTGATCTGCATGTCACTAACAAACTGCTATTATACATTATAACCTAGTCTACTTTACATAATATAACATCTCTCACTTGATGCAAAAAAAACTTTCTGAATGGATCAACAATTTCCTCCTCGGATCAATCATGTCCGTTTTAGCCCTTCTGTCTACATTCTCAGATACGCTTAGAAAAGAACAGATTGAAAGACAATAAATAGCCTACTGTTAGTGAATACAAATACGTGTGAGACATGGCCTTGTGTTGCTGCACTGTCTATAACTACCTTAACAAACAGTGACTTATTATTATTATTATTATTATTATTATTATTGTTATTATTATTATTACTATTATTATTATTATTATGGTTGCTGTACTGTCTATAACTACCTTAACAAACAGTGACTTATTATTATTACTATTATTATTATTATTGTTGTTGTTCTGTCTATAACTACCTTAACAAACAGTGACTTATTATTATTATTATTATTATTATTATTGTTGCTGTTCTGTCTATAACTACCTTAACAAACAGTGACTTATTATTATTATTATTATTATTATTATTATTATTGTTATTGTTGTTGTTCTGTCTAGAACTACCTTAACAAACAGTAAATTATTATTATTATTATTATTATTATTATTATTGTTATTGTTCTGTCTAGAACTACCTTAACAAACAGTGACTTATTATTATTATTATTATTATTGTTGTTGTTCTGTCTATAACTACCTTAACAAACAGTGACTTATTATTATTATTGACGGTTACCATGGAGATGAAATGTCACAACAACATGTTTATGTGATGCTTTAAATCACCTGACTGTTTCTATGTATCTGTTAGTAAATGTTTTATTTCTCTAAGAGATAATGAATACATGAGAACAATTAACAGTCAAGAACTAGTTGTTACTGTGTTAACCACAACCAACATGCTGGATCTCTGTTTAGTTGTCACTGTGTTATCCACAACCAACATGCTGGATCTCTGTTTAGTTGTCACTGTCTTAACCACAACCAACATGTTGGATCTCTGTTTAGTTGTCACTGTGTTAACCACAACCAACATGCTGGATCTCTGTTTAGTTGTCACTGTGTTAACCACAACCAACATGCTGGATCTCTGTTTACAGGGGTCAGTGCTCTAAAATGAGTCTCTCTGGGGAGAGAGAGGAGGGGGGCCCTGACTCTAAAATGATTCTCTCTGGGGAGAGAGAGGAGGGGGGCCCTGCCTCTAAAATTAGTCTCTCTGGGGAGAGAGAGGAGGGGGGCCCTGACTCTAAAATGAGTCTCTCTGGGGAGAGAGAGGAGGGGGGCCCTGCCTCTAAAATGAGTCTCTCTGGGGAGAGAGAGGAGGGGGGCCCTGTCTCTAAAATGCATCTCTCTGGGGGACATAACACCAAAGCTAAGAGGTGAGATAACAATTTTATGAATAATTCATTAAGTTTATTTCCTAAATAAATAGCTATCTTAAGGTGAATGCTCTTACTGTAAATCTCTCTGGATAAGAGCATCTGCCAAATCAGGGGTTCTCAATCTGGGGTCTCCAGAGGTACTGCAGGGGTTCTGCGGCACCCTGACTGTACTCTTTAACCCTCCCGGTTAGTAAATTTACCTCAACATTTTACCTTTAAATTCAATTTACCTCCACATGCCCCTGGCTTGCTCGAGAAGGCAGAGCAGGTGGATGCTGGTTGATGAGTTAGAGAATGAACGTACTGGGAAAATATATTTTTCTCGACCAGAGGTGACTGAATTAATGTTCAGACTTATTGTTAATCGTTATGTTAATGAAGTGTAAAACATGAGCATAAAAACAGGTAATAATAAACATGAATCATCATTATATTACTTCACAGTAATCTGTTCAATGCTTTTTCAGTCTCTCCTCTTGCGTTAGCAGTGTGGAAAGGGACAGAAAGAAGCGCGGGGAGTGGTGGTGTATCCAGGGAGAAAACTAAACTTATCTTCTGAAATATCATTTGTGGTCTTATGCTGCCATCGATTGGAATTATTTAGCAACTGAAGTAGTACTGAATAATGTGTAATTCCTTACTAAAGTAGTAATTACTCAGAATTGCAAAATAAAAAAAATTCAGGTTCATTTTACCACTTACAACCATAAAATAACCATTCATAGCATAACAAACAATGAAACTGACATCAACCAAAAAAACCATACATTTAGTTCATTATTCAAAAAAAAAAACTACTTATTTAGATGGGTGACATTATCTGCCAAAGTAACAGCCCTGTAGACAAAGAAGAGCTCTCCAGTAGGTACCAAAACATTCAATGGCCATTTTCTCAAAAGTGAGGTTACAAGTTAATCAACATTCAAAGCAGAATTACTTTCCCATTGTTCCTCAACCATACCCTCTCCGCTGTGCAATCCGGTTTCCCAGCTAGTCACGGGTGCACCTGAGCCACGCTCAAGGTACTAAACGATATCATAACCGCCATTGATAAAAGACAGTTCTGTGCAGCCGTCTTCATTGACCTGGCCAAGGCTTTCGTCTCTGTCAATCACCGTATTCTTATCGGCAGACTCAACAGCCTTGGTTTCTCAAATGGCAGCCTCGCCTGGTTCACCAACTACTTCTCAGATAGAGTTCAGTGTGTCAAATCAGGAGGGCCTGTGGTCCGGACCTCTGGCAGTGTCTATGGGGGTACCACAGGGTTCAATTTTCGGGCCGACACTTTTCTCTGTATATATCAAAGATGTTGCTCTTGCTGCGGGTGATTCCCTGATCCACCTCTACGCAGACGACACCATACTGCATACATCTGGCCCTTCTCTGGACATTGTGTTAACAAATCTCCAAACGAGCTTCAATGCTATACAACACTCATTCCGTGGCCTCCAACTGCTCTTAAACGCTAGTAAAACTAAATGCATGCTTTTCAACCGATCTCTGCCCGCACCCGCCCACCGGCTTAGCGTCACTACTCTGGATGGTTCTGACTTAGAATATGTGGACAACTACAAATACCTAGGTGTCTGGCTGGACTGTAAACTCTCCTTCCAGACTCATATTAAGCATCTCCAATCCAAAATTAAATCTAGAATCGGCATCCTATTTCGCAAAAACCTCCTTCACTCACGCTGCCAAACATACCCTTGTAAAACTGACCATCCTACTGATCCTCGACTTTGGCGATGTCATTTACAAAATAGCCTCCAACACTCTACTCAGAAAACTGGATGCAGTCTATCACAGTGCCATCTGTTTTGTCACCAAAGCCCCATATACCACCCACAAACTGCGACATGTATGCTCTCGTCGGCTGGCCCTCACTACATATTCGTCGCCAGGCCCACTGGCTCCAGATCATCTATAAGTCTTTGCTAGGTAAAGCTCCGCATTATCTCAGCTCACTGGTCACCATAGCAACACCCACCCATAGCACGCACTCCAGCAGGTATATCTCACTGGTCATCCCCAAAGCCAACACCTTTTTGGCCGCCTTTCCTTCCAGTTCTCTGCTTCCAATGACTGGAACGAAATGCAAAAATCGCTGAAGTTGGAGACTTCACTAACTTTAAGCATCAGCTATCTGAGCAGCTTACCGATCACTGCAGCTGTACACAGCCCATGTCACGAGCGGAATGAACAGTTTAAGGAGTGAGTCAAACGCAGGAGACTGAGGTCCGTTGGAACAATCTTAATTTAATAAATCCACGGGTAAGTTTCACATACGGCTGGGAGCATAACAGTCAGAAAAATGGACAAAAAGAAGCTCCGTTCAAAAGGCAGACGGGGCGCAGCCCGGCAACCCTAATAACTAGATAATAAAAGTAACATCACACGTAACAACGAACAATCCCGCACAAAATCCTAGCTAAACACAGACAGACTAAATAACCCCCCCACTAATGACAAAACACAAAACAGGTGCAAACAAAACCCAGACATAACTAATAGACACTGAAACACAGATCGGTGGCAGCTAGTAGGCCGGCGACGACGATCGCCGAGCGCCGCTCGACCGAGGAGAGGCGCCCCCTTCTGTGGATGTTGTGACAGCCCATCTGTAAATAGCCCATCCAATCAACCTACCTCATCCCCATACTGTTTTTATTTACTTTTTTGATCTTTTGCACACCAGTATTTCTACTTGCACATCATCATCTGCACATCTATCACTCCAGTGTTAATTTGCTAAATTGTAATTACTTCTCTATCATGGCCTATTTGTTGCCTTACCTCCTCATGCCATTTGCACACAGTGTATATAGACTTTTCTATTCTGTTATTGACTGTATGTCTGTTTTACTCCATGTGTAACTCTGTGGTGTTGTTTGTTTTGCACTGCTTTGCTTTATCTTGGCCAGGTCGCAGTTGTAAATGAGAACTTGTTCTCAACTGGCCTACCTGGTTAAATAAAGGTGAAATAAAAAAAAAATACAATTTTCTACCTCTGAGTTTCTATTTTAATCCAATGTAAATAACACCATTTCAAATGTTGCTACATAAGACAGAATTGAGCCATTCGGTCACATTTGAGAGTAAGGAAAATATATAGCATTTAGCAAAAAATCATGATTATTTGTCTCTCTGAAATGAAACCATCAAGTAATAGATTTAAACAAATACAAGTCTGTCATTGAACAACCCCATGATATGGTTAGTGAAAAACACACCAATCTCTTTCAGAATTGTTTTAAACAATAAAAGGTAATTTACCAACATTTCTGTAAAGTGATATGTTGCGTTTTGGAACTCTTCTTATGTTTCCCATCTGAGCTCAGAGTAGATGAGAGATGTAATGTTTGTCTCTGTTGTGTTGAAGACCAATCAAGCGGAAGAGACCAGCCTCCCCTGTACCCAGCTGTGTGTCCATGAAGAGTGACCGGTCTATGGATCCTCTTATAGACTTTAGAGAGGGAGACTTTTCTACTGAACAAAGGTAAGAAGAACTCATGGGTCATGGTCAGTGAGTTAAACAACACTGTCTCTAGTCATTTCTCCTCTCACATTTTACCATTTCATTTAGTTGTTTTCATAATCCATAGGCTAATCCTTTTGTCCATTTTCATAGTCCTAAAACAATATTAAACAAACACCACATTCCCTCTCTCTCTCTGTGTGTGTGTGTGTGTGTGTGTGTGTGTGTGTGTGTGTGTGTGTGTGTGTGTGTGTGTGTGTGTGTGTGTGTGTGTGTGTGTGTGTGTGTGTGTGTGTGTGTGTGTGTGTGTGTGTGTGTGTGTGTGTGTGTACTCTCCCTGGATGAGGAGATGTAATCTCTATCCTGATTGCCTAGTCACTTTTACCCCTACTTACATGTACATATTACATCAACTTTCCTCAACTACCTGGTACCCCTGCACATTGACTCAGTACTGGTACTCCTTATAGTCTCATTATTACCTCAACTACCTGGTACCCCTGCACATTGACACAGTACTGGTACTCCTTATAGTCTCATTATTAGCTCAACTAACTGGTACCCCTGCACATTGACTCAGTACTGGTACTCCTAATAGTCTCATTATTACCTCAACTACCTGGTATCCCTGCACATTGACTCAGTACTGGTACTCCTTATAGTCTCATTATTAGCTCAACTACCTGGTACCCCTGCACATTGACTCAGTACTGGTACTCCTAATAGTCTCATTATTACCTCAACTACCTGGTACCCCTGCACATTGACTCAGTACTGGTAATCCTTATAGTCTCATTATTACCTCAACTACCTGGTACCCCTGCACATTGACTCAGTACTGGTACTCCTTATAGTCTCATTATTACATTTACATTACATTTAAGTCATTTAGCAGACACTCTTATCCAGAGCGACTTACAAATTGGTGCATTCACCTTATAATATTCAGTGGAACAACCACTTACAATAGTGCATCTAAATCTTTTAAGGGGGGGGGGGGGGGGGGGGTTAGAAGGATTACTTTATCCTATTCCAGGTATTCCTTAAAGAGGTGGGGTTTCAGGTGTCTCCGGAAGGTGGTGATTGACTCCGCTGTCCTGGCGTCGTGAGGGATCTTGTTCCACCATTGGGGTGCCAGAGCAGCGAACAGTTTTGACTGGGCTGAGCGGGAACTGTGCTTCCTCAGAGGTAGGGAGGCGAGCAGGCCAGAGGTGGATGAATGCAGTGCCCTTGTTTGGGTGTAGGGCCTGATCAGAGCCTGAAGGTACGGAGGTGCCGTTCCCCTCACAGCTCCGTAGGCAAGCACCATGGTCTTGTAGCGGATGCGAGCTTCAACTGGAAGCCAGTGGAGAGAGCGGAGGAGCGGGGTGACGTGAGAGAACTTGGGAAGGTTGAACACCAGACGGGCTGCGGCGGTCAGGATGAGTTGTAGGGGTTTAATGGCACAGGCAGGGAGCCCAGCCAACAGCGAGTTGCAGTAATCGAGGCGGGAGATGACAAGTGCCTGGATTAGGACCTGCGCCGCTTCCTGTGTGAGGCAGGGTCGTACTCTGCGAATGTTGTAGAGCATGAACCTACAGGATCGGGTCACCACCTTGATGTTAGTGGAGAACGACAGGGTGTTGTCCAGGGTCACGCCAAGGTTCTTAGCACTCTGGGAGGAGGACACCTCAACTACCTGGTACCCCTGCACATTGACTCAGTATGGGTACTCCTTATAGTCTCATTATTACCTCAACTACCTGGTACCCCTGCACATTGACTCAGTACTGGTACTCCTTATAGTCTCATTATTACCTCAACTACCTGGTACCCCTGCACATTGACTCAGTACTGGTACTCCTTATAGTCTCGTTATCGTTATTTTATTGTTATTATTATTATAAAAAAAATTTTATCAAATACAATTTGATTTGATTTGAAGCTCATTGGCAGAAACACGTCATTGGGTCTAACGATCGTCTCGTGCTGAACAGATCATGTTCGGATGTTGAAGCCCAGTGGCTGGAAAAACTCCCTAGAAAGGCAGGAACCTAGGAAGAAACCTTGAGAGGAACCAGGATCTGAGGAGTGGCCAGTCTTCTACTGGCTGTGCTGGGTAGAGAGGAACCAGGCTCTGAGGGGTGGCCAGTCCTCTTCTGGCTGTGCTGGGTAGAGAGGAACCAGGCTCTGAGGGGTGGCCAGTCCTCTTCTGGCTATGCTGGGTAGAGGGGAACCAGGCTCTGAGGAGTGGCCAGTCCTCTTCTGGCTGTGCTGGGTAGAGAGGAACCAAGCTCTGAGGGGTGGCCAGTCCTCTTCTGGCTGTGCTGGGTAGAGAGGAACCAGGCTATGAGGAGTGGCCAGTCCTCTTCTGGCTGTGCCTGGGTGGAGATTATAAGAGTACATGGCCATTAAGGCCAGATCGTTCTTCAAGATGTTCAAATGTTCCTAGATGACCAGCAGGGTGAAATAATAATCACAGTGGTTATAGAGGTTGCAACAGGGCAGCACCTCATGAGTAAATGTCAGGTTGCTTTTCATAGTTGAGCATTCAGAGGTTGAGGGAGGGAGAAAGAGGGATGGATTGGGAGGGAGGGAGAGAGAGAGGGAGGGGGTTGAAACTACAGTTTCGGGACAAGGTATCACGTCTGGTGAACAGGTCAGAGTTCATATCCTCAGTCAGACCAGTAGAAACTGGATCAGCAGCACAACAAGGTATCACGTCTGGTGGACAGGTCAGAGTTCATATCCTCAGACCAGTAGAAACTGGATCAGCAGCACAACAAGGTATCATGTCTGGTGAACAGGTCAGAGTTCATATCCTCAGTCAGACCAGTAGAAACTGGATCAGCAGCACAACAAGGTATCATGTTTGGTGGACAGGTCATAGTTCATATCCTCAGTCAGACCAGTAGAAACTGGATTAGCAGCACAACAAGGTATCATGTCTGGTGGACAGGTCATAGTTCATATCCTTTTATGAAGATTTTTTTACGTTTATTCCCCAAATAAATATTAAGATGAATGCACTTACTGTAAATCTCTCTGGATAAGAGCATCTGCTAAATCAGGGGTTCTCAATCCGGGGTCTGTGGAGGTACTGCAGGGGTTCCACGGCACCCTGACTGTACTCGTTGCAATGTAACACATTTGATAGAATTTTCACATGACACAACCACTTTGTCTACTCTTAATTATTGCCTAATATAATGGAATTAATATTTTCTTTACCAATTCTGATCGTTGTTACAATAAGAATTTTGACAATATTACCGTTATATCAACACACTCTTCACACCCGTTTAACAACTCTAAATAGCTTTGGCATAGTAGGCATCAAGTCCCTTGCCAATAATGTTGCCTACAACGTTGCATACAATGTTCATTTTCATCGAACACATATTACGCCCTAGATGCCTTCAAATTGCCTAATTTATAGCCACGCCCAATTTAGGATTATGTTTTAACAACGTGATGTTGCGCTCTAAAGGGATATCTTGAAATAACATGATGTAGATAATTAAATAATCAAAAGAAAAACGTGTTAATTTTACACTCTTAGAAAAGAAGGTTCCTTATAGAACCAAAAAGGCTTCTATCACTTCCTTAATATATGGAACCACTAAAAGTGATATATATTTTGGGGTTCAGTGAAGAAGAACCTCTAGAGTTCTGATCAACGAATGGTGATTGTTTTGAGGATGTGAACCCAGCAGCCCTCCAGTGGTCAGATCAATTCCTCCCGTTTTTTCCAGCGCCCGGCCCGGTGTCACGTCCTGACCAGTATAGAGTATATTTGGTTATTGTAGTTTGGTCAGGACGTGGCAGAGGGGAGTTGATGTATGTTTATGGGGTTTGTCACTGGTCTATGTCTGTGTTTCTATGTCTAGTTAATTGGAGTTGGACTCTCAATTGAAGGCAGGTGTGTTGAGTTGCCTTTGATCGGGGGTCCTATATAGTAGGGTGTGTTTGTCTTTGTGTTTCGTGGGTAGTTGTTTTTTGCACTGCTAGTTATAGCCTGCGAAACTGTCTCCTGTCGTGTTGGCTGCATTTATTGTTTTTTCTTGATCAACGTGTTTCATAAACATGATGTTGAGCACACAACCTGCTGCGTATTGGTCCACGTTCTCCGACAGTGATTTTTGTCAGAAGACGAGGATCGTGACACCCGGGATATAAACCAGCCACCTTTCAGCCACAGGTCCAACTCCTGCCACAGCTCCAACTCCTTAGCCACTGGGCGAAAACCTGAGTTAATCTTGGGAAATTTGCATAAATTAATCTGCCAAAATGAAGACAAAATGCTTTGGAGACATACATGGTATCACTTGTTATACATAAGTATTATACATAAATCATTGCCAAAAGCACAAGACATATATTATTAATGGATTGATCATATAGAAATATAAAACATTATTTTTAACTACTACAAAGCAATTACATGTGGCTCAGGAACCACTGACTCACTGCATTATTCTATAGTATTATCAAGACACCTGCTGTTAACTCTTAACTTCTTAGGACAGCTCACGATGTGTCCTAAATATCTGCCAACTAGGTGGGACTAGAGACTTCATGCATAGCTTTAATTTATACCCAGAAGTGTAAAATGTCTTTATTCTCAGCACTTATTCGACCAATTTTCTACTCTGAGACGCTTTGTGGATATGGGCCCAGATCTCAAAATATTGTTATAAAAAAAGTGGAATGTTTATCTAACATAATAATAAAAAATTAATATTACTAATGTAACCCACTGTAAAGACTGGGTTTAGAGGATTGTGTTGCACTGCTCATGTCCGCGTTCTGGAACTGCCCGCATCCCTGTACAGAACTGTCCACGTTCTGGAACTGCCCGCATCCCTGTACGCGTTCACGTACGGTGTGGCGCCAATACTGATGGCCAGTGATTGGTGTTAAAAAAATTATATTTCAATTATTAAATGAACTCACTCTACCTGAACCACAATGTATTTAAAAATGCATTGGTTTGTTATGAAAAATAATGCTATTACACATGTGGATTTAAAGTATAACTTTTTAATGTATATAAACAAAATACATATAAATCTGACCATTCAAAACGAATACAATCTGAACAGCATAATAGAATATTGCACCATATCAAATAAAAATAAATAAAAACGTGAAAAACGGCAGCACCCCACTTAAAACATTAAACTGGTCCCTCTCTTCTCTCTCTTCTTTATTGCCATGTTATAACCAGCAGCACACAGCAATGCTGACCATATTTTGCTTTTATGAGAGATTTGCATTCAGAAATGCAAGCTGCCTCTTTCAGATGCGGTTTCTTCTCTCAGTAATTATTTGTCATCATCACAATATTACCACCCATTCCTCTTGGGTCAGAGCATCAACAGGTGCAATGACAATGGCCAGGGTAGAGATGATGGCATACTTTGACTCAAGAAACCGCTTCAACATATTTAAAGTATTAGAAGTATTAGAAGTATTCCACAGCTGATTTCACTTTGTCCACAGTGGGCTTCATCACCTTCAGAGCATCTCTTACAATCAGGTTGATTGTGTGGGCAAGACATGGATGATGGGTTCATTTAAACATTTTCATGGCTTAAATTATGTTAGCTGCATAACACAACAGACCACTTTTCCATCTACTTGCCATTCTCTGGCCACTCTCAACAGTTCCTCTGCCAAGTTCTCTGAGGTGTGTCTGTCGCTGAACTCAAAGCAGTCCAGAAGACAGCTAGACATCGAAAAATCTTCAATGAAGTGACATGTAACCGACATGTATGAAGTTGATGTCCAGTGGTAAGGCAAACTGCAGTAGCTTTTTGGACTCTTTCCCGCACTGAAGCCTGTGTGCTCTCGTACAGTTGTGGAAAAAGTTATTTTGAAAGGGTTTTCCTGCTTGGAATAGTGTACATTGGATTTAGACTATTGCTATAATTTCTAAAACCTCTGTCCTTCACAATCTAAAATGGCTGGAAATCGGTGGCAATCATTTTAGCCAATGCAATATCAATTTGGCCTTGTTTTACTACAGACATAGACTTTGGAATAAACTGGTCCATAGAAGACTGCGCTGCTGTGTGTCGCGGAGCAGGTCTACTGGACTGAGTGGATACATCTCCACGTGTGGAGGTGCTGGCTCCACCACTATCACTAGCAGGCCTACTGGACTGAGTGGATACATCTCCACGTGTGGAGGTGCTGGCTCCACCACTATCACTAGCAGGCCCGCTAGTTTCTCCAAGCTCCACTACAGCTAGCTTCACCGTTCACAGATCACATATGCCGGTGCAGATTGTGCGTAGAACCGGCTTTATATGAGGTTTTTTTTGGCAAATTCTACACTGTGCTCTAACATTGTCTACATTATTAAAATGCATCCAAATGCTACTGTGCTTCTGACTCATATTCCAGCTGTTGTTTTCACAGCTGTCCTTCCTCTCTCCTCTTCTACTAAGTGTGTGACTGTGAGTGAGTTGGCTCAGCCCTCCCTCACGCATCTTTGGTTCACTGATTGACACTGCGTGTCTGATTGACAGGAACAACAAGTGAGGCTGTTAGTCTGAGCAGACAGTCAGAACGAATGTGTGCGCGTGAGCGTTTAGGCCTATATTATTTTATTTCTTTTTTCGTTCTTTGAATTAGTTAATTCTATTAATTTAAATCTTTTGATTATCCATATGTTAATTTTTAGATATTTTTCTAAATAGATTTGGCTCTTCCGATATGCGAGCCGGCTCTTAGAGCCAACTTGTTTGTGGACGACCCATCACTACCAAGCATATTGTCCGGTTATATGCAGAGTGGGCTGAGGTGATCTTGGGGAATAACAGAGTTAGCAACAGTTCTGAGACACCAAAGTTTATTGTTCAGTTAGCTTTATGCTTTATTATCAAACTTTATGCTACTTGGTGCACAAGCTCAATGTTTGCCTGTGAGACACCACAATGTTGTGGTGACTCTCAGTCTTGATGATGGCTGGCACATACCCATCAAACGTTAAACATTTTCTGGTCATGGTTAACCATATGTGTTTTCAGAAAAAGGTATACAACCCAAGCAAAACTCATGTCCCTGTCTTCTTTTTCCAGATGTGGCTGATTTAAACAGACAGAATATTTTTTTTAATTAAGAAATAACACCTTTTTTGACTACTTGTTGTCCCTAAATGGCTGCTGGGTAATTTGATATGCATCTAAATCTTCATTCGTAGGCATCGAATTGAGCGAATGCTGCGCAGATTCACTGAGTTGCAAACCAAAAGGATAGGTCTAGCTCATTGATTTGAAGATCTGATGCATTTGCTAATGAATTATGTAGTACCTGCAGAAGGCCATAGGGAGGAGGAAGAGAGCTATAAACCCACACTGTTTTTACCTTAAAAACCCTAAACCTAACAATTTATCAAATGTATTTATAAAGCCTGTTTTACATCAGCACATGTCACAAAGTGCAATACAGAAACTCTACCCCTACATATGACCTATTTTAGCCTTAACCCCTAACCCTACATATGACCTATTTTAGCCTTAACCCCTAACCCTACATATGACCTATTTTAGCCTTAACCCCTAACCCTACATATGTCCTATTTTAGCCTTAACCCCTAACCCTACATATGACCTATTTTAGCCTTAACCCCTAACCCTACATATGTCCTATTTTAGCCTAATCCTTAACCCTGTTTCTACATTAAACTATTATAGTTATAATATTATGATAGTAAATACCATTATAGCACTAAATAGCATGTTGATTATTTTGTTAATCAAAACCTGTCTAAACATTTTGCTGTTTTGTTTTGTTATATTATTATATTTATTGTTTCAAGGCAGAACACTTGATAAACAAGCCACATTAGTTTTATTTTCAAATGTGGTTTGAACTGGGTAACCTAGTAACCTCTATGTGAAAGTCCAGGAATTGGTGTGGGATAGGTGGGGCAGGTTTGAGACTGATCTAAGGAATTAATGTGAAAAATACACTTTATTTCTCAGCTGCCTCACCAATGTATGTACATTTACATTTTAGTCATTTAGTAGACACTCTTATCCAGAACGACTGCATACATTTCATTTTCTTTTTTTCTCTCCGTACTGGTCCCCTCATGGGAATCGAACCCACAACTCTGGCATTACAAACACCATGCTCTACCAACTGAGCCACACAGGAATTAATCACTTTTAATTGCTAAATATTTCCAATAGATGGTAGCATAAGACCACAAAGCATCAGTTATAGGCTACAAGCAGCAATATGATTGACATAAAATAGCATGCAACCCCAGACTATATGTCCCATGATTTTCTAAAATGGTCACTCATTACTTTAGTTAGCTATATATCTGGTATTAGGGCTGTGTTGCTTTTGGGAGAGCAAAAAATAGTGATTATATCAGGTATTGAACCCTGGGTAAAATATCATTAGTCAGAACCTCAACCTCAGTATACATGCATTTTAAAATATTTTCATAATATCTCATATTGGGACTAAACAACCTCGAAATAGAAAAGACAAGAGTGCGTCTTCCAGCCCGCCAATAAATGACATCATGCAACCGTCCTATTTAGTAAATTTACCTCAGCATGCCCCTCGCTTGCGGGAGAAGGTTGAGTGACGACACCAGCTTTTCAATGGGGCTGAGTTGACTACTAGAGAGAGAAGGCAGAGTGGGTTGATGCTGGTTGATGAATTTGACAATGAATGTGCTGGGAAAATACGTTTTTCTCAACCAGAGATGACTGAATTAATGTTCAGGCTTAATGATAATTGTAACAGTAATGAAGTATAATTTCAAAACATGAGCATAAATACAGGTAATAATAAACACGAATCATCATAATATTACTTCACAGTAATCTGTTCAATGCTTTTTCAGTCCT
Organism: Salmo salar; assembly: GCF_965601325.2. Classification (NCBI taxonomy): domain Eukaryota; kingdom Metazoa; phylum Chordata; class Actinopteri; order Salmoniformes; family Salmonidae; genus Salmo; species Salmo salar. The sequence continues at coordinate 1,507,411 of NW_027675339.1, forward strand.
TCCTCTTGTGTTAGCAGTGTGTAAAGGGACAGAAAGAAGAGTTTTCCTGTGAGGGGGAGTGGTGGTGTATCCAGGGAGAAAACGAATCTAATCTTCTGAAATGTCATTGTGGTCTTATGCTGCCATTTATTGGAATCATTTAGCAACTGCAGTAGTACTAAATAATGTGTAATTCCTTACTAAAGTAGTAATTACTCAGAATTGCAAAATAAAAAAAATTCTAGTTCATTTTACCACTTATAACCATAAAATAACCATTCATAGCATAACAAACAATGAAACTGACATCAACCAAAAATACCATACATTTTGTTCATTATTTAAAAAAATAAACTACTGATTTAGATGGGTGACATTATCTGGCAAAGTAACAGCCCTGTAGACAAAGAAGAGCTCTCCAGTAGGTACCAAAACATTCAATGGCCATTTTCTCAAAAGTGAGGTTACAAGTTAATCAACATTCAAAGCAGAATTACTTTCCCATTGTTCCTCAACCATACCCTCTCCGCTGTGCAATCCGGTTTCCCAGCTAGTCACGGGTGCACCTGAGCCACGCTCAAGGTACTAAACGATATCATAACCGCCATCGATAAAAGACAGTTCTGTGCAGCCGTCTTCATCGACCTGGCCAAGGCTTTCGTCTCTGTCAATCACCGTATTCTTATCGGCAGACTCAACAGCCTTGGTTTCTCAAATGACTGCCTCGCCTGGTTCACCAACTACTTCTCAGATAGAGTTCAGTGTGTCAAATCAGAGGGCCTGTGGTCCGGACCTCTGGCAGTGTCTATGGGGGTACCACAGGGTTCAATTTTCGGGCCGACACTTTTCTCTGTATATATCAAAGATGTTGCTCTTGCTGCGGGTGATTCCCTGATCCACCTTTACGCAGACGACATCATTCTGCATACATCTGGCCCTTCTCTGGACATTGTGTTAACAAATCTCCAAACGAGCTTCAATGCCATACAACACTCATTCCGTGGCCTCCAACTGCTCTTAAACGCTAGTAAAACTAAATGCATGCTTTTCAACCGATCTCTGCTCGCACCCGCCCACCGGCTTAGCGTCACTACTCTGGACGGTTCTGAATTAGAATATGTGGACAACTACAAATACCTAGGTGTCTGGTTAGACTGTAAACTCTCCTTCCAGACTCATATTAAGCATCTCCAATCCAAAATTAAATCTAGAATCGGCATCCTATTTCGCAAAAAACCTCCTTCACTCACGCTGCCAAACATACCCTTGTAAAACTGACCATCCTACTGATCTTCGACTTTGGCGATGTCATTTACAAAATAGCCTCCAACACTCTACTCAGAAAACTGGATGCAGTCTATCACAGTGCCATCTGTTTTGTCAACAAAGGCCCATATACCACCCACCACTGCAACCTGTATGCTCTCGTCGGCTGGCCCTCGCTACATATTCGTCGCCAGGCCCACTGGCTCCAGATCATCTATAAGTCTTTGCTAGGTAAAGCTCCGCATTATCTCAGCTCATTGGTCAGCATAACAACACCAAACAGTAGCACGCGCTCCAGCAGGTATATCTCACTGGTCATCCCCAAAGCCAACACCTTTTTGGCCGCCTTTCCTTCCAGTTCTCTGCTTCCAATGACTGGAACGAAATGCAAAAATCGCTGAAGTTGGAGACTTCACTAACTTTAAGCATCAGCTATCTGAGCAGCTTACCGATCACTGCAGCTGTACACAGCCCATGTCACGAGCGGAATGAACAGTTTAAGGAGTGAGTCAAACGCAGGAGACTGAGGTCCGTTGGAACAATCTTAATTTAATAAATCCACGGGTAAGTTTCACATACGGCTGGGAGCATAACAGTCAGAAAAATGGACAAAAAGAAGCTCCGTTCAAAAGGCAGACGGGGCGCAGCCCGGCAACCCTAATAACTAGATAATAAAAGTAACATCACACGTAACAACGAACAATCCCGCACAAAATCCTAGCTAAACACAGACAGACTAAATAACCCCCCCACTAATGACAAAACACAAAACAGGTGCAAACAAAACCCAGACATAACTAATAGACACTGAAACACAGATCGGTGGCAGCTAGTAGGCCGGCGACGACGATCGCCGAGCGCCGCTCGACCGAGGAGAGGCGCCCCCTTCTGTGGATGTTGTGACAGCCCATCTGTAAATAGCCCATCCAATCAACCTACCTCATCCCCATACTGTTTTTATTTACTTTTTTGATCTTTTGCACACCAGTATTTCTACTTGCACATCATCATCTGCACATCTATCACTCCAGTGTTAATTTGCTAAATTGTAATTACTTCTCTATCATGGCCTATTTGTTGCCTTACCTCCTCATGCCATTTGCACACAGTGTATATAGACTTTTCTATTCTGTTATTGACTGTATGTCTGTTTTACTCCATGTGTAACTCTGTGGTGTTGTTTGTTTTGCACTGCTTTGCTTTATCTTGGCCAGGTCGCAGTTGTAAATGAGAACTTGTTCTCAACTGGCCTACCTGGTTAAATAAAGGTGAAATAAAAAAAAAATACAATTTTCTACCTCTGAGTTTCTATTTTAATCCAATGTAAATAACACCATTTCAAATGTTGCTACATAAGACAGAATTGAGCCATTCGGTCACATTTGAGAGTAAGGAAAATATATAGCATTTAGCAAAAAATCATGATTATTTGTCTCTCTGAAATGAAACCATCAAGTAATAGATTTAAACAAATACAAGTCTGTCATTGAACAACCCCATGATATGGTTAGTGAAAAACACACCAATCTCTTTCAGAATTGTTTTAAACAATAAAAGGTAATTTACCAACATTTCTGTAAAGTGATATGTTGCGTTTTGGAACTCTTCTTATGTTTCCCATCTGAGCTCAGAGTAGATGAGAGATGTAATGTTTGTCTCTGTTGTGTTGAAGACCAATCAAGCGGAAGAGACCAGCCTCCCCTGTACCCAGCTGTGTGTCCATGAAGAGTGACCGGTCTATGGATCCTCTTATAGACTTTAGAGAGGGAGACTTTTCTACTGAACAAAGGTAAGAAGAACTCATGGGTCATGGTCAGTGAGTTAAACAACACTGTCTCTAGTCATTTCTCCTCTCCCATTTTCCCATTTATTTTAGTTGTTTTCATAATCCATAGGCTAATCCTTTTGTCCATTTTCATAGTCCTAAAACAATATTAAACAAACACCACATTCCCTCTCTCTCTCTCTGTGTGTGTGTGTGTGTGTGTGTGTGAGTGTGTGTGTGTGTGTGTGTGTGTGTGTGTGTGTGTGTGTGTGTGTGTGTGTGTGTGTGTGTGTGTGTGTGTGTGTGTGTGTGTGTGTGTGTGTGTGTGTGTGTGTGTGTGTGTGTGTGTGTGTACTCTCCCTGGATGAGGAGATGTAATCTCTATCCTGATTGCCTAGTCACTTTTACCCCTACTTACATGTACATATTACATCAACTTTCCTCAACTACCTGGTACCCCTGCACATTGACTCAGTACTGGTACTCCTTATAGTCTCATTATTACCTCAACTACCTGGTACCCCTGCACATTGATACAGTACTGGTACTCCTTATAGTCTCATTATTAGCTCAACTACCTGGTACCCCTGCACATTGACTCAGTACTGGTACTCCTAATAGTCTCATTATTACCTCAACTACATGGTACCCCTGCACATTGACTCAGTACTGGTACTCCTAATAGTCTCATTATTACCTCAACTACCTGGTACCCCTGCACTTTGACTCAGTACTGGTAATCCTTATAGTCTCATTATTACCTCAACTACCTGGTACCCCTGCACATTGACTCAGTACTGGTACTCCTTATAGTCTCATTATTACATTTACATTACATTTAAGTCATTTAGCAAACACTCTTATCCAGAGCGACTTACAAATTGGTGCATTCACCTTATAATATTCAGTGGAACAACCACTTACAATAGTGCATCTAAATTTTTTAAGGGGGGGGGGGGGTTAGAAGGATTACTTTATCCTATTCCAGGTATTCCTTAAAGAGGTGGGGTTTCAGGTGTCTCCGGAAGGTGGTGATTGACTCCGCTGTCCTGGCGTCGTGAGGGATCTTGTTCCACCATTGGGGTGCCAGAGCAGCGAACAGTTTTGACTGGGCTGAGCGGGAACTGTGCTTCCTCAGAGGTAGGGAGGCGAGCAGGCCAGAGGTGGATGAATGCAGTGCCCTTGTTTGGGTGTAGGGCCTGATCAGAGCCTGAAGGTACGGAGGTGCCGTTCCCCTCACAGCTCCGTAGGCAAGCACCATGGTCTTGTAGCGGATGCGAGCTTCAACTGGAAGCCAGTGGAGAGAGCGGAGGAGCGGGGTGACGTGAGAGAACTTGGGAAGGTTGAACACCAGACGGGCTGCGGCGGTCAGGATGAGTTGTAGGGGTTTAATGGCACAGGCAGGGAGCCCAGCCAACAGCGAGTTGCAGTAATCCAGGCGGGAGATGACAAGTGCCTGGATTAGGACCTGCGCCGCTTCCTGTGTGAGGCAGGGTCGTACTCTGCGAATGTTGTAGAGCATGAACCTACAGGATCGGGTCACCACCTTGATGTTAGTGGAGAACGACAGGGTGTTGTCCAGGGTCACGCCAAGGTTCTTAGCACTCTGGGAGGAGGACACCTCAACTACCTGATACCCCTGCACATTGACTCAGTATGGGTACTCCTTATAGTCTCATTATTACCTCAACTACCTGGTACCCCTGCACATTGACTCAGTACTGGTACTCCTTATAGTCTCATTATTACCTCAACTACCTGGTACCCCTGCACATTGACTCAGTACTGGTACTCCTTATAGTCTCATTATTATCTCAACTACCTGGTACCCCTGCACATTGACTCAGTATGGGTACTCCTTATAGTCTCATTATTACCTCAACTACCTGGTACCCCTGCACATTGACTCAGTACTGGTACTCCTTATAGTCTCATTATTACCTCAACTACCTGGTACCCCTGCACATTGACTCAGTATGGGTACTCCTTATAGTCTCGTTATTACCTCAACTACCTGGTACCCCTGCACATTGACTCAGTACTGGTACTCCTTATAGTCTCATTATTACCTCAACTACCTGGTACCCCTGCACATTGACTCAGTACTGGTACTCCTTATAGTCTCATTATTACCTCAACTACCTGGTACCCCTGCACATTGACTCAGTACTGGTACTCCTTATAGTCTCATTATTACCTCAACTACCTGGTACCCCTGCACATTGACTCAGTACTGGTACTCCTTATAGCCTCATTATTACCTCAACTACCTGGTACCCCTGCACATTGACTCAGTACTGGTACTCCTTATAGCCTCATTATTACCTCAACTACCTGGTACCCCTGCACATTGACTCAGTACTGGTACTCCTTATAGTCTCATTATTACCTCAACTACCTGGTACCCCTGCACATTGACTCAGTACTGGTACTCCTTATAGTCTCATTATTACCTCAACTACCTGGTACCCCTGCACATTGACTCAGTACTGGTACTCCTTATAGTCTCATTATTACCTCAACTACCTGGTACCCCTGCACATTGACTCAGTACTGGTACTCCTTATAGTCTCATTATTACCTCAACTACCTGGTACCCCTGCACATTGACTCAGTATGGGTACTCCTTATAGTCTCATTATTACCTCAACTACCTGGTACCCCTGCACATTGACTCAGTATGGGTACTCCTTATAGTCTCATTATTACCTCAACTACCTGGTACCCCTGCACATTGACTCAGTATGGGTACTCCTTATAGTCTCATTATTACCTCAACTACCTGGTACCCCTGCACATTGACTCAGTATGGGTACTCCTTATAGTCTCATTATTACCTCAACTACCTGGTACCCCTGCACATTGACTCAGTACTGGTACTCCTTATAGTCTCATTATTACCTCAACTACCTGGTACCCCTGCACATTGACTCAGTACTGGTACTCCTTATAGTCTCATTATTACCTCAACTACCTGGTACCCTGCACATTGACTCAGTACTGGTACTCCTTATAGTCTCATTATTACCTCAACTACCTGGTACCCCTGCACATTGACTCAGTACTGGTACTCCTTATAGTCTCATTATTACCTCAACTACCTGGTACCCCTGCACATTGACTCAGTACTGGTACTCCTTATAGTCTCATTATTACCTCAACTACCTGGTACCCCTGCACATTGACTCAGTACTGGTACTCCTTATAGTCTCATTATTACCTCAACTACCTGGTACCCCTGCACATTGACTCAGTACTGGTACTCCTTATAGTCTCCTTATTACCTCAACTACCTGGTACCCCTGCACATTGACTCAGTACTGGTACTCCTTATAGTCTCATTATTACCTCAACTACCTGGTACCCCTGCACATTGACTCAGTACTGGTACTCCTTATAGTCTCATTATTACCTCAACTACCTGGTACCCCTGCACATTGACTCAGTACTGGTACTCCTAATAGTCTCATTATTACCTCAACTACCTGGTACCCCTGGACATTGACTCAGTACTGGTACTCCTTATAGTCTCATTATTACCTCAACTACCTGGTACCCCTGCACATTGACTCAGTACTGGTACTCCTTATAGTCTCATTATTACCTCAACTACCTGGTACCCCTGCACATTGACTCAGTACTGGTACTCCTTATAGCCTCATTATTACCTCAACTACCTGGTACCCCTGCACATTGACTCAGTACTGGTAATCCTTATAGCCTCATTATTACCTCAACTACCTGGTACCCCTGCATATTGACTCAGTACTGGTAATCCTTATAGTCTCATTATTACCTCAACTACCTGGTACCCCTGCATATTGACTCAGTACTGGTACTCCTTATAGTCTCATTATTACCTCAACTACCTGGTACCCCTGCACATTGACTCAGTACTGGTACTCCTTATAGCCTCATTATTACCTCAACTACCTGGTACCCCTGCACATTGACTCAGTACTGGTACTCCTTATAGTCTCATTATTACCTCAACTACCTGGTACCCCTGCACATTGACTCAGTACTGGTACTCCTTATAGTCTCATTATTACCTCAACTACCTGGTACCCCTGCATATTGACTCAGTACTGGTACTCCTTATAGTCTCGTTATCGTTATTTTATTGTTATTATTATTATTAAATTTTTTTATCAAATACAATTTGATTTGATTTGAAGCTCATTGGCAGAAACACGTCATTGGGTCTAACGATCGTCTCGTGCTGAACAGATCATGTTCGGATGTTGAAGCCCAGTGGCTGGAAAAACTCCCTAGAAAGGCAGGAACCTAGGAAGAAACCTTGAGAGGAACCAGGATCTGAGGAGTGGCCAGTCCTCTTCTGGCTGTGCTGGGTAGAGAGGAACCAGGCTATGAGGGGTGGCCAGTCCTCTTCTGGCTGTGCTGGGTAGAGAGGAACCAGGCTCTGAGGAGTGGCCAGTCCTCTACTGGCTGTACTGGGTAGAGAGGAACCAGGCTATGAGGAGTGGCCAGTCCTCTTCTGGCTATGCTGGGTAGAGAGGAACCAGGCTCTGAGGGGTGGCCAGTCCTCTTCTGGCTATGCTGGGTAGAGAGGAACCAGGCTCTGAGGAGTGGCCAGTCCTCTTCTGGCTGTGCTGGGTAGAGAGGAACCAAGCTCTGAGGGGTGGCCAGTCCTCTTCTGGCTGTGCTGGGTAGAGAGGAACCAGGCTATGAGGAGTGGCCAGTCCTCTTCTGGCTGTGCCTGGGTGGAGATTATAAGAGTACATGGCCATTAAGGCCAGATCGTTCTTCAAGATGTTCAAATGTTCCTAGATGACCAGCAGGGTGAAATAATAATCACAGTGGTTATAGAGGTTGCAACAGGGCAGCACCTCATGAGTAAATGTCAGGTTGCTTTTCATAGTTGAGCATTCAGAGGTTGAGGGAGGGAGAAAGAGGGATGGATTGGGAGGGAGGGAGAGAGAGAGGGAGGGGGTTGAAACTACAGTTTCGGGACAAGGTATCACGTCTGGTGAACAGGTCAGAGTTCATATCCTCAGTCAGACCAGTAGAAACTGGATCAGCAGCACAACAAGGTATCACGTCTGGTGGACAGGTCAGAGTTCATATCCTCAGACCAGTAGAAACTGGATCAGCAGCACAACAAGGTATCATGTCTGGTGAACAGGTCAGAGTTCATATCCTCAGTCAGACCAGTAGAAACTGGATCAGCAGCACAACAAGGTATCATGTTTGGTGGACAGGTCATAGTTCATATCCTCAGTCAGACCAGTAGAAACTGGATTAGCAGCACAACAAGGTATCATGTCTGGTGGACAGGTCATAGTTCATATCCTTTTATGAAGATTTTTTTACGTTTATTCCCCAAATAAATATTAAGATGAATGCACTTACTGTAAATCTCTCTGGATAAGAGCATCTGCTAAATCAGGGGTTCTCAATCCGGGGTCTGTGGAGGTACTGCAGGGGTTCCACGGCACCCTGACTGTACTCGTTGCAATGTAACACATTTGATAGAATTTTCACATGACACAACCACTTTGTCTACTCTTAATTATTGCCTAATATAATGGAATTAATATTTTCTTTACCAATTCTGATCGTTGTTACAATAAGAATTTTGACAATATTACCGTTATATCAACACACTCTTCACACCCGTTTAACAACTGTAAATAGCTTTGGCATAGTAGGCATCAAGTCCCTTGCCAATAATGTTGCCTACAACGTTGCATACAATGTTCATTTTCATCGAACACATATTACGCCCTAGATGCCTTCAAATTGCCTAATTTATAGCCACGCCCAATTTAGGATTATGTTTTAACAACGTGATGTTGCGCTCTAAAGGGATATCTTGAAATAACATGATGTAGATAATTAAATAATCAAAAGAAAAACGTGTTAATTTTACACTCTTAGAAAAGAAGGTTCCTTATAGAACCAAAAAGGCTTCTATCACTTCCATAATATATGGAATCACTAAAAGTGATATATATTTGGGTTCAGTGAAGAAGAACCTCTAGAGTTCTGATCAACGAATGGTGATTGTTTTGAGGATGTGAACCCAGCAGCCCTCCAGTGGTCAGATCAATTCCTCCCGTTTTTTCCAGCGCCCGGCCCGGTGTCACGTCCTGACCAGTATAGAGTATATTTGGTTATTGTAGTTTGGTCAGGACGTGGCAGAGGGGAGTTGATGTATGTTTATGGGGTTTGTCACTGGTCTATGTCTGTGTTTCTATGTCTAGTTAATTGGGGTTGGACTCTCAATTGAAGGCAGGTGTGTTCAGTTGCCTTTGATCGGGAGTCCTATATAGTAGGGTGTGTTTGTCTTTGTGTTTCGTGGGTAGTTGTTTTTTGCACTGCTAGTTATAGCCTGCGAAACTGTCTCCTGTCGTGTTGGCTGCATTTATTGTTTTTTCTTGATCAACGTGTTTCATAAACATGATGTTGAGCACACAACCTGCTGCGTATTGGTCCACGTTCTCCGACAGTGATTTTTGTCAGAAGACGAGGATCGTGACACCCGGGATATAAACCAGCCACCTTTCAGCCACAGGTCCAACTCCTGCCACAGCTCCAACTCCTTAGCCACTGGGCGAAAACCTGAGTTAATCTTGGGAAATTTGCATAAATTAATCTGCCAAAATGAAGACAAAATGCTTTGGAGACATACATGGTATCACTTGTTATACATAAGTATTATACATAAATCATTGCCAAAAGCACAAGACATATATTATTAATGGATTGATCATATAGAAATATAAAACATTATTTTTAACTACTACAAAGCAATTACATGTGGCTCAGGAACCACTGACTCACTGCATTATTCTATAGTATTATCAAGACACCTGCTGTTAACTCTTAACTTCTTAGGACAGCTCACGATGTGTCCTAAATATCTGCCAACTAGGTGGGACTAGAGACTTCATGCATAGCTTTAATTTATACCCAGAAGTGTAAAATGTCTTTATTCTCAGCACTTATTCGACCAATTTTCTACTCTGAGACGCTTTGTGGATATGGGCCCAGATCTCAAAATATTGTTATAAAAAAAGTGGAATGTTTATCTAACATAATAATAAAAAATTAATATTACTAATGTAACCCACTGTAAAGACTGGGTTTAGAGGATTGTGTTGCACTGCTCATGTCCGCGTTCTGGAACTGCCCGCATCCCTGTACAGAACTGTCCACGTTCTGGAACTGCCCGCATCCCTGTACGCGTTCACGTACGGTGTGGCGCCAATACTGATGGCCAGTGATTGGTGTTAAAAAAATTATATTTCAATTATTAAATGAACTCACTCTACCTGAACCACAATGTATTTAAAAATGCATTGGTTTGTTATGAAAAATAATGCTATTACACATGTGGATTTAAAGTATAACTTTTTAATGTATATAAACAAAATACATATAAATCTGACCATTCAAAACGAATACAATCTGAACAGCATAATAGAATATTGCACCATATCAAATAAAAATAAATAAAAACGTGAAAAACGGCAGCACCCCACTTAAAACATTAAACTGGTCCCTCTCTTCTCTCTCTTCTTTATTGCCATGTTATAACCAGCAGCACACAGCAATGCTGACCATATTTTGCTTTTATGAGAGATTTGCATTCAGAAATGCAAGCTGCCTCTTTCAGATGCGGTTTCTTCTCTCAGTAATTATTTGTCATCATCACAATATTACCACCCATTCCTCTTGGGTCAGAGCATCAACAGGTGCAATGACAATGGCCAGGGTAGAGATGATGGCATACTTTGACTCAAGAAACCGCTTCAACATATTTAAAGTATTAGAAGTATTAGAAGTATTCCACAGCTGATTTCACTTTGTCCACAGTGGGCTTCATCACCTTCAGAGCATCTCTTACAATCAGGTTGATTGTGTGGGCAAGACATGGATGATGGGTTCATTTAAACATTTTCATGGCTTAAATTATGTTAGCTGCATAACACAACAGACCACTTTTCCATCTACTTGCCATTCTCTGGCCACTCTCAACAGTTCCTCTGCCAAGTTCTCTGAGGTGTGTCTGTCGCTGAACTCAAAGCAGTCCAGAAGACAGCTAGACATCGAAAAATCTTCAATGAAGTGACATGTAACCGACATGTATGAAGTTGATGTCCAGTGGTAAGGCAAACTGCAGTAGCTTTTTGGACTCTTTCCCGCACTGAAGCCTGTGTGCTCTCGTACAGTTGTGGAAAAAGTTATTTTGAAAGGGTTTTCCTGCTTGGAATAGTGTACATTGGATTTAGACTATTGCTATAATTTCTAAAACCTCTGTCCTTCACAATCTAAAATGGCTGGAAATCGGTGGCAATCATTTTAGCCAATGCAATATCAATTTGGCCTTGTTTTACTACAGACATAGACTTTGGAATAAACTGGTCCATAGAAGAATGCGCTGCTGTGTGTCGCGGAGCAGGTCTACTGGACTGAGTGGATACATCTCCACGTGTGGAGGTGCTGGCTCCACCACTATCACTAGCAGGCCTACTGGACTGAGTGGATACATCTCCACGTGTGGAGGTGCTGGCTCCACCACTATCACTAGCAGGCCTACTGGACTGAGTGGATACATCTCCACGTGTGGAGGTGCTGGCTCCACCACTATCACTAGCAGGCCCGCTAGTTTCTCCAAGCTCCACTACAGCTAGCTTCACCGTTCACAGATCACATATGCCGGTGCAGATTGTGCGTAGAACCGGCTTTATATGAGTTTTTTTTTTGGCAAATTCTACACTGTGCTCTAACATTGTCTACATTATTAAAATGCATCCAAATGCTACTGTGCTTCTGACTCATATTCCAGCTGTTGTTTTCACAGCTGTCCTTCCTCTCTCCTCTTCTACTAAGTGTGTGACTGTGAGTGAGTTGGCTCAGCCCTCCCTCACGCATCTTTGGTTCACTGATTGACACTGCGTGTCTGATTGACAGGAACAACAAGTGAGGCTGTTAGTCTGAGCAGACAGTCAGAACGAATGTGTGCGCGTGAGCGTTTAGGCCTATATTATTTTATTTCTTTTTTCGTTCTTTGAATTAGTTAATTCTATTAATTTAAATCTTTTGATTATCCATATGTTAATTTTTAGATATTTTTCTAAATAGATTTGGCTCTTCCGATATGCGAGCCGGCTCTTAGAGCCAACTCGTTCGTGGACGACCCATCACTACCAAGCATATTGTCCGGTTATATGCAGAGTGGGCTGAGGTGATCTTGGGGAATAACAGAGTTAGCAACAGTTCTGAGACACCAAAGTTTATTGTTCAGTTAGCTTTATGCTTTATTATCAAACTTTATGCTACTTGGTGCACAAGCTCAATGTTTGCCTGTGAGACACCACAATGTTGTGGTGACTCTCAGTCTTGATGATGGCTGGCACATACCCATCAAACGTTAAACATTTTCTGGTCATGGTTAACCATATGTGTTTTCAGAAAAAGGTATACAACCCAAGCAAAACTCATGTCCCTGTCTTCTTTTTCCAGATGTGGCTGATTTAAACAGACAGAATATTTTTTTTAATTAAGAAATAACACCTTTTTTGACTACTTGTTGTCCCTAAATGGCTGCTGGGTAATTTGATATGCATCTAAATCTTCATTCGTAGGCATCGAATTGAGCGAATGCTGCGCAGATTCACTGAGTTGCAAACCAAAAGGATAGGTCTAGCTCATTGATTTGAAGATCTGATGCATTTGCTAATGAATTATGTAGTACCTGCAGAAGGCCATAGGGAGGAGGAAGAGAGCTATAAACCCACACTGTTTTTACCTTAAAAACCCTAAACCTAACAATTTATCAAATGTATTTATAAAGCCTGTTTTACATCAGCACATGTCACAAAGTGCAATACAGAAACTCTACCCCTACATATGACCTATTTTAGCCTTAACCCCTAACCCTACATATGACCTATTTTAGCCTTAACCCCTAACCCTACATATGACCTATTTTAGCCTTAACCCCTAACCCTACATATGTCCTATTTTAGCCTTAACCCCTAACCCTACATATGACCTATTTTAGCCTTAACCCCTAACCCTACATATGTCCTATTTTAGCCTAATCCTTAACCCTGTTTCTACATTAAACTATTATAGTTATAATATTATGATAGTAAATACCATTATAGCACTAAATAGCATGTTGATTATTTTGTTAATCAAAACCTGTCTAAACATTTTGCTGTTTTGTTTTGTTATATTATTATATTTATTGTTTCAAGGCAGAACACTTGATAAACAAGCCACATTAGTTTTATTTTCAAATGTGGTTTGAACTGGGTAACCTAGTAACCTCTATGTGAAAGTCCAGGAATTGGTGTGGGATAGGTGGGGCAGGTTTGAGACTGATCTAAGGAATTAATGTGAAAAATACACTTTATTTCTCAGCTGCCTCACCAATGTATGTACATTTACATTTTAGTCATTTAGTAGACACTCTTATCCAGAACGACTGCATACATTTCATTTTCTTTTTTTCTCTCCGTACTGGTCCCCTCATGGGAATCGAACCCACAACTCTGGCATTACAAACACCATGCTCTACCAACTGAGCCACACAGGAATTAATCACTTTTAATTGCTAAATATTTCCAATAGATGGTAGCATAAGACCACAAAGCATCAGTTATAGGCTACAAGCAGCAATATGATTGACATAAAATAGCATGCAACCCCAGACTATATGTGCCATGATTTTCTAAAATGGTCACTCATTACTTTAGTTAGCTATATATCTGGTATTAGGGCTGTGTTGCTTTTGGGAGAGCAAAAAATAGTGATTATATCAGGTATTGAACCCTGGGTAAAATATCATTAGTCAGAACCTCAACCTCAGTATACATGCATTTTAAAATATTTTCATAATATCTCATATTGGGACTAAACAACCTCGAAATAGAAAAGACAAGAGTGCGTCTTCCAGCCCGCCAATAAATGACATCATGCAACCGTCCTATTTAGTAAATTTACCTCAGCATGCCCCTCGCTTGCGGGAGAAGGTTGAGTGACGACACCAGCTTTTCAATGGGGCTGAGTTGACTACTAGAGAGAGAAGGCAGAGTGGGTTGATGCTGGTTGATGAATTTGACAATGAATGTGCTGGGAAAATACGTTTTTCTCAACCAGAGATGACTGAATTAATGTTCAGGCTTAATGATAATTGTAACACTAATGAAGTATAATTTCAAAACATGAGCATAAATACAGGTAATAATAAACACGAATCATCATTATATTACTTCACAGTAATCTGTTAAATGCTTTTTCAGTCCTTCCTCTTGCGTTAGCAGTGTGGAAAGGGACAGAAAGAAGAGTTTTCCTGTGAGGGGGAGTGGTGGTGTATCCAGGGAGAAAACTAATCTAATCTTCTGAAATGTCATTGTGGTCTTATGCTGCCATTTATTGGAATCATTTAGCAACTGCAGTAGTACTAAATAATGTGTAATTCCTTACTAAAGTAGTAATTACTCAGAATTGCAAAATAAAAAAAATTCTAGTTCATTTTACCACTTATAACCATAAAATAACCATTCATAGCATAACAAACAATGAAACTGACATCAACCAAAAATACCATACATTTTGTTCATTATTTAAAAAAATAAACTACTGATTTAGATGGGTGACATTATCTGGCAAAGTAACAGCCCTGTAGACAAAGAAGAGCTCTCCAGTAGGTACCAAAACATTCAATGGCCATTTTCTCAAAAGTGAGGTTACAAGTTAATCAACATTCAAAGCAGAATTACTTTCCCATTGTTCCTCAACCATACCCTCTCCGCTGTGCAATCCGGTTTCCCAGCTAGTCACGGGTGCACCTGAGCCACGCTCAAGGTACTAAACGATATCATAACCGCCATCGATAAAAGACAGTTCTGTGCAGCCGTCTTCATCGACCTGGCCAAGGCTTTCGTCTCTGTCAATCACCGTATTCTTATCGGCAGACTCAACAGCCTTGGTTTCTCAAATGACTGCCTCGCCTGGTTCACCAACTACTTCTCAGATAGAGTTCAGTGTGTCAAATCAGAGGGCCTGTGGTCCGGACCTCTGGCAGTGTCTATGGGGGTACCACAGGGTTCAATTTTCGGGCCGACACTTTTCTCTGTATATATCAAAGATGTTGCTCTTGCTGCGGGTGATTCCCTGATCCACCTTTACGCAGACGACATCATTCTGCATACATCTGGCCCTTCTCTGGACATTGTGTTAACAAATCTCCAAACGAGCTTCAATGCCATACAACACTCATTCCGTGGCCTCCAACTGCTCTTAAACGCTAGTAAAACTAAATGCATGCTTTTCAACCGATCTCTGCTCGCACCCGCCCACCGGCTTAGCGTCACTACTCTGGACGGTTCTGAATTAGAATATGTGGACAACTACAAATACCTAGGTGTCTGGTTAGACTGTAAACTCTCCTTCCAGACTCATATTAAGCATCTCCAATCCAAAATTAAATCTAGAATCGGCATCCTATTTCGCAAAAAACCTCCTTCACTCACGCTGCCAAACATACCCTTGTAAAACTGACCATCCTACTGATCTTCGACTTTGGCGATGTCATTTACAAAATAGCCTCCAACACTCTACTCAGAAAACTGGATGCATTCTATCACAGTGCCATCTGTTTTGTCAACAAAGCCCCATATACCACCCACCACTGCGACCTGTATGCTCTCGTCGGCTGGCCCTCGCTACATATTCGTCGCCAGGCCCACTGGCTCCAGATCATCTATAAGTCTTTGCTAGGTAAAGCTCCGCATTATCTCAGCTCATTGGTCAGCATAACAACACCAAACAGTAGCACGCGCTCCAGCAGGTATATCTCACTGGTCATCCCCAAAGCCAACACCTTTTTGGCCGCCTTTCCTTCCAGTTCTCTGCTTCCAATGACTGGAACGAAATGCAAAAATCGCTGAAGTTGGAGACTTCACTAACTTTAAGCATCAGCTATCTGAGCAGCTTACCGATCACTGCAGCTGTACACAGCCCATCTGTAAATAGCCCATCCAATCTACCTACCTCATCCCCATATTGTTTTTATTTACTGTGCTGCTCTTTTGCACACCAGTATTTCTACTTGCACATCATCATCTGCTCATCTATCACTCCAGTGTTAATTTGCTAAATTGTAATTACTTCGCCATCATGGCCTATTTGTTGCCTTACCTCCTCATGCCATTTGCACACACTGTATATATATTTTTCTATTCTGTTATTGACTGTATGTCTGTTTACTCCATGTGTAACTCTGTGGTGTTGTTTGTTTTGCACTGCTTTGCTTTATCTTGGCCAGGTCGCAGTTGTAAATGAGAACTTGTTCTCAACTGGCCTACCTGGTTAAATAAAGGTGAAATAAAAAAAAAATACAATTTTCTACCTCTGAGTTTCTATTTTAATCCAATGTAAATAACACCATTTCAAATGTTGCTACATAAGACAGAATTGAGCCATTCGGTCACATTTGAGAGTAAGGCAAATATATAGCATTTAGCAAAAAATCATGATTATTTGTCTCTCTGAAATGAAACCATCAAGTAATAGATTTAAACAAATACAAGTCTGTTATTGAACAATCCCATGATATGATTAGTGAAAAACACACCAATCTCTTTCAGAATTGTTTTAAACAATAAAAGGTAATTTACCAACATTTCTGTAAAGTGATATGTTGCGTTTTGGAACTCTTCTTATGTTTCCCATCTGAGATCAGAGTAGATGAGAGATGTAATGTTTGTGTCTGTTGTGTTGAAGTCCAATCAAGCAGGAGAGACCAGCCTCCCCTGTACCCAGCTGTGAGAGTGACCGGTCTATGAGTCCTCCTCCAAACTTTAGAGAGGGAGACTTTTCTACTGAACAAAGGTAAGAAGAACTCATGGGTCATGGTCAGTGAGTAAAACAACACTGTCTCTTGTCATTTCTCCTCTCCCATTTTACCATTTATTTTGGTTGTTTTCATAATCCATAGGCTAATCCTTTTATCCATATATATAGTCCTAAAACAATATTAAACAAACACAACGTTCCCTCCACGTGTGTGTGTGTGTGTGTGTGTGTGTGTGTGTGTGTGTGTGTGTGTGTGTGTTTGTGTGTGTGTGTACTCCCTGGATGAGGAGATGTAATCTCATGTTTTGTCCACAGAAACCAACAGGAGAGATCAGAGTCAGAAATTCTCAGTGGTCAGTCTTCCCAGAGTCATCAAACAGACCTGGACTCTATATTCAGTGTATGTGGTCCTGTTATGAACATTTGTTTTTGTTTACCTCAAGTAAAGTTGATCTGTCAATCATTCATTAATGTGTTAATGAGAAAGCATTTCTTCTCTTGATTAACTTATTGACTTGATTTATTTTAGTTGCTTGAAGAGAAAATGATGACATTTGTGAAGAACGAGCTGAAGATGTTCAAGAGGATTCTTAGTCCAGAACTCCCAGAAGGCTTTGAGAGTCAGAAGCAGGATGAGAAAGTGGTGGATGCTGAAGATGAGAAGCAGGAGAGCAGTGCCAGAGAGGGTGCTCTGAAGATCACACTGCACGTCCTGAGGAAAATGAACCAGAAGGAGCTTGCTGACACACTGGAGAAATGTAAGAGCTTTCTGCCTCATGTTGAATGCAGTTTTATAACATTTAAAAGCTGTAGCTAAAGTACAGCTAAAGTAGCTGTGTAACTCAATGATATTGTAGCAGCCTTAACACAACACCTAGTGACCTCATCAAGTAGCAGCAGGGATGTGTTGTGTTGATTAATTTAGAGAGAGAGACAGAGAGAGAGAGACAACATTAATAATACCACCAATAATACCAATAATAATATAATCAGTCACACCAGTCTGTAATGCATTATGAAAACATTTACACATGTATACTGTCGTGTATTTGGGCACCATTAACTTGAAGACATGTTTATCAAAATAACTCCCTGTAATTATTATCACGCGATTAAACTGATTAATCTTTTAACTGTAATTAACTAGGAGATCGGGGCACCAAGGAAAATATTCAGGTTACAAAGTTATAATTTTCCTAATATAACTTTCCTATATTATAACATTATATATTATATTATATTATATTATAGTATAGGCCGATTATCTTCTGGTTTAACCTGTTAGCGCTAGGGGGCAGTATTGACACGGCTGGATAAAAAACGTACCCGATTTAATCTGGTTACTACTCCTGCCCAGTAACTAGAATATGCATATAATTATTGGCTTTGGATAGAAAATACCCTAAAGTTTCTAAAACTGTTTGAATGGTGTCTGTGAGTATAACATAACTCATATGGCAGGCAAAAACCTGAGAAGATTTCATGCAGGAAGTGGCCTGTCTGACAAGGTGTCGTTCTTCTTGTCTCTGTTTATTGAAGAGTGAGGATCTTAGCTATAACGTGACACTTCCCACGGCTGCCATAGGCTCTCAGAAGGCGGCAAAATGCTGAATCGTGGCTTTGCAGGCTCTGGCTGAAAAAAAGTAGCGCGTTTGGGTAGTGGCTGGTTACAGTACTGTGAGACTCAGGCTCGTGCCCGCGTCGACCGAAAGCTTTCTTTTCCTTTGTCTGTTTACCTAAAAGGATATTCCCGGTCGGAATATTATCGCTTTTTTACGAGAAAAATGGCATAAAAATGGATTTTAAACAGCGGTTGACATGCGTCGAAGTACAGTAATGGAATTTACTAAATTACTCACGATAAACGTTCACAAAAAGCATAACAATTATTTTAAGAATTATAGATACAGAACTCCTCTATGCACTCGATATGTCCGATTTTAAAATAGCTTTTTGGTGAAAGCACATTTTGCAATATTCTAAGTACATAGCCCAGCCATCACGGGCTAGCTATTTAGACACCCAGCAAGTTTAGCCTTCACCAAAATCAGATTTACTATTATAAAAGTTTGATTACCTTTTGTTGTCTTCGTCAGAATGCACTCCCAGGACTGCTACTTCAATAACAAATGTTGGTTTGGTCCAGAATAATCCATCGTTATATCCGAATAGCGGCGTTTTGTTCGTGCGTTCCAGACACTATCCGAATGGCAAATAAGGGTCGTGCGCATGGCGCAATTCGTGACAAAAAAAATCTAAATATTCCATTACCGTACTTCGAAGCATGTCAACCGCTGTTTAAAATCCATTTTTTTGCCATTTTTCTCGTAAAAAAGCGATAATATTCCGACCGGGAATATCCTTTTAGGTAAACAGACAAAGGAAAAGAAAGCTTTCGGTCGACGCGGGCACGAGCCTGAGTCTCACAGTACTGTAACCAGCCACTACCCAAATGCGCTACTTTGTTTCAGCCAGAGCCTGCAAAGCCACGATTCAGCTTTTTGCCGCCTTCTGAGAGACCATGTGAGACGTAGGAAGTGTCACGTTATAGCAGAGATCCTTTGAAATTGATAGAGATGGTAAAGAAGTTCAAGAAATGGTCAGACAGGGTACTTCCTGTACAGAATCTTCTCAGGTTTTGACCTGCCATTTGAGTTCTGTTATACTCACAGACACCATTCAAACAGTTTTAGAAACTTTAGGGTGTTTTCTATCCAAAGCCAATAATTATATGCATATTCTAGTTACTGGGCAGGAGTAGTAACCAGATTAAATCGGGTACGTTTTTTATCCAGCCGTGTCAATACTGCCCCCTAGCCCTAACAGGTTAAGAGAATAAAAGATTATAATTTAAAATGTTATAACAGTCCTACAATACTGTAGGCATTAAAACAGACGTAATATTAATATCCTCTGTGCTATTTCTTCATTCAGATGAGCTTGCTGTGATTTGCCAACGTGAACTCAAATCTAATCTAAAGAAGAAGTTTCAATGTGTATTTGAGGGGATCGCTAAACAAGGAAACCCGACACTTCTCAATAAGATCTACACAGAGCTCTACATCACAGAGGGTGGAACAGGAGAGGTCAATAATGAACATGAGCTGAGACAGATTGAGACAACAACCAGGAAACAAGCAAGACCAGAGACTGCAATCAAATGTAACGACATCTTCAAACCCTTAACTGGACAAGACAAACGTATCAGAACTGTGCTGACAAAGGGAGTCGCTGGCATTGGAAAAACAGTCTCTGTGCAGAAGTTCATTCTGGACTGGGCTGAAGGAAAAGCAAATCAGGATGTTCAATTTGTGTTTTCATTCCCTTTTCGGGAGCTGAATTTGATGAAAGGGGACAAAAACACTTTGATTGAACTTCTCTATCACTTCTCAATGGAAACCAAACAATCAAGAATCTCCAACTACGACAAGTACAAAGTTCTGTTCATCTTTGATGGTCTGGATGAGTGCCGACTGCCCCTAGACTTCCAGAAGAACAAGATCTGTTGTGACGTCACAGAGTCAACCTCAGTGGATGTTCTGCTGACAAATCTCATCAAGGGAAACCTGCTTCCCTCTGCTCTCCTCTGGATAACTACCCGACCTGCAGCAGCCAATAAGATCCCTTCAGGGTGTGTTGACCAGGTGACAGAGGTACGAGGGTTCAATGACCCACAGAAGGAGGAGTACTTCAGGAAGAGATTCAGTGATGAGGACCTGGCCAACAGAATCATCTCACATGTAAAGACATCAAGGAGCCTCCACATCATGTGCCACATTCCAGTCTTCTGTTGGATTTCTGCAACAGTCCTCGAACACATGCTGAAACATAAGACAGAAGAGATGCCCAAGACTCTGACTGAGATGTACACACACCTTGTGGTGTTTCATACCAAACAGAAGAATGAAAAGTATCTTGGGAAAGAAGAGACAGGTCCACACTTGAATAACGAGAGCATTCTGTCACTGGGAAAACTGGCTTTTCAACAACTAGTGAAGGGCAATCTGATTTTCTATGAAGAAGACCTGAAAGAGGCTGGCATTGATGTCATTGAAGCCTCAGTGTACTCAGGATTGTGCACACAGCTCTTTAAAGAGGAATGTGGGCTGTACCAGGACAAGGTGTACTGCTTTGTTCATCTGAGCATTCAGGAGTTTCTGGCTGCTGTGTATGTGTTCCTCTCATTCATCAACAACAATGAGAATCTAATGGACAAACTGAAAACAAAAGACAAGCCTGAAGTTTCTTTCTACAAGAGTGCTGTGGATAAAGCCTTACAAAGTGAGACAGGAAACCTGGACCTGTTCCTCCGCTTCCTTCTGGGCCTCTCACTGGAGTCCAATCAGAAGCACTTACAAGGTCTACTGACAAAGACAAGAAGCAGCTCACAGACCCATGAAAATATAGTCAAGTACATCAAGGAGAAGATCAGGGAGAATCCCTCTCCAGAGAGGTGCATCAATCTGTTCCACTGTCTGAATGAACTGAATGACCATTCTCTAGTGGAGGAGATCCAAAGCTTCCTGAGCTCAGGAAGTCTCTCAGAACCCAACCTGTCACCTGCACAGTGGTCAGCTCTGGTCTTTGTGTTGCTGACTTCAGAAAAGGAGCTGGATGTGTTTGACCTGAAGAAATACTCCAGATCAGAGGAAGGTCTTCTGAGGCTGCTGCCAGTGGTCAAAGCCTCCAGAGCTGTTCTGTGAGTAAATAGAATGACATATAAGATGTAATCATCAGGAAGAAATATTATGTTTAGAGAAAAATATGTATTATAATATGTATATAATATTATATTGAATAACATATTGAATCAGATATTCAATCTAGTATTACAATATGATCATACAATTCGAGGAGATGGAAGATGAATCTATATGTTGTTTGGGAATATGAACCAAATGCATCTACCGTTGTCCTTCTACACTACTGGTGTTAAATTGACAGTGTGTTTGTGAAGTCATGATGATCTCTTTTTCAGGCTGTCAGGCTGTGGAGTCACAGAGGAAGGCTGTGCTCCTCTGGTCTCAGCTCTGTGGTCAAACCCAACACATTATTTGTGCACGGGTAACAGCGTAAACAGAGAAAGCTAAGCGTATCATTTTAATACAACCTGTCTGTCATTGTATTTCATCTGTGTTGGCAGACTCACTGGCTGTAAACTCATAGACACATCCTGTAAAGTGTTGGCCTCAGTTCTCAGTTCAAACCCCTCACACCTGAGAGAGCTGGACCTGAGTAACAATGACCTGAAGGATTCAGGAGTGGAGTTGCTCTCTGCTGGACTTGTGGATCCACACTGCAGACTGGAGACTCTGAGGTCAGTATTCCTGTAGTTGGTCAACAAGTGATAACTGTTCACCAGATCCACATGTGTTTACCAGACACACATAGTCCACACCATATGTGTTTGGACAGTGAAGCTTACAGTTTTAAATGTGGTGCTATGCTCCAGCATTTTGCATTTGAGATAGAATGTTTCATATTAGGTGACAGTACAGAATGTCACCTTTTATTTAAAGGTATTCATACATAGACAGTAGTGGCCAAAGGTTTTGAGAATGACACAAATATTAATTTTCACAAAGTCTGCTGCTTCAGTGTCTTTAGATATTTTTGTCAGATGTTACTATGGAATACTGAAGTATAATTAGAAGCATTTCATAAGTGTCAAAGGCTTTTATTGACAATCACATGAAGTTGAAGCAATGAGTCAATATTTGCAGTGTTGACCATTCTTTTTCAAGACCTCTGCAATCCTCCCTGGCATGCTGTCAATTAACTTTGGGCCACATCCTGACTGATGGCAGCCCATTCTTGCATAATCAATGCTTGGAGTTTGTCGGAATTTGTGGGTTTTTGTTTCTCCACCTGCCTCTTGAGGATTGACCACAAGTTCTCAATGGGATTAACCTGTTGGGTCTAGGGGGCAGCATTTGCACGTCTGGATAAAAAAAATGTACCCGATTTAATCTGGTTACTAATCCTACCCAGTAACTAGAATATGCATATACTTATTATATATGGATAGAAAACACTCTAAAGTTTCCAAAACTGTTTGAATGGTGTCTGTGAGTATAACAGAACTCATTTGGCAGGCAAAACCCTGAGACATTTTCTGACAGGAAGTGGATACCTGATGTGTTGTATTGACTTTAAACCTATCCCATTGAAAAACACAGGGGTTTAGGAATATTTTGGCACTTCCTATTGCTTCCACTAGATGTCACCAGCCTTTACAAAGTGTTTTGAGTCTTCTGGAGGGAGATCTGACCGAACAAGAGCCATGGAACGGTGATGTCCCATTAGACACCTGGCGCGCTACTTCATGTTGGGTACCCTCGTTCCAATACGTTATAAAAGACTATGCATTCGTCCACCTTGAATATTATTCATGTTCTGGTTAAAAAAGGCCCTAATGATTTATGCTATACAACGTTTGACATGTTTGAACGAACGGAAATATATTTTTTCCCCTCGTTCATGACGAGAAGTCCGGCTGGCTTACATCATGTGCTAACGAGACGGAGATTTTTGGACATAAATGATGAGCTTTTTTGAACAAAACTACATTCGTTATGGACCTGTGATACCTGGAAGTGACATCTGATGAAGAGAATCAAAGGTAATGGATTATTTACATAGTATTTTCGATTTTAGATCTCCCCAACATGACGTCTAGTCTGTATCGCAACGCGTATTTTTCTGGGCACAGTGCTCAGATTATTGCAAAGTGTGATTTCCCAGTAAGGTTATTTTTAAATCTGGCAAGTTGATTGCGTTCAAAAGATGTAAATCTATAATTCTTTAAATGACAATATAATATTTTACCAATGTTTTCTAATTTTAATTATTTAATTTGTGACGCTGACTTGACTGCCGGTTATTGGAGGGAAACGATTTCCTCAACATCAATGCCATAGTAAAACGCTGTTTTTGGATATAAATATCAACTTGATAGAACTAAAAATGCATGCATTGTCTAACATAATGTCCTAGGAGTGTCATCTGATGGAGATTGTAAAAGGTTAGTGTATCATTTTAGCTGGTTTTATGGTTTTGGTGACCCTGTCTTTGACTTGACAAAACATTACACACAACTCTTGTAAATGTACTGTCCTAACATACTCTAAATTTATGCTTTCGCCGTAAAACCTTTTTGAAATCGTAAAACGTGGTTAGATTAAGGAGATGTTTATCTTTCAAATGGTGTAACATAGTTGTATTTTTGAAAAATTTGAATTTTGACATTTATTTGGATTCAAATTTGCAGCTCTTGAAATGCACCTGCTGTTGATGGAGTGCACCACGGGTGGCACGCTAGCGTCCCACCTAGCCCCAAGAGGTTAAGGTCTGGGGAGTTTCCTGGCCATGGACCCAAAATATCGATATTTTGTTCCCAGAGCCACTTAGTTATCACTTTTGCCTTATGGCAAGGTGCTCCATCAGGCTGGAAAAGGCATTGTTCGTCACCAAACTGTTCCTGGATGGTTGGGAGAAGTTGCTCTCGGAGGATGTGTTGGTACCATTCTTTATTCATGGCTGTGTTCATAGGCAAAATTGTTAGTGAGCCCAGTCCCTTGGCTGAGAAGCAACCCCACACATGAATGGTCTCAGGATGCTTTACTGTTGGCATGACACAGGACTGATGGTAGCGCTCACCTTGTCTTCTCCGGACAAGCTTTTTTCCGGATGCCCCAAACAATCGGAAAGGGGATTCATCAGAGAAAATGACTTTACCCCAGTCCTCAGCAGTCCAATCCCTGTACCTTTTGCAGAATTTCAGTCTGTCCCTGATGTTTTTCCTGGAGAGAAGTGGCTTCTTTGCTGCCCTTCTTGACACCAGGCCATCCTCCGAAAGTCTTCGCCTCACTGTGCGTGCAGATGCACTCACACCTGCCTGCTGCCATTCTTGAGCAAGCTCTGTACTGGTGGTGCCCCGATCCCGCAGCTGAATAAACTTTAGGAGACGGTTCTGGCGTTTGCTGGACTTTCTTGGGCGCCCTGAAGCCTTCTTCACAACAATTGAACCGCTCTCCTTGAAGTTCTTGATGATCCGGTAAATGGTTGATTTAGGTGCAATCTTACTGGCAGCAATATCCTTGCCTGTGAAGCCCTTTTTGTGCAAAGCAATGATGACGACACGTGTTTCCTTGCAGGTCACCATGTTTGACAGAGGAAGAACAATGATTCCAAGCACCACCCTCCTTTTGAAGCTTCCAGTCTGTTATTCGAACTCAATCAGCATGACAGAGTGATCTCCAGCCTTGTCCTCGTCAACACTCACACCTGTGTTACCGAGAGAATCACTGACATGATGTCAGCTGGTCCTTTTGTGGCAGGGCTGAAATGCAGTGGAAATGTTTTTTGGGGGATTCAGTTCATTTGCATGGCAAAGAGGGACTTGGCAATTATTTGCAATTCATCTGATCACTCTTCATAACATTCTGGAGTATACGCAAATTGCCATCATACAAACTGAGGCAGCAGACTTTGTGAAAATTTATATTTGTGTCATTCTCAAAGCTTTTGGCCAAGACTGTATTTTTTACCGTTTAGATATGAAAGCACTTTATGCATCTAAACTCAGCAAAAAAAAAAACATCCCTTTTTCAGGACCCTGTCTTTCAAAGATAATTTGTAAAAACCCAAATGACTTCACAGATCTTCATTGTAAAGGGTTTAAACACTGTTTCCCATGCTTGTTCAATGAAGCATAAACAATGAATGAACATGCACCTGTGGAACGGTCGTTAAGACACTAACAGCTTACACACGGTAGGCAATTAAGGTCACAGTTATGAAAACTTAGGACACGAAAGAGGCCTTTCTACTGACTCTGAAAAACACCAAAAGAAAGAAAGGTCCCTGCTCATCTGCGTGAACATGCCTTAGCCATGCTGCAAGGAGGCACAAGGACTGCAGATGTGGCCAGGGCAATACATTGCAATGTCCGTACTATGAGACACCTAAGATAACGCTACAAGGAGACAGGACGGACAGCTGATCGTCCTCGCAGTGGCAGACCATGTGTAACAACACCTACGCAGGATCGGTACATCCAAACATCACACCTGCGGGACAGGTACAGGATGGCAACAACTGCACAAGTTACACCAGGAATGCACAATCCCTCCATCAGTGCTCAGACTGTCCGCAACAGGCTGAGATAGGCTGGACTGAGGGCTTGTAGACCTGATGTAAGGCAGGTCCTCACCAGACATCACCAGCAACAACGTCGCCTATGGGCACAAACCCACCGTCGCTGGACCAGACAGGACTGGCAAAAAGTGCTCTTCACTGACGAGTCGAGGTTTTGTCTCACCAGGGGTGATGGTCGGATTCGCGTTTATCGACGAAGGAATGAGCGTTACACCGAGGCCTGTACTCTGGAGCGGGATTGATTTGGAGGTGGAGGGTCCGTCATGGTCTGGGGCGATGTGTTACAGCATCACCGGACTGAGCTTGTTGTCATTGCAGGCAATCTCAACGATGTGCGTTACAGGGAAAACATCCTCCTCTCTCATGTGGTACCCTTCCTGCAGGCTCATCCTGACATGACCCTCCAGCATGACAATGCCACCAGCCATACTGCTCGTTCTGTGCGTGATTTCCTGCAAGACAGGAATGTCAGTGTTCTGCCATGGCCAGTGAAGAGGCCGGATCTCAATCCCATTGAGCACATCTGGGACCTGTTGGATTGGAGGGTGAGGGCTAAGGCCATTCCCCCAAAAAATATCCAGGAACTTGCAGGTGCCTTGGTGGAAGAGTGGGGTAACATCTCACATCAAGAACTAGCAAATCTGGTGCAGTCCATGAGGAAGAGATGCACTGCAGTTCTTGATGCAGCTGGTGGCCACACCAGATACTGACTGATACTTTTGATTTTGACCCCCCCTTTGTTCAGGGAAACATTATTCCATTTCTGTTAGTCACATGTCTGTGGAACTTGTTCAGTTTATGTCTTAGTTGTTGAATGTTGTTATGTTCATACAAGTATTTACACATGTTAAGTTTGCTGAAAATAAACGCAAATGACAGTGAGAAGACGTTTCTTTTTTTGCTGAGTTTAGTTCTCCCATTTGCAGAAGTCTTAATTATTTGGACAAATTAATTTAGTCAAAAGTTTAGTGTTGGGTCCAATATTCCATGCCTGCAATGATTATATCAAGCTTGTGATTCTACTAACTTGTTGAATGCATTTGCAGTTTGTCTTGGTTGTGTTTTGGATGATGTTTTTCCTAATAGAAACAGAATGGTGAATAATGTCCTGTCATTTTGGAGTCACTTCACTTGTATTGTCAGTAAGAATAGATGTTTCTGAACACTTCTACATTCATGTGGATGATACCATGATTATGAATAATCAGGAATTAATCGTGAATAATGAGGAATGAGGCTCTGTTATTGGTGATGGTGAGAGGTTAGCCTGTTTTGTTGTAGTCTCTGTTATTGGTAATGCTGAGAGGTTAGCATGTTTTGTTGAAGCCTCTGTTATTGGTAATGGTGAGAGGTTAGCATGTTTTGTTGTAACCTCTGTTATTGGTAATGGTGAGAGGTTAGCATGTTCTGTTGTAACCTCTGTTATTGGTAATGGTGAGAGGTTAGCTTGTTTTGTTGTAGCCTCTGTTATTGGTAATGGTGAGAGGTTAGCATGTTTTGTTGTAGCCTCTGTAACTTTCTCACTCATTATTATTCATGATTCATTCATGATTTGTATTAATCATGTTATCATCAGGATTCATTTAGTGTTTAGAAACATGTTATCTACTCACTTAGACAGAAAATTATCCAGTCATCATCCACCATTTTATTATTTGGCAAAACACAACCAAAACAAACTGCAAATGCGTCAATGTCACTTTAAATAGGGGGACTAGATACATAAAGTGCTTTCATTTCTAAACGGTGAAACAGATATGTATGAAAATATCCTCATATAAAAGGTGACATTATATACTGTCACCTCATATGAAACATTTGATCTGAAAATCCAAAATGTTGGAGTTTAGAGCCACATTTAAAATGTTATCTTCACTGTCAAAATAGATATGGTGTGGACTGTATACTCAATACAATCTAAATCTGATACCTCACTGTCTGTCTTTTGACTGATACTGCTTTTAAACTGGTCTGGTCAGTCTACTCAAATATTTGTATTATACATGCTTCTATCTGCAGGCAAAACTTTGATAATTTGTAATTTATAATATGATACATTAATTTATGAATAGATATGGAAGGTTTCAGGACACTGATATATCTAAATATTTTGAAAAAATATATTGCCACTATTTTCACCACCAAAGAATATCAGTGTGGTTTTAATATGATTTGACTCTTTGCAGGCTGTCAGGCTGTCTAGTCACAGAGGAAGGCTGTGCTTCTCTGGTCTCAGCTCTGAGGTCAAACCCCTCACACCTGAGAGAGCTGGACCTGAGCTACAATCACCCAGGAGATTCAGGAGTCAGACTGCTCTCTGCTGGACTGGAGGATCCACACTGCAGACTGGAGAAACTCAAGTATGTAGAGGGTTTATGTCAATGTTCATATCAGACATGTTTGACTTATCAGGCTAGTAAAGACAAACATTCTGACCACCACTTGGACAAAGTTATATGCTGACACTGTGTTTGTGTGTGTGTGTGTGTGTGTGTGTGTGTGTGTGTGTGTGTGTGTGTGTGTGTCTGTGTGTGTGTGTGTGTGTGTGTGTGTGTGTGTGTGTGTGTGTGTGTGTGTGTGTGTGTTCAGGTGTATCCCTCAATGACTGTCTGTTTTTCTGCTTACCGCTACAGTGTGGAACATGGTGGAGAGAACAGAATGAAACCTGGGCTTAGAAAATGTGAGTGTTGACTGCTGTGAAGAATATGACTAAGAATAAGTCTTAATTCAAGTTAAGTCAAAGACCACCAACATTACTGACTTGGTCATATTAAATATCAGCTGTAGTTCTACAGAAGCAGAAATCAGGGACACCAAAGTTTACAAAGAGTTGCTTTGACAATGTGTGTGTGTCTGTGTGTGTGTGTGTGTGTGTGTGTGTGTGTGTAATTAATGTGAATAAGTGTGTATTATATTACCATACAGTATAACATATGATCATTCAACAAGTCTCAAGTTACCTTAACTTCTCCTTTTGATACCTAGAAACATCTACATTAAATGAATTGGTGAAAAGTGAGTTAACATTCTAAGGTGAATGATGATGATTTCTAATATTGTCTGGTTTCATCCATCAGATGTCTGTGATCTCACACTGGACCCAAACACAGTAAACAGATTCCTCTCTCTGTCTGAGGAGAACAGAAAGGTGACAGGTAGGAGAGAGGAGCAGCCGTATCCTGATCACCCAGAGAGATTTGAGGGCTGTGGACAGGTGCTGTGTAGAAAGGGTCTGACTGGGCGTTGTTACTGGGAGGTAGAGTGGGGTGGGGAAGGGGCTGTTATAGGAGTGACATATAAAGGAATCAACAGGAGAGGAAGGGTTGAGGACTGTTGTCTTGGACACAATGACAAGTCCTGGAGTCTGACCTGCTCTGACTACATTTACAGAGCCTGGCACAATAATAATCACAATACCATGGACATCCGCCCCTCCAGGTCCCACAGAGTAGGAGTGTATCTGGACTGGTCAGACGGCACTCTGTCCTTCTATAGAGCCTCCTCTGACACACTGACCCACCTGATCACATTCACCTCCACATTCACTGAGCCCCTCTATCCAGGGTTTAGGATTTATGGTGACTCCTCAGTGTCCCTGTAAATAATAACCTGACACACACACACACACACACACACACACACACACTGGACAAGCACACACACACACACACACACACACACACACACACACACACACACACACACACACACACACACACACACACACACACACACACACACACACACACACACACACACACAGGACACACACATGAACACAGTCACACTGGACACACATACACACTGACACACACACACTGGACTCACACACAATGGACTCACACACACACTGAAACACACACACACACTGGACACACACACATTCACACACTGGACACACACACACTGGACACACACACACACACACACACACACTGACACACACTGGACACACACACATTCACACACTGGACACATACACGCACACTGGACACACACACACACTGGACCTTCATTTCTGATTGTGAACAAACAGACACCTCATTCCAGCACTAAGTGGTCCCACAAAGGACACACAAACACACAAACTGGACAGATACACACACACTCACACACTGGACACACTCACACACTGTACACACACACACTGACATACACACTGACACACACAAACACACACTGACACACACACACACACACACACTTACACATGCACACACACACACACACAGTGGACACACACACCGGACACACACTCTGACACACACACACACACACACACACAGTGTGATTTTATGATATATTTTACTGTTTGTGTTTGTACCACAGGAGGTTGGTGGGACCTTATTTAGGGAGGACAGGCTTGTAATGGCTGGAGTGGAATAAGTGGAATGGTATCAAACACGTGGTTTCCATGTGTTCCATTTCATTCACTCTGTTCCAGACATTATTATGAGCCGTCCTCCCCTCAGCAGCCTCCTCTGGTATGTACTGTCCTGTATGTGAGAGAGATCCAACAAGGAATTACAACGTATGTATTACTTTTAATACCTGCAAATGGCAAATAAACTACTGGAACTCCTTATGAATGTCTGCAGCCGACAAGAGGTGAAAATATTACCGGAATATTCTGCAAAATGTTGATGAAGACGTCACTCAATCCACCCAAAACAACATGCAGTCTTTCCACAAGACTCCCATGAAGTTATAGTGTGACGTTATGAGTCGACGTTAAAGTAACATTCTCACAACATACTGCACTTGTTTTATCCTGTTTTAGATGTATCCTCTGTTTAAACATTTAAACTCTTACAATAACACTGTTAAAATACCAATGTGATCATTTCTTGTCTTTTATGTTGGAAAAACAAATTGTACAATTATATGTGGACATACGCTCCATAGTTGTACAAGTATACATGGATATATTGTACTTTTCATAATAAAACATACTTGAAACAAGAAAAACCATGTTAATTGTGAAAACAATTTCGTTATTGATTTTTACATTGCTTCTCCCTGTCTCATGTTGACGTTTGTCATGAATCTTGACCTGGAGGCAGAACTGTGCGATTTCCTCTAGATATGTCAGCAGCAAAGTCAGAATTGGCTGTGGAAAATAATGTTGTTTTATGGTCTTAATTTAAGGGAAGGATTAGCAGTGTGGTTAGGGTTGAGGTTAGGATTAAAATCGGATTGTATTTCTTTGTGCCTGTGCCAGCTAGGTAATACTTTGCTGAACAGCCTCCAGGGCAAGATTCATGACAATAAATGCCAACCTGCCTCCAGGGCAAGTCTTCCCTGTGGCTCAGTTGGTAGAGCATGGTGTGTGCAATGCCAGGGTTGTGGGTTTGATTCCCACGGGGGGCCAGTACAAAAAAAAAAAATGAAATATATGCATTCACTACTGTAAGTTGCTCTGGAAAAGAGTGTCTGCTAAATGACTAAAATGTAATTCATGACAATAAATGCCAACCTGCCTCCCAGTCGTCCCCTCCTTATCCTGTTAGGGCTAGGGG
Source organism: Salmo salar (assembly GCF_965601325.2). NCBI lineage: Eukaryota > Metazoa > Chordata > Actinopteri > Salmoniformes > Salmonidae > Salmo > Salmo salar. Next base: position 1,538,935 of record NW_027675339.1, read on the forward strand.
GCAGTATTGACACGGCCGGATAAAAAACGTACCCGATTTAATCTGGTTACTACTCCTGCCCAGTAACTAGAATATGCATATAATTATTGGCTTTGGATAGAAAACACCCTAAAGTTTCTAAAACTGTTTGAATGGTGTCTGTGAGTATAACAGAACTCAAATGGCAGGCCAAAACCTGAGAAGATTCCATGCAGGAAGTGGCCTGTCTGACAAGTAGTGTTTCATCTTGGCTCTTTTTATTGAAGACTGAGGATCTTTGCTCTAACGTGACACTTCCTACGGCTCCCATACGCTCTCAGAGCCCGGGAAAAAGCTGAACGATATCGAGGCAGCGTCTGGCTGAAACACATTAGCGCTTTTGGCAAGTGGCCACTCAGAGTACTATGGGCTTAGGCGCGTGCCCGCTTCGACCGAATGCTTTCTTTTCCTTTGTCTGTTTACCTAAACGCAGATTCCCGGTCTGAATATTATCGCTTTTTTATGAGAAAAATGGCATAAAAATTGATTTTAAACAGCGGTTGACATGCTTCGAAGTACGGTAATGGAATATTTAGAATTATTTTGTCACGAATTGCGCCATGCTCGTCACCCTTATTTACCCTTTAGGATAGTGTCTAGAACGCACGAACAAAACGCCGCTGTTTGGATATAACGATGGATTATTTTGGACCAAACCAACATTTGTTATTGAAGTAGAAGTCCTGGGAGTGCATTCTGACGAAGACAACAAAGGTAATAACATTTTTCTTATAGTAAATCTGACTTTGATGAGTGCTAAACTTGCTGGGTGTCTAAATAGCTAGCCCTGTGATGCCGGGCTATCTACTGAGAAAATTGCAAAATGTGCTTTCACCGAAAAGCTATTTTAAAATCGGACATATCGAGTGCATAGACGAGTTCTGTATCTATAATTCTTAAAATAATTGTTATGCTTTTTGTGAACGTTTATCGTGAGTAATTTAGTAAATTCACCGGCAGTGTTCGGTGGGAATGCTAGTCACATGCTAGTCACATGCTAATGTAAAAAGCTGGTTTTTGATATCAATATGAACTTGATTGAACAAAACATGCATGCATTGTATAACATAACGTCCTAGGGTTGTCATCTGATGAAGATCATCAAAGGTTAGTGCTACATTTAGCTGTGGTTTGGGTTTATGTGACATTATATGCTCGCTTGAAAAATGGGTGTCTGATTATTTCTGGCTGGGTACTCTGCTGACATAATCTAATGTTTTGCTTTCGTTGTAAAGCCTTTTTGAAATCGGACAGTGTGGTTAGATTAACGAGAGTCTTATCTTTAAAATGGTGTAAAAAAGTCATATTTTTGAAAAATTGAAGTTTTTGCATTTTTGAGGAATTTGAATAACGCGCCACGGGATTACACTGGCTGTTGAGCGTTTTATTGCCCTGCCTCTGGGAGCCTGTCGACTTGTTCCATGATTACTGAGTGAAAGAGAGCCTATGAAAGTTTTCATGTAGGGTGGGTGCCCCCTGGTGGCTGAACCTGAGATCAATGAGAGAACCTGTCAGAAAAACGACAGAGTCCCACTTCTCTGTCAATGTACAAAGTAGAGAGTGGGGGACAAATGTGTAAAAATGTATACAGAGGCTCTGGAATTTGTCATAAAAAAAATAAACATTTAAATAGTGAAAAAGGATTAAAATAAAGTTCCAACAGTACATGAGATGATCAGACTGAACCAACTGCTATCTTAAAATGTTTATTCAGTTAGGAGACAGAGGATGTATTACATAAAGTTATCACAGAATTAAAGTTATCACACAATTAAATAATAAATCCTCACTCACACAGACAAACATGGCTTCATTATTGTTCACAGTTTATTATCATAGTTTCTCACAGATCCTGGCTTCCACTGTTAGAATGGCTGAGCGAGAGGAGGTGGGGCTTTTTTCATAGCCTGAGAGAGAGAGAGACATTCAGTTTTACTAGAGGGGTTGGGTGCACCTCCTGTTGGCTGAACCCGGGTGGGAGGTTCCCCCTTAGCAAGCAATGGACCCCAGCACACCACTGAAGCCATTAAGAACTATATTCAAAAAAACACACCTGGTAACCTGTTCAGGGTAACCAGGCACACGGCTCAACATAGTTCAATGACAGAGACTGTGGACTTTGAATAATTTTGGGTAAAAAATAAAACAATTGTGAAAATTAATAAAATAAAGTTGCAGCTGTCTTTGATATGCTCAAAATTAACTAACTGCTATCTTGAAATGTAGAGAAAGTGTTTTAAAATAGGCATCCAATCATTTGAAAATTAGTCGAAAGGCTAAGTGATTCTCTTCCTGAGAAGAAGCTGACAGCCTTCAAACAGAGCAAAAAAAGTGGTCCCAAACAATATGTCAAAATGAATAAAAAAATGATACAGCCGTCTTTAATAAGATCAAACTGAACTAACTGCTATCTTGAAATGTTGAAAAAGTGTTTTAAATAGCCATCCTGTGGTTCGGGCTATGTATTTAGGTAGAGGGGTGTTTGGTTTATGTGGTTCGGGCTATGTATTTAGGTAGAGGGGTGTTTGGTTTATGTGGTTCGGGCTATGTATTTAGGTAGAGGGGTGTTTGGTTTATGTGGTTCGGGCTATGTATTTAGGTAGAGGGGTGTTTGGTTTATGTGGTTCGGGCTATGTATTTAGGTAGAGGGGTGTTTGGTTTATGTGGTTCGGGCTATGTATTTAGGTAGAGGGGTGTTTGGTTTATGTGGTTCGGGCTATGTATTTAGGTAGAGGGGTGTTTGTTTTAGGCGGTTCGGGCTATGTATTTAGGTAATGGGGTGTTTGGTTTATGTGGTTCGGGCTATGTATTTAGGTAGAGGGGTGTTTGGTTTTTTTGTTTCGGGCTATGTATTTAGGTAGAGGGGTGTTTGGTTTATGTGGTTCGGGCTATGTATTTAGGTAGAGGGGTGTTTGGTTTATGTGGTTCGGGCTATGTATTTAGGTAGAGGGGTGTTTGGTTTATGTGGATCGGGCTATGTATTTAGGTAGAGGGGTGTTTGGTTTATGTGGTTCGGGCTATGTATTTAGGTAGAGGGTGTTTGGTTTATGTGGTTCGGGCTATGTATTTAGGTAGAGGGGTGTTTGTTTTATGTGGTTCGGGCTATGTATTTAGGTAGAGGGGTGTTTGGTTTAGGTGGTTCGGGCTATGTATTTAGGTAGAGGGGTGTTTGGTTTATGTGGTTCGGGCTATGTATTTAGGTAGAGGGGTGTTTGGTTTATGTGGTTCGGGCTATGTATTTAGGTAGAGGGGTGTTTGGTTTATGTGGTTCGGGCTATGTATTTAGGTAGAGGGGTGTTTGGTTTATGTGGTTCGGGCTATGTATTTAGGTAGAGGGGTGTTTGGTTTATGTGGTTCGGGCTATGTATTTAGGTAGAGGGGTGTTTGGTTTATGTGGTTCGGGCTATGTATTTAGGTAGAGGGGTGTTTGGTTTATGTGGTTCGGGCTATGTATTTAGGTAGAGGGGTGTTTGTTTTATGTGGTTCGGGCTATGTATTTAGGTAGAGGGGTGTTTGGTTTATGTGGTTCGGGCTATGTATTTAGGTAGAGGGGTGTTTGGTTTATGTGGTTCGGGCTATGTATTTAGGTAGAGGGGTGTTTGTGTTATGTGGTCTCGGGCTATGTATTTAGGTAGAGGGGTGTTTGGTTTATGTGGTTCGGGCTATGTATTTAGGTAGAGGGGTGTTTGGTTTATGTGGTTCGGGCTATGTATTTAGGTAGAGGGGTGTTTGGTTTATGTGGTTCGGGCTATGTATTTAGGTAGAGGGGTGTTTGGTTTATGTGGTTCGGGCTATGTATTTAGGTAGAGGGGTGTTTGGTTTATGTGGTTCGGGCTATGTATTTAGGTAGAGGGGTGTTTGGTTTATGTGGTTCGGGCTATGTATTTAGATAGAGGGGGTGTTTGGTTTATGTGGTTCGGGCTATGTATTTAGGTAGAGGGGTGTTTGGTTTATGTGGTTCGGGCTATGTATTTAGGTAGAGGGGTGTTTGGTTTATGTGGTTCGGGCTATGTATTTAGGTAGAGGGGGTGTTTGTTTTATGTGGTCTCGGGCTATGTATTTAGGTAGAGGGGTGTTTGGTTTATGTGTTTCGGGCTATGTATTTAGGTAGAGGGGTGTTTGGTTTATGTGGTTCGGGCTATGTATTTAGGTAGAGGGGTGTTTGGTTTATGTGGTTCGGGCTATGTATTTAGGTAGAGATGTGTTTGGTTTATGTGTTTCGGGCTATGTATTTAGGTAGAGGGGTGTTTGGTTTATGTGGTTCGGGCTATGTATTTAGGTAGAGGGGTGTTTGGTTTATGTGGATCGGGCTATGTATTTAGGTAGAGGGGTGTTTGGTTTATGTGGATCGGGCTATGTATTTAGGTAGAGGGGTGTTTGGTTTATGTGGATCGGGCTATGTATTTAGGTAGAGGGCTGTTTGGTTTATGTGGATCGGGCTATGTATTTAGGTAGAGGGGTGTTTGGTTTATGTGGATCGGGCTATGTATTTAGGTAGAGGGGTGTTTGGTTTATGTGGATCGGGCTATGTATTTAGGTAGAGGGGTGTTTGGTTTATGTGGATCGGGCTATGTATTTAGGTAGAGGGGTGTTTGGTTTATGTGGTTCGGGCTATGTATTTAGGTAGAGGGGTGTTTGGTTTATGTGGTTCGGGCTATGTATTTATGTAGAGGGGTGTTTGGTTTATGTGGTTCGGGCTATGTATTTAGGCAGAGGGGTGTTTGGTTTATGTGGTTCGGGCTATGTATTTAGGTAGAGGGGTGTTTGTTTTATGTGGTTCGGGCCTCTGATTGAAGGTCCTATAATTAGGAGTTTGTTTGTCATGGGGGTTTTGTGGCAGATTGTTGCTGTGTATAGCTTTGTACCTTACTGGCCTGTTCTTTGTCCTTTAATAAAAGAAGATGAGTTTACATTTTCCCACTGCGTCTTGGTTTAAACCCTACGACACCTGTGACATTTACATTAGGGTGTATTGTTAGATACTACTGCACTGTTGGAACCAGGAACACAAGCATTTCACTACACCCACAATAACATCTACTAAATATGTGTATGTGACCAATAACATTTTTATTTGATTGTATTTTTGAAAGTGTTACATAATTCTCAATCCGCTTTGCGTCGTGCCTAAAAACAGCACTTAGCCGTGGTACTGTATATTAGCCATATACTGTCACGACTTCCACCGAAGTCATTTCCTCTCCTTGTTCGGCGGTCGGCGTCACCGGTCTTCTAGCCATCGTCGATCCACTTTTCATTTTCCATTTGTTTTGTCTTGTTTTCTTACACATCTGGTTTCCATTTCCATCATGAATTGTTGTGTATTTAACCCTCTGTTCCCCCATGTCCTTGTGTGGAATTGTTTGTTTGTAAGTGCTTGTACTCTGTTACTGGTGCGCATCGGGTTTTGTACCCATGTAGGTTCGTTTTGTATTAAACTGCTCCGGCTATTACCTATCTCTGCTCTCCTGCATCTGACTTCACTGCCACCAGGTCCGCAATCCTTACATATACCACACCTCCTCAGGCCTTATTGCTTATTAGAACACATAAGTGTATTATAAGGCATTATAAAGGTCATTAAAATAATTCTAATATGTACTTCATAGAAACTGTTACCCTTTATATTCTAATAACTCACATTTTAAGATTCATTATTTCATTTATTGCATGTTAAGGGCTCTAACCAAGGAACAAGACTATTTGTCTCCCTCTTGCTGTTGCATGCAGTTCCTCTCTCTCTTCCTCCCTCCCTCTAACCCCACCCCTCTGGCAGAACCAGGAAATCCCTCCCCCTTCACAAACTCTCTTCTGAGGAAACGAAACTGATCTGAGTCTCTGTGTCGTCTGTCTGTGTGAGAGTGAACAACCGTCCAAATGGCTCAACAGGGAGTTCTGCTGGACCAGGACCAGTTCTGTTGTTCTGTCTGTCTGGATCTACTGAAGGAACCAGTCACCATCCCCTGTGGACACAGTTACTGTAGGAGCTGTATTGAGGGCTGCTGGTATAATGTAAAAAGCTGGTTTTTGATATAAATATGAACTTGATTGAACAAAACATGCATGTATTGTATAACATAATGTCCTAGGGTTGTCATCTGATGAAGATCATCAAAGGTGAGTGCTGCATTTAGCTGTCTTCTGGGTTTTTGTGACATTATATGCTGGCTTGAAAAATGGGTGTCTGATTATTTCTGGCTTGGTACTCTGCTGACATAATCTAATGTTTTGCTTTCGTTGTAAAGCCTTTTTGAAATCGGACAGTGTGGTTAGATTAACGAGAGTCTTGTCTTTAAATAGCTGTAAAATAGTCATATGTTTGAGAAATTGAAGTAATAGGATTTTTAACGTTTTGAAAATCGCGCCACAGGCTGCCAGTGGCTGTTACGTAGGTGGGACGCACCTAGCCCATAGAGGTTAACTATCCTTGTAGGTTTACCTCAGGTAACTTATTATTAACTAACCTTGTAGGTTTACCTCAGGTAACTTATTATTAACTATCCTTGTAGGTTTACCTCAGGTAACTGATTATTAACTAACCTTTTTTATATGTTTCTAAATGGCTGCTGGGTAATTTGATATGTGTTGAAATCTGTTGGTTCGTAGACATCAAATAGAGAGAATGCTGCGCAGGTTCACTGAGTTGTAAACCTAATGGATAGGTGGAGATCATTGATTTGTAGCTCTGACTCAGTTGCTACCTCAGATTATGAGCCTATCAAGTGTGGTGAATGAGGTATGTAGTTCCCACAGAAGACCACAGGGAGGAGCAAGAGAGATATAAACCCATACAGTTTATCTCTTTAAATACCCTGAACCTAACAATCAATCTAATGTATTTATAAAGACCTTTTTACATCAGCAGATGTCACAAAGTGCTGTACAGAAACTCTAACCCTACGTATAACCTGTTTTATCCTGAACCCTAATTCTAGGGTAGGGTAGCCTAGAACCCCTTTAGAAACTATTATAGTAATAATATTATGTTAGTAAATACCATTATAGTACTAAATAGGTTCTATTGTTATTTTTTAAATAAAACCTATGTATAGTACTTAGCATTTAACTGTTTTTTTGTTATTTTATTATATTTATTATTTAGAGGAGTCTGTCTAAATAATGAAAAGTTAAGTTATTGCCAGACTTTTTAATGAAACCTTTATTTAACCAGGCAGGTCAGTTAAGAACAAATTCTATTTACAATGACGGCCTCCTGGGGACCAGTGGGTTAACTGCCTTGTTCAGCGGCAGAACAACAGAGTTTTACCTTGTCAACTCTGAGGTCGTCCCATTGTTTCCGAAAGGGGAAAGTTTTTACCAATTGTTGGTAGTTAAAACGTAAACCAGTTATTATTATAATACAGTTTTTATGGCTTGGTCCTAAGAACAGGTTTTAGTGGTAAATTAAAAAGGGAGGCATTTTTTGGTGCCATTTAGGGAAAACTGAATTGGGTTTGTGGCTGGATCAGCAGCTCTTCATCATGCGGCCGGAGAGACTCAATACAACAGGGGTCTCTGATTTCTATGCTGCAGTACTGAGGGCCTGGCAGCTGCTGAGACCCACACGAGAGGAGGGGGGGGTGGTGACTGGGCCGTGGGTCTGGGAGGAACCACTGATCACTGGGTTTGGTGGACCTGGAGAGCAGGGTGGCAGCGTTCTGACTCAAAGCAGCACAGAGGCTACTGTACCGTACGGAGGTGGGCTTAGCGGGAGGGAAGGGGCATCAGAGGCAGGGGGTTGTGGGGGCTGAGAGCATGGCAGGGTATAGGTGGAGGGTGCTCTATAAGCTCCCAGTGCTGGAAAGGTCAGGGGTCATCCAGTGGAGGGTATTACATGGAGCCCTGGACACCAATAGCTGATTGGCTCGGGTTGACCTGGGAGTTGGGGAGGGGTTGTCCGTTTTCTACAATGACAGACTGTTCATCATGTTTTCTCTGTGTTGCCAGGGTAATGCCATTACTGTTTATTTAATTTCACCTTTATTTAACCAGGTGGGCCAGTTGAGAACAAGTCCTTTATTTAACCAGGTAGGCCAGTTGAGAAACAAGTCCTTTATTTAACCAGGTAGGCCAGTTGAGAACAAGTCCTTTATTTAACCAGGTAGGCCAGTTGAGAACAAGTCCTTTATTTAACCAGGGAGGCCAGTTGAGAACAAGTCCTTTATTTAACCAGGTGGGCCAGTTGAGAACAAGTTCTCATTTACAACTGCGACCTGGCCAAGATAAAGCAAAGCAGTGTGACACAAACAACAACACAGAGTTACACATGGAGTAAACAAACGTACAGTCAATAACACAACAGAAAAGTCTATATACAGTTGTGCAAATGAGGTAAGATAAAGGAGGTAAGTTAATAAATTCCCTCTCTCTCTCTCTCTCTCTCTCTCTCTCTGTCCCTCTCTTCTCTCTCTCTCTGTCCCTCTCTCTCTCTCTGTCCCTCTCTCTCTCTCTCTGTCCCTCTCTGTCCCTCTCTCTCTCTGTCCCTCTCTGTCCCTCCTCTCTCTCTCTCTCTGTCTCTCTCTCTCCTTCCTCTCTCTCTCTGTCCCTCTCTTTCTCTCTCTCTCTCTCTGTCCCTCTCTCTCTCTCTCTTAACAGCGCTCTGCACAGGCAGCAGGTGGAGGACAGTGATACGATATTTACTGAGCTGATCCGCTCCATTGAGAGAAGGAGCTCTGAAGTGAAGGAGCTGATCAGAGCCCAAGAGAAGGCTCAAGTGAGTGAAGCTGAAGGAGTCCTGGAGCAACTGAAGCAGGAGATAGCTGAGCTGAGGAAGAGAAGCACTGAGCTGGAGCAGCTCTCACACACAGAGGATCACATCCATTTCCTCCAGGTAACTAAACTGTCTTGTTACATGTGATATGAAATGAACTTCATGTGAAACTATTCATCTTATGTTGTCCTGTCTGTTCCCCTCTCTCTCTCTCTCTCTCTGTGTCCCTCTCTCCTCTCTCTCTCTCTGTCCCTCTCTCTCTCTCTCTCTCTCTGTCCCTCTCTCTCTCTCTCTCTCTCTCTCTCTGTCCCTCTCTCTCTCTGTCCCTCTCTCTCTCTCTCTCTCTCTCTCTCTGTCCCCTCTCTCTCTCTCTCTGTCCCCCTCTCTGTCCCTCCTCTCTGTCCCTCCTCTCTCTCTCTCTGTCCCTCCTCTCTGTCCCCTCTCTCTCTCTCTGTCCCTCCTCTCTCTCTCTCTGTCCCTCCTCTCTCTCTCTCTGTCCCTCCTCTCTCTCTCTCTGTCCCTCCTCTCTCTCTCTCTGTCCCTCCTCTCTCTCTCTCTGTCCCTCTCTCTCTTCTCCCTCTGTCTCTCTGTGTCCCTCTGTGGTCTCTCTGTCTCTCTCGGTGTCTCTCTCTCTGTTCCTCTGTCCCTCTCTCTATGTCCCTCTGTCCCTCTCTCCTCTCTCTCTCTCTCTCCTCCCTCTCTCTCTCTCTGTCCCCCTCTCTCTCTGTCTCTGTCTCTCTCTCTCTCTCTCTCTGTCCCTCCTCTCTCTCTCTGTCCCTCTGTTCCTCTGTCTCTCTCTCTCTGTCTCTCTCTCTGTCTGTCTCTGTCTCTCTCTCTGTCTGTCTCTGTCTCTCTCTGTGTCCCTCTCTCTCTCTCTCTCTCTCTCTGTCTCTCTCTCTCTGTCCCTCCTCTCTCTCTCTGTCCCTCTGTTCCTCTGTCTCTCTCTGTCTCTGTCTCTCTCTCTCTCTCTCTCGCTCTCTCTCTCTCTCTCTCTCGCTCGCTCTCTCTCTCTCTGTCTCTCTCTCTCTCTCTCTGTCTCTCTCTCTCTCTCTCCAGAGTTATCAGTCTCTCTCCAGTATCAGTGTATCTTCAGACTTACCCAGCATCGTTGTCCGTCCTCTTCAGTACTTTGGAGATGTGAGTAAGACTGTGTCTGAACTGAGAGAGAAACTAGAAGACTTCCTTAAAGGAGAATAGACCAAGATCTCCACTACAGGTGTGTTGAAAACAATCAGAACATCAACTTTAGACCATTGAAAGTTCCCTACTAGTCATATACATGTGGAATATGGTATGATGATAACATTCCCTCTCTCTGTCAATGTGTTTGTGTGTCTGTAGTGAATATAGTGGAGGTTGTTCTGCCTCCAGAGCCCAAGACCAGAGAACAGTTGTTACAATGTGAGTCTCTTTATTGTGAAGTAACTAACAGTCTCTTTTTACTGCCACTCCTAACAATCCCTCTAGAAATATATAGCAATAGTAGATCTAATCAAAGACTGGGTATCTATCTGACTCCTCATATTTCTCTGATTTGATCTCTGCTGTGCTCTAATCAAAGACAGGGTAGATACAGTATCTGACTTAACTTATTGTTCTGACTCCCCTCATTGGTCTCTGCTCTTCTCCCAGATTCCTGTCAGCTCACACTGGACCCAAACACAGCACACAAACGCCTCTCTCTGTCTGAAGGGAACAGAAAGGTGACCTGTACACGCCAAGTCCAACCATATCCTGACCATCAAGACAGATTCACCAACCAGTACCAGGTTCTGTGTAGTGAGGGTCTGTCTGGACGCTGTTACTGGGAGGTGGAGTGGAGTGGTAATGTTGTTGATACAGCAGTCTCATATAAAGACATCAGCAGAACAGAGACAGGTAATAGATTTGGATACAATAACAAGTCCTGGAGTTTACAGTGCTATAGTGATGGTTATTATTTCATACACAATAATGTTGAGACTAAAGTATCAGACCCTCAGTCCTCCAGAGTAGGAGTGTACCTGGATCACAAGGCAGGTACTCTGTCCTTCTACAGTGTCTCTGACACAATGACCCTCCTCCACAGAGTCCAGACCACATTCACTCAGCCCCTCTATCCTGGGTTTAATCTCTATAATGGTACTGCTGAGCTGGTTAAACTGTAGTAGGGTCCACATAGATACTAGTCATGCTGGTGTAGTCTATAGCTGAGCTGGTTAAACTGTAGTAGGGTCCACATAGATACTAGTCATGCTGGTGTAGTCTATATCTGAGCTGGTTAAACTGTAGTAGGGTCCACATAGATACTAGTCATGCTGGTGTAGTCTATAGCTGAGCTGGTTAAACTGTAGTAGGGTCCACATAGATACTAGTCATGCTGGTGTAGTCTATAGCTGAGCTGGTTAAACTGTAGTAGGGTCAACATAGATACTAGTCACGCTGGTGTAGTCTATAGCTGAGCTGGTTAAACTGTAGTAGGGTCCACATAGATACTAGTCATGCTGGTGTAGTCTATAGCTGAGCTGGTTAAACTGTAGTAGGGTCCACATAGATACTAGTCATGCTGGTGTAGTCTATAGCTGAGCTAGTTAAACTGTAGTAGGGTCCACATAGATACTAGTCGTGCTGGTGTAGTCTATAGCTGAGCTGGTTAAACTGTAGTAGGGTCCACATAGATACTAGTCATGCTGGTGTAGTCTATAGCTGAGCTGGTTAAACTGTAGTAGGGTCCACATAGATGCTAGTCATGCTGGTGTAGTCTATAGCTGAGCTGGTTAAACTGTAGTAGGGTCCACATAGATACTAGTCATGCTGGTGTAGTCTATAGCTGAGCTGGTTAAACTGTAGTAGGGTCCACATAGATACTAGTCATGCTGGTGTAGTCTATAGCTGAGCTGGTTAAACTGTAGTAGGGTCCACATAGATACTAGTCATGCTGGTGTAGTCTATAGCTGAGCTGGTTAAACTGTAGTAGGGTCCACATAGATACTAGTCATGCTGGTGTAGTCTATAGCTGAGCTGGTTAAACTGTAGTAGGGTCCACATAGATACTAGTCATGCTGGTGTAGTCTATAGCTGAGCTGGTTAAACTGTAGTAGGGTCCACATAGATACTAGTCATGCTGGTGTAGTCTATAGCTGAGCTGGTTAAACTGTAGTAGTGTCCACATAGATACTAGTCATGCTGGTGTAGTCTATAGCTGAGCTGGTTAAACTGTAGTAGGGTCCACATAGATACTAGTCATGCTGGTGTAGTCTATAGCTGAGCTGGTTAAACTGTAGTAGGGTCCACATAGATACTAGTCATGCTGGTGTAGTCTACAGCTGAGCTGGTTAAACTGTAGTAGTGTCCACATAGATACTAGTCATGCTGGTGTAGTCTATAGCTGAGCTGGTTAAACTGTAGTAGGGTCCACATAGATACTAGTCATGCTGGTGTAGTCTATAGCTGAGCTGGTTAAACTGTAGTAGGGTCCACATTGATACTAGTCATGCTGGTGTAGTCTATAGCTGAGCTGGTTAAACTGTAGTAGGGTCCACATAGATACTAGTCATGCTGGTGTAGTCTATAGCTGAGCTGGTTAAACTGTAGTAGGGTCCACATAGATACTAGTCATGCTGGTGTAGTCTATAGCTGAGCTGGTTAAACTGTAGTAGTGTCCACATAGATACTAGTCATGCTGGTGTAGTCTATAGCTGAGCTGGTTAAACTGTAGTAGTGTCCACATAGATACTAGTCATGCTGGTGTAGTCTATAGCTGAGCTGGTTAAACTGTAGTAGGGTCCACATAGATACTAGTCATGCTGGTGTAGTCTATAGCTGAGCTGGTTAAACTGTAGTAGGGTCCACATAGATACTAGTCATGCTGGTGTAGTCTATAGCTGAGCTGGTTAAACTGTAGTAGGGTCCACATAGATACTAGTCATGCTGGTGTAGTCTATAGCTGAGCTGGTTAAACTGTAGTAGGGTCCACATAGATACTAGTCATGCTGGTGTAGTCTGTAGCTGAGCTGGTTAAACTGTAGTAGGGTCCACATAGATACTAGTCATGCTGGTGTAGTCTATAGCTGAGCTGGTTAAACTGTAGTAGGGTCCACATAGATACTAGTCATGCTGGTGTAGTCTATAGCTGAGCTGGTTAAACTGTAGTAGGGGCCACATAGATACTAGTCATGCTGGTGTAGTCTATAGCTGAGCTGGTTAAACTGTAGTAGGGTCCACATAGATACTAGTCATGCTGGTGTAGTCTATATCTGAGCTGGTTAAACGGTAGTAGGGTCCACATAGATACTAGTCATGCTGGTGTAGTCTATAGCTGAGCTGGTTAAACTGTAGTAGGGTCCACATAGATACTAGTCATGCTGGTGTAGTCTATAGCTGAGCTGGTTAAACTGTAGTAGGGTCCACATAGATACTAGTCATGCTGGTGTAGTCTATAGCTGAGCTGGTTAAACTGTAGTAGGGTCCACATAGATACTAGTCATGCTGGTGTAGTCTATAGCTGAGCTGGTTAAACTCTAGTAGGGTCCACATAGACACTAGTCATGCTGGTGTAGTCTATATCTGAGCTGGTTAAACTGTAGTAGGGTCCACATAGATACTAGTCATGCTGGTGTAGTCTATAGCTGAGCTGGTTAAACTGTAGTAGGGTCCACATAGATACTAGTCATGCTGGTGTAGTCTATAGCTGAGCTGGTTAAACTGTAGTAGGGTCAACATAGATACTAGTCACGCTGGTGTAGTCTATAGCTGAGCTGGTTAAACTGTAGTAGGGTCCACATAGATACTAGTCACGCTGGTGTAGTCTATAGCTGAGCTGGTTAAACTGTAGTAGGGTCAACATAGATACTAGTCACGCTGGTGTAGTCTATAGCTGAGCTGGTTAAACTGTAGTAGGGTCCACATAGATACTAGTCATGCTGGTGTAGTCTATAGCTGAGCTGGTTAAACTGTAGTAGGGTCCACATAGATACTAGTCATGCTGGTGTAGTCTATAGCTGAGCTAGTTAAACTGTAGTAGGGTCCACATAGATACTAGTCGTGCTGGTGTAGTCTATAGCTGAGCTGGTTAAACTGTAGTAGGGTCCACATAGATACTAGTCATGCTGGTGTAGTCTATAGCTGAGCTGGTTAAACTGTAGTAGGGTCCACATAGATGCTAGTCATGCTGGTGTAGTCTATAGCTGAGCTGGTTAAACTGTAGTAGGGTCCACATAGATACTAGTCATGCTGGTGTAGTCTATAGCTGAGCTGGTTAAACTGTAGTAGGGTCCACATAGATACTAGTCATGCTGGTGTAGTCTATAGCTGAGCTGGTTAAACTGTAGTAGGGTCCACATAGATACTAGTCATGCTGGTGTAGTCTATAGCTGAGCTGGTTAAACTGTAGTAGGGTCCACATAGATACTAGTCATGCTGGTGTAGTCTATAGCTGAGCTGGTTAAACTGTAGTAGGGTCCACATAGATACTAGTCATGCTGGTGTAGTCTATAGCTGAGCTGGTTAAACTGTAGTAGGGTCCACATAGATACTAGTCATGCTGGTGTAGTCTATAGCTGAGCTGGTTAAACTGTAGTAGTGTCCACATAGATACTAGTCATGCTGGTGTAGTCTACAGCTGAGCTGGTTAAACTGTAGTAGTGTCCACATAGATACTAGTCATGCTGGTGTAGTCTATAGCTGAGCTGGTTAAACTGTAGTAGGGTCCACATAGATACTAGTCATGCTGGTGTAGTCTATAGCTGAGCTGGTTAAACTGTAGTAGGGTCCACATTGATACTAGTCATGCTGGTGTAGTCTATAGCTGAGCTGGTTAAACTGTAGTAGGGTCCACATAGATACTAGTCATGCTGGTGTAGTCTATAGCTGAGCTGGTTAAACTGTAGTAGGGTCCACATAGATACTAGTCATGCTGGTGTAGTCTATAGCTGAGCTGGTTAAACTGTAGTAGTGTCCACATAGATACTAGTCATGCTGGTGTAGTCTATAGCTGAGCTGGTTAAACTGTAGTAGTGTCCACATAGATACTAGTCATGCTGGTGTAGTCTATAGCTGAGCTGGTTAAACTGTAGTAGGGTCCACATAGATACTAGTCATGCTGGTGTAGTCTATAGCTGAGCTGGTTAAACTGTAGTAGGGTCCACATAGATACTAGTCATGCTGGTGTAGTCTATAGCTGAGCTGGTTAAACTGTAGTAGGGTCCACATAGATACTTGTCATGCTGGTGTAGTCTGTAGCTGAGCTGGTTAAACTGTAGTAGGGTCCACATAGATACTAGTCATGCTGGTGTAGTCTATAGCTGAGCTGGTTAAACTGTAGTAGGGTCCACATAGATACTAGTCATGCTGGTGTAGTCTATAGCTGAGCTGGTTAAACTGTAGTAGGGGCCACATAGATACTAGTCATGCTGGTGTAGTCTATAGCTGAGCTGGTTAAACTGTAGTAGGGTCCACATAGATACTAGTCATGCTGGTGTAGTCTATATCTGAGCTGGTTAAACGGTAGTAGGGTCCACATAGATACTAGTCATGCTGGTGTAGTCTATAGCTGAGCTGGTTAAACTGTAGTAGGGTCCACATAGATACTAGTCATGCTGGTGTAGTCTATAGCTGAGCTGGTTAAACTGTAGTAGGGTCCACATAGATACTAGTCATGCTGGTGTAGTCTGTAGCTGAGCTGGTTAAACTGTAGTAGGGTCCACATAGATACTAGTCATGCTGGTGTAGTCTATAGCTGAGCTGGTTAAACTGTAGTAGGGGCCACATAGATACTAGTCATGCTGGTGTAGTCTATAGCTGAGCTGGTTAAACTGTAGTAGGGTCCACATAGATACTAGTCATGCTGGTGTAGTCTATATCTGAGCTGGTTAAACGGTAGTAGGGTCCACATAGATACTAGTCATGCTGGTGTAGTCTATAGCTGAGCTGGTTAAACTGTAGTAGGGTCCACATAGATACTAGTCATGCTGGTGTAGTCTATAGCTGAGCTGGTTAAACTGTAGTAGGGTCCACATAGATACTAGTCATGCTGGTGTAGTCTATAGCTGAGCTGGTTAAAATGTAGTAGGGTCCACATAGATACTAGTCATGCTGGTGTAGTCTATAGCTGAGCTGGTTAAACTCTAGTAGGGTCCACATAGACACTAGTCATGCTGGTGTAGTCTATATCTGAGCTGGTTAAACTGTAGTAGGGTCCACATAGATACTAGTCATGCTGGTGTAGTCTATAGCTGAGCTGGTTAAACTGTAGTAGGGTCCACATAGATACTAGTCATGCTGGTGTAGTCTATAGCTGAGCTGGTTAAACTGTAGTAGGGTCAACATAGATACTAGTCACGCTGGTGTAGTCTATAGCTGAGCTGGTTAAACTGTAGTAGGGTCCACATAGATACTAGTCATGCTGGTGTAGTCTATAGCTGAGCTGGTTAAACTGTAGTAGGGTCCACATAGATACTAGTCATGCTGGTGTAGTCTATAGCTGAGCTAGTTAAACTGTAGTAGGGTCCACATAGATACTAGTCGTGCTGGTGTAGTCTATAGCTGAGCTGGTTAAACTGTAGTAGGGTCCACATAGATACTAGTCATGCTGGTGTAGTCTATAGCTGAGCTGGTTAAACTGTAGTAGGGTCCACATAGATGCTAGTCATGCTGGTGTAGTCTATAGCTGAGCTGGTTAAACTGTATTAGGGTCCACATAGATACTAGTCATGCTGGTGTAGTCTATAGCTGAGCTGGTTAAACTGTAGTAGGGTCCACATAGATACTAGTCATGCTGGTGTAGTCTATAGCTGAGCTGGTTAAACTGTAGTAGGGTCCACATAGATACTAGTCATGCTGGTGTAGTCTATAGCTGAGCTGGTTAAACTGTAGTAGGGTCCACATAGATACTAGTCATGCTGGTGTAGTCTATAGCTGAGCTGGTTAAACTGTAGTAGGGTCCACATAGATACTAGTCATGCTTGTGTAGTCTATAGCTGAGCTGGTTAAACTGTAGTAGGGTCCACATAGATACTAGTCATGCTGGTGTAGTCTATAGCTGAGCTGGTTAAACTGTAGTAGTGTCCACATAGATACTAGTCATGCTGGTGTAGTCTACAGCTGAGCTGGTTAAACTGTAGTAGTGTCCACATAGATACTAGTCATGCTGGTGTAGTCTATAGCTGAGCTGGTTAAACTGTAGTAGGGTCCACATAGATACTAGTCATGCTGGTGTAGTCTATAGCTGAGCTGGTTAAACTGTAGTAGGGTCCACATTGATACTAGTCATGCTGGTGTAGTCTATAGCTGAGCTGGTTAAACTGTAGTAGGGTCCACATAGATACTAGTCATGCTGGTGTAGTCTATAGCTGAGCTGGTTAAACTGTAGTAGGGTCCACATAGATACTAGTCATGCTGGTGTAGTCTATAGCTGAGCTGGTTAAACTGTAGTAGTGTCCACATAGATACTAGTCATGCTGGTGTAGTCTATAGCTGAGCTGGTTAAACTGTAGTAGTGTCCACATAGATACTAGTCATGCTGGTGTAGTCTATAGCTGAGCTGGTTAAACTGTAGTAGGGTCCACATAGATACTAGTCATGCTGGTGTAGTCTATAGCTGAGCTGGTTAAACTGTAGTAGGGTCCACATAGATACTAGTCATGCTGGTGTAGTCTATAGCTGAGCTGGTTAAACTGTAGTAGGGTCCACATAGATACTTGTCATGCTGGTGTAGTCTGTAGCTGAGCTGGTTAAACTGTAGTAGGGTCCACATAGATACTAGTCATGCTGGTGTAGTCTATAGCTGAGCTGGTTAAACTGTAGTAGGGTCCACATAGATACTAGTCATGCTGGTGTAGTCTATAGCTGAGCTGGTTAAACTGTAGTAGGGGCCACATAGATACTAGTCATGCTGGTGTAGTCTATAGCTGAGCTGGTTAAACTGTAGTAGGGTCCACATAGATACTAGTCATGCTGGTGTAGTCTATATCTGAGCTGGTTAAACGGTAGTAGGGTCCACATAGATACTAGTCATGCTGGTGTAGTCTATAGCTGAGCTGGTTAAACTGTAGTAGGGTCCACATAGATACTAGTCATGCTGGTGTAGTCTATAGCTGAGCTGGTTAAACTGTAGTAGGGTCCACATAGATACTAGTCATGCTGGTGTAGTCTGTAGCTGAGCTGGTTAAACTGTAGTAGGGTCCACATAGATACTAGTCATGCTGGTGTAGTCTATAGCTGAGCTGGTTAAACTGTAGTAGGGTCCACATAGATACTAGTCATGCTGGTGTAGTCTATAGCTGAGCTGGTTAAACTGTAGTAGGGGCCACATAGATACTAGTCATGCTGGTGTAGTCTATAGCTGAGCTGGTTAAACTGTAGTAGGGTCCACATAGATACTAGTCATGCTGGTGTAGTCTATATCTGAGCTGGTTAAACGGTAGTAGGGTCCACATAGATACTAGTCATGCTGGTGTAGTCTATAGCTGAGCTGGTTAAACTGTAGTAGGGTCCACATAGATACTAGTCATGCTGGTGTAGTCTATAGCTGAGCTGGTTAAACTGTAGTAGGGTCCACATAGATACTAGTCATGCTGGTGTAGTCTATAGCTGAGCTGGTTAAACTGTAGTAGGGTCCACATAGATACTAGTCATGCTGGTGTAGTCTATAGCTGAGCTGGTTAAACTCTAGTAGGGTCCACATAGACACTAGTCATGCTGGTGTAGTCTATATCTGAGCTGGTTAAACTGTAGTAGGGTCCACATAGATACTAGTCATGCTGGTGTAGTCTATAGCTGAGCTGGTTAAACTGTAGTAGGGTCCACATAGATACTAGTCATGCTGGTGTAGTCTATAGCTGAGCTGGTTAAACTGTAGTAGGGTCCACATAGATACTAGTCATGCTGGTGTAGTCTATAGCTGAGCTGGTTAAACTGTAGTAGGGTCCACATAGATACTAGTCATGCTGGTGTAGTCTATAGCTGAGCTGGTTAAACTGTAGTAGGGTCCACATAGATACTAGTCATGCTGGTGTAGTCTATATCTGAGCTGGTTAAACTGTAGTAGGGTCCACATAGATACTAGTCATGCTGGTGTAGTCTATAGCTGAGCTGGTTAAACTGTAGTAGGGTCCACATAGATACTAGTCATGCTGGTGTAGTCTATAGCTGAGCTGGTTAAACTGTAGTAGGGTCCACATAGATACTAGTCATGCTGGTGTAGTCTATAGCTGAGCTGGTTAAACTGTAGTAGGGTCCACATAGATACTAGTCGTGCTGGTGTAGTCTATAGCTGAGCTGGTTAAACTGTAGTAGGATCCACATAGATACTAGTCACGCTGGTGTAGTCTATAGCTGAGCTGGTTAAACTGTAGTAGGGTCCACATAGATACTAGTCATGCTGGTGTAGTCTATAGCTGAGCTGGTTAAACTGTAGTAGGGTCCACATAGATACTAGTCATGCTGGTGTAGTCTATAGCTGAGCTGGTTAAACTGTAGTAGTGTCCACATAGATACTAGTCATGCTGGTGTAGTCTATAGCTGAGCTGGTTAAACTGTAGTAGGGTCCACATAGATACTAGTCATGCTGGTGTAGTCTATAGCTGAGCTGGTTAAACTGTAGTAGGATCCACATAGATACTAGTCATGCTGGTGTAGTCTATAGCTGAGCTGGTTAAACTGTAGTAGGGTCCACATAGATACTAGTCATGCTGGTGTAGTCTATAGCTGAGCTGGTTAAACTGTAGTAGGGTCCACATAGATACTAGTCATGCTGGTGGTGATGGTCCCCAGATGTGATGATTTATTCTGCTCTGTTTTATGTACGATCCTTATTTTCTGACTGATTTGAATTTGAAGAGATTTAAGGTTTTCATATTTGATGAAATACAATGTCCATTTCCATGAATCATGATGTCTGGTGTTGATGTAACAACAGGTGGTCTTTTTAATCCACTATCCAGAGTCAGGAACAGATGAAGTTAGTTCTGCTACTGTTCAGTGATTAAATATATATACTTCTGTGAATATATGAACCATTTCCTTCAAAAAATAAACTGCTCACATTCTGGAGATAAACTTTGTAAGGACTGTGTGTTTTTATGTAAATAGTTTCTGAAAAAAGTGTGTCCAGCTCAAACGCTGATTGTTGCGTCATTGGAAACTGTCCGTTCTAAAGAGGGTTGTAAATGAGAGTTCTAAATGAGCGTTCTAAATGAGCGTTCTAAATGAGGGTTCTAAACGAGGGTTCTAAATGAGCGTTTAAATGAGCGTTCTAAACGAGGGTTCTAAATGTGTGTTCTAAATTGAGAGGTAGCCTGACTGCCATTAGGTACCGAGATGAGATCCTCAGACCCCTTGTGAGACCATATGCTGGTGCGGTTGGCCCTGGGTTCCTCCTAATGCAAGACAATGCTAGACCTCATGTGGCTGGAGTGTGTCAGCAGTTCCTGCAAGAGGAAGGCATTGATGCTATGGACTGGCCCGCCCGTTCCCCAGACCTGAATCCAATTGAGCACCTCTGGGACATCATGTCTCGCTCCATCCACCAACGCCACGTTGCACCACAGACTGTCCAGGAGTTGGCGGATGCTTTAGTCCAGGTCTGGGAGGAGATCCCTCAGGAGACCATCCGCCACCTCATCAGGAGCATGCCCAGGCGTTGTAGGGAGGTCATACAGGCACGTGGAGGCCACACACACTACTGAGCCTCATTTTGACTTGTTTTAAGGACATTACATCAAAGTTGGATCAGCCTGTAGTGTGGTTTTCCACTTTAATTTTGAGTGTGACTCCAAATCCAGACCTCCATGGGTTGATAAATTGGATTTCCATTGATTATTTGTGTGTGATTTTGTTGTCAGCACATTAAACTATGTAAAGAAAAAAGTATTTAATAAGATTATTTCTTTCATTCAGATCTAGGATGTGTTGTTTAAGTGTTCCCTTTATTTTTTTGAGCAGTATAAATACTACTTTATTCATCTCAATACCAGTACAATATAAATACTACTTTATTTATCTCAATACCAGTAGCCCACCAAGTACAATATAAATACTACTTTATTCATCTCAATGCCAGTACAATATTAATACTACTTTATCTCAATACCAGTAGCCCACCAAGTACAATATAAATACTACTTTATTCATCTCAATGCCAGTACAATATTAATACTACTTTATTTATCTCAATACCAGTAGCCCACCAAGTACAATATAAATACCGATTGTAAATATGGTATTGGAACTGACCCCGTATAAATTACACAGTGTCCTACACATTGTAAATATGGTATTGGAACTGACCCTGTATAAATACTGAACAAAAATATTAAATGCAACATGCTACAATTTCAAAGATTTTACTGAGTTACAGTTCATAGAAGGAAATCAGTAATTTAAATAAATAAATTAGGCCCAAATCTATGGATTAGACATGACTGGGAATACAGATATGCATCTGTTGGTCACAGATACCGTTAAAAGTTAAGGGTGTGGATCAGAACCAGTCAGTATCTGGTGTGACCACCATTTGCCTCATGCAGCGCGACACGTCTCCTTCACATAGAGTTGATCAGGCTGCTGATTGTGGCCTGTGGAATGTTGTCCGACTTCCTCTTCAATGGCTGTGCGAAGTTTCTGGATATTGGCGAGAACTGGAACACGCTGTCGTACACGTCTATCCAGAGCATCCCAAACATGCTCAATGAGTGACATGTCTGGTGAGTATGCAGGCCATGGAAGAACTGGGACATTTTCAGCTTCCAGGAATTGTGTACAGATCCTTGTTGACATTATCGTGCTGAAACATGAGGTGATGGAGGAGGAAGAACGGCACGACAACGGGCCCCAGGATCTCATCACGGTATCTCTGTGCATTCAAATTGCCATTGATAAAATGCAATTGTGTTCGTTGTCCGTATCTTACCGTACGCAGCAGGTTAGGAGAAAAAAACGTATCAGGTTGTGATAATTAAGTTAAGGTTAGGAAAATGGTTAGGGTTAGCTAAAATGCCCCCCAAAAAATATTATATATACTTTTATGTTTCCACACCTCACAAGCTACAGACAACATGGAAAGCGGTAATATGTCTAGATGGGATACAGCTTTTGTCAAATTGACATCTAAGTATATTATATTTTTTTTGGTGTATTTTAGTTAAACTTAACCATTTTCCTAACCTTAACCTAATTATCATAACCTTTTTCTCCTAACCTGCTACGTACGTTCTCCTAAACTTACTACGAAAAGTGATTTTTTTTTTGTTTGTTGACAAAAGCTGTATCCCATCTAGACTCAAAATCACAGTCCTCCCACAATCCTCTCCTTCCATTTTTAATCCCGACATCCACTGCGGTCTCCACCGGACAAGATGGCGGACAGAATAGGTACGTCGGTTGTCTGTAAAATAATTAAATAAACGTTTACAGGTTTGAATTTATTTTTTAATTAATTAAACTGACATATTTTCACTTCAGCATTTACATACGAAACATTGTATTTTATTACATAAAAAAAAAAAGCCAGTTAGTTAATAATGTTTCTATGTTGTGTTTTTGAAGGCCGTGGTAAATCCATGGTTACGAGTCAAGTCAAGGACTTTACTGTCATGGTCATTAAAACGGACAAAATACAACTTTAAAAACAGCTTGGGTATATTACAAGGAGGAGAATAAGGGGAAAAAAAACAAATATAAATATATATATATTCCCTGACAGTTTCTCTAAAGGGTTGTAAAAATATTCAACTAATTTTACAGCGTTTTGCGTCCAGACGATATGCTAGGTATTTAGCCAGGTAAGTTAGTTAGCTATATGTCTGTATTTGATTTGATATAATGTGGAATAGGTTTTTCTGTTTTTTGTTTTCTCATTTCTTTGGGAATAACCTCTGGCTGTTATGTTTTATATGTTACTGTTAAAATAAAAAGTTAGCTAAGCTAAGCTAGTTAGCCTGCAGGACTAGCCTCTTGCAATGCAGTCGGAGTTAGCAACGTTATGTAGCTTGCTGGCTAATGACAGGCTAATTGGTTATGACAAACAGCCTTGTCTCAACATAACTCCCGTGACTTTGAACTAGCTAACTTTAGCTAACTATCATATATATTTCGATATGCTAGGTGGCTAGGTATGTAGCCATGTTGGAGGCGCTGGAAGATGGCGGCGAGTGTAGACGAGATTTCAGCTTGCTCCGAGTAACCTTAACTTTTATCCCTCTCAAACTTACTTAAATGTAACGGAACTTGGCTTATAGTAAACACAATAGAGAACAACGCTTAGTTGACCGATAATTTGATTCATAACTTTGAGAAATGGAAGGAAAAAATGTGCGAAAGAGCAAAGGGAGGAGAAGGCTGTTGCTAGCTGAGCACTCATACGTTGGAGAAAAACCGCCACCTGACTCAGGAGAAGAAATGGAGGATTCTGGACATTCGGTTGATTCTGACAATGCAGTCAATAGTCCTGCACCCAAAAAGACACATAAAGAATTATCTTTGCGCGAACTACAGATCAACATAATCGATGCTGTAAACGAAAGAGCCGACGGTCTGGAGAAAATGATACGCGAAAACACATCAAAAATAGTTGACCTCGAGACCTCTCTGAATCATGCATACAAGAGTATCGAAGAGCTTAAACTTGCAAACACTGCTACGTCTGAGAAATGCATTGCTCAGGAGAAGACCATCGCAGACATGCAAGAGCGCTTATCGGAAGCAGAGCGATACCGGAGAAGGTGGGGGCTACGGCTTTACGGTGTCCCCGAGAACCAGGATGAGAATGTGAAGCGCTTAGTAAGAGACATCTGTAACCGTGTGGCACCGGACTTTCCCGATGGATATATGGATATGGCTGTGGATGTCGCTCATCGGATTGGGAAGAAACAAGATGCCATCGTCAGCCGATCGATCATCATCCAGTTTGCTTTTCGCACAGCGAGAGATGCAGTTTGGAAGAAAGCAAAGGAAAGCGCCTTTCTGAAAGAAAAAAACTTAGATTCGGGGAGGATTTGACTGTAGCAGACAAGGCAGCAAAGGCAAAATTGTGGCCTCTCGTACAACAGGCCCGAAATCAAGGAAACGGTGGATACTACAGGGGAATCAGAGCTTTTTTCGCCAACGGTAAAGAAATACGACCGGGGTGATTTGATTTGTTCTGTCGGTAGGTTTACAAGGTAGTTCCTTCCCCACTGCAAACTGAACGTTCTACTTTTGAAACATGGTGTTACTATTTTACAAGTTAAGAATTCTGTTAATACATATATGAAGCAACTTTTTATAGAGAGGGTAAAGTTGAGATTGCATAGGATTTTTCTTTCTATTCTATAGATATGGACTTGAAGTTTATGTCAATCAATGCCAGGGGGATACGTAACATGTTGAAGAGAAAAGCTTTTGTTTTGTTTTGTAAGGACTGCAACGCAGATCTTGTATTCGTTCAAGAAACACATTCATGCAAAGAGGACTATAATTATTGGAAAAATCAGTGGGGCAGTGAAATTTTTTTGGCCCACGGGACAAATTATTCAGCTGGGGTTGCAATTTTAGCACACAATTTCAAAGGGACATTTTTGTTTACTCAAATGGACTCCAATGGACATTGGCTAGTAGCGGTCATCAACCACATGGACAGATTATTTGTGTTGTGTAATGTATATGGATACTGTTCTAGTCCTCCAAATAACTTACTTCTAGAGGAAATTGAAGAAATTCTTAAAAATCTTCTGAGAAAATATCCATCCAGTAAGATAATAGTTGGTGGAGATTTGAATATGGTTTATTCTAATGAGACTGATAGATTGCCTCATAGGCCTAACATTGGTGTGAACAAGTTGGTGAATTTCTGCCAAAGCCTGGACTTAATTGACATATGGAGAGTAAAAAACCCTGGAGAGATACAATACACATGGAGTAATAGAGATCGTCTCTTACAATCAAGAATTGATTTGTGGGTGATAACCTCTAGTCTTGTGCCCAACACTGTAGAGGTGAAAATACTGCCTGCAGTCCTGACGGATCATAAAGTCATATGGTTGACTGTAAGAATATGCAGTAATGATGGTAAGAAATACTCTGGTGGTTACTGGAAACTAAATAACTCATTGTTATTGCATGATGATTTAAAAAATGTGATTAAGAATCTAATTTCTGTTTACTGGAGTTTAGCTACATCTAATGCAGAATATGGGAAATATTGGGAACTGCTGAAATTTAAAATCCGCTCAGCCTGTATTACTTATGGAAAACGGCTTGCTTTAAGAAGGAGATGTGAGGTAGCTGAACTCTCTAAAACAATTGCCGATATCACAGAGATTGAGCATCTTCATCTTAATGAGAAAGCTAAATTGAATGATTTACAGAATCAACTAGATACATTGTATGAGGAAAAGGCTAGAGGAGCTTTCATAAGATCTAGAAAACAATGGCTTGAAAAAGGCGAAAAGAACAGTAGATACTTTTTTAATTTGGAGAAGAGGAGAGGGGAACTCAACACACTTCGGAAACTTAAGATTAATGGGGTTACCACTGAGGATAGAGAGTTGTTATCAGACTTTACCACTAAGTTTTATGAGAATCTTTACTCCTTAGATAACAATTTGAGTGACTCTAAGGATCTCCTTGATTCTATAGAGAATGTTAATTCGATTAGTGAAGAACTCAATCAGTCTTGTTGCCAAGATTTATCCATTATGGACATCCAGTACGGGGTTGCTCAGTTAAAAAAGAACAAATCTCCAGGTTGTGATGGATTAACCTCTGAATTTTACAAAACCTTCTTTCAAGAAATAGCACCTTTTTTACTTGAAACCTTTAAGGAGGCTATAAAGAAGGGAGAACTACCTGCCTCTCTGAAGCAAGGGGTTATTACTCTTATACCTAAACCACACAAGGATCTCCTAAGTATTGATAATTGGCGTCCAATCACACTCCTAAATAACGACTACAAAATTATAGCCTTAATCTTTGCAAAAAGGTTAAAGTCTTGCTTAAATGATCTGATTGATGAATGTCAATCAGGGTTTATGAAAGGGCGCCATATATCTAATAATCTCAGGCTGGTGTTAGACTTGGTTGAGTATTGTGATCTATTAGATGACTTCCCTGTTATCCTATTTCTGGATTTTCAGAAAGCATTTGATACAGTAAGTCACAATTTTATCTTTGATTGTCTTAAGCATTTGAAATTTGGTCGTTTCTTTGTTGATGCTATTAGAACTCTGTATAATGGGGGCAATAGCTGTATCAAACTCTGTCATGGAACATCCTCGAGGTTTAACATTTACAAAGGAATACGACAAGGTTGTCCAATTTCACCTTTTTTTATTTTTGTTAGTATCTCAAATGCTATGCTCATTAGTTCATAAAAGTCCATTTGAAGGCATTACATTCCAGTCCAGAGAGATCAAGATATCCCAACTGGCGGATGACACCTCACTTTTTTTGAAAAATGTATCTCAAGCTAGATTAGCATTGGATATCGTGAAGCAGTTCTCCAAAATCTCAGGCTTGACTTTAAATCTTTCCAAATGTGAGTTGTTTGTTGTGAAAGGAGCTGTCAACCCAGCAGATTGTAACATCTCTGAAAAAGATACAGTAACCTACCTCGGTGTAAAGATCACCAAAAATATTAAGGCTATGAATGATCTTAATTTGAACCCTGTAACTGAATCTGTCAAAAAAAAATTATCCTCATGGTTAGGGAGGGATTTAAGTCTTCAAGGAAGGGTGCTTTTATCCAAAGCTGAGGGGCTATCTCGTGCATCCTATCTTTTTTCATCTATTGACATTCCCAAATCCACTTGCTGTACCTTAGATAGGCTTTTGTACAACTTCATATGGAAAAACAAGCCACATAAGATAAAAAGAGATGTTATCACCAACAGGGTTTGTGATGGCGGTCTAAATGTCTTAGATTTCACTCTCTTCAATCAGATATCAAAGGTCAACTGGATTAAAAGGTACATAAAAAATCCTCATAGCTTCTGGAATATTATACCTCATTTTGTTTTTCAGAAGTTCGGCGGGCTTAATTTTTTACTACAATGTCCATATATTGTGGGTAAAATTCCTGTGAAACTGGCGGTTTTTCACAAGCAGGCTTTAATGTGCTGGGCTTTGTTGTATAAACACAACTTTTCACCTCATAAATGTTTTATTTGGAACAATGGGTCAATATTACATAGAAATAAGATGTTATTTAACCATAAATGGTTCTCGAAAAACATTGTTCTTGTCAGCCAATTGGTTAATAACAGTGGGAATCTATTTACACGGAGAGAATTTATGGAAAGATACAACTTTGAGGTTTCAAGCAAGGAATATGACACTGTTATTAAAGCTATACCTAGTGGGATAAAAACTTTACTTCAGAATAATGCATATTTTGGAATATCTCCGATTGTAAGCGATATTCAGTTGAATGGCATTGGTCTACTAGATACGAAATTCAACAATCGTTTAATAAGGGATATTTTCTACAGGAAGTCTATTCCCTCTGCGATATTTTGTTGGGCTTCATCGTTTGATGTAAACTGGCGCCGTGCTTGGCTCACTCCACACAGATTTATGGTGACCAATAAAGTAAAGGAGATCTCCTTTAAGATAATCCATAGATGCTATCCGTGTAATAGCTTGATTTCTAAATATATATTTGACGTTACCAGTGAATGCAGTTTTTGTGAACTAGAAACTGAATCTATTGAACACTTATTCTGTAATTGTTTATATAGTGAAGTGTTTTGGACTGATGTAAAACTATATCTTAGCCGCAAATTGCATACAACCATTGATATTACTAAGTTTGACATATTATTTTACTACACTGATTCCACAATTGAACGTGAGTATGTCATAAATCTCTTTATTTTATTAGGAAAATCTTTTATCCATAAATCAAAATTTATGAAGAAAAAGCCCCTTTTCTTAATTTTTTTATCTGATTTGGAACAGTACGTAGAATCTTTAAAACGTATACAAAACAATATGTCAAAAAAATGTATTCGATATATGTCTGTATTTGATTTGATATAATAGTTTTTTTATTTTTCTCTAATTTCTTTGGATTCCCTCTGGCTGTTATGTTATGTTATGTTTATGTTTTGCATGTTACTGTTATTTACAGCAAGTTAAATAAAGATTTGTGCAAACTTAAAAAAAAAAAAAAAAAAAAAAAAGACCTCCTCTTTAGCAGGAGGAGAGCAGCTTAGTGAGCGCATGGTCGGAGATGTTAGCTAGCTAGGCTAGTGCTAACTTAACCAGCCAGCTAGTTGACTTACAACGTAAATATTAAATGAAATGGGGTAGCTAGTTGTTTACACATAAGTATGTTTAAATCACAGTTACAATTAAACCAGGAAAGTGTCTAAAGAACTTGAATGTTCCGACTTTGTCGCCTAGCGAGCTACCGAGGTGGCTGCAGTTGTTGAAGAAGCGTTCCGTCCACTAGATTATACGTCACACTAGAAACATCGCCTGAAAGACACATATCGCCATCTGCTGTCTGGAGGGAGGAAACGCAGTTGAGGAGGGAAAACTATTTTTATTCTTCTTCATTGAATTATAATATTATAAAGCAGTTTAGGGAAACGTTTTTTTCTCTCCATTAAATATGAATATTATATCAACACGTACAAAGATGCAACAAGTGTTGTTTGATTAGTTCAGATTTTTAATGAGAATTTTAAACAAACTCTACATCTACTCCACATCTGTATTTCTGATTGGTCAAATAACTAGATATCAAAATAAGCACCTAGTTATTGATATCCTTGATAAAGATGAGCAAAAATTACTGTATAAAATAAATAAATAAACTTTACCCACTACCAGGATATTTTAGCCCAAAACCTGGTTACCTCTCTGCTAGGAGGCTGATCTTCCCTGTAGCTCAGTTGGTAGAGCATGGTGTTTGCAACACCAGGGTTGTGGGTTCGATTCCCACGGGGGGCCAGCACAGAAAAAAAAATGTATGAAATGTATGCATTCACTACTGTAAGTCACACTGGATAAGAGTGTCTGCTAAATGACTAAAATGTAAATATTCCAGCAAGACACATCAACATCCACAAAGAAATGGTTAATTGGGCACAAAAAAAAAAATTTAATGGCCATCTCAGTCTTCGGACTTGAACTCCATTGAAAACCTGTGGTTTGAATTGAACAGGGCAGTCCACAAGCGCAGACAAAATAAATCAAGGACCTGGAGAGATTCTTTATGGAAGAAGGGTCTAAGGTCCCACCCAATGTGTTCTCTAATCTCATAAAACATTTGAGTGTCGTTATCCTCCCAAGGGGAGGGTGCTGGAATATTGAAAACATGGGTGGCAATAATTCAGACCCCTACCTTTTGAGAATTACATGTTAAACTCTATATTTTTCTCTGAGCAATTGTATTAGTATAAAATAATATAATTTCCCTTTATTTTTTATACAATATAGCTCAGTATTTGAATTCTTTATTTTATAGAGTCGTTTTTGCTCATCTTTATCAAGGGTGTCAACAATTTTGTCCCCCACTGTACCTCCATACTGCTGCTACATGGTGTAACAATACATCATGTAGATGTACATAATGAACAGACTAGGTCTATACTGCTCCTACGTGGTGTAACAATACATCATGTAGATGTATATAATGAACAGACTAGGTCTATACTGGTCCTACGTGGTGTAACAATACATCATGTAGATGTATATAATGAACAGACTAGGTCTATACTGCTCCTACATGGTGTAACAATACATCATGTAGATGTATATAATGAACAGACTAGGTCTATACTGCTCCTACATGGTGTAACAATACATCATGTAGATGTATATAATGAACAGACTAGGTCTATACTGCTCCTACATGGTGTAACAATACATCATGTAGATGTATATAATGAACAGACTAGGTCTATACTGCTCCTACGTGGTGTAACAATACATCATGTAGATGTATATAATGAACAGACTAGGTCTATACTGCTCCTACATGGTGTAACAATACATCATGTAGATATATATAATGAACAGACTAGGTCTATACTGCTCCTACATGGTGTAACAATACATCATGTAGATGTATATAATGAACAGACTAGGTCTATACTGATCCTACATGGTGTAACAATACATCATGTAGATGTATATAATGAACAGACTAGGTCTATACTGCTGCTACATGGTGTAACAATACATCATGTAGATGTATATAATGAACAGACTAGGTCTATACTGCTCCTACATGGTGTAACAATACATCATGTGGGGCTTTAAGGCGATGTTAGTGTGACGTATAATGTAGTGGACGGAACGCTTCTTTCAACAGCAGCAACAGGGGATTTGTAGATCAGTCAGTCTGCAGTCGCCTGCAGTGTCGAACAAGCCCAATACCAAACCAATCAGGTGGTTGTTTGATGAAATGAAGCTTCAGACGCCATTGATGACGTGCTGCTGATAAAGTGATACAGGCATCGGTACACTGCTTTGAAGTTTACTGCTTATCGATTTGGACGCAGGCCTCGTAGCTCCGGTATCAAAAGTAACATCCCTACTGACAACAAGGCAGCAGAGTCTACCGTGCTAATGCGTTCCCACTATATATCACAACCACACAGTATATGAAAGCATGAGGTGTGGCTGATGTTTACAAGCTGGAGCTAGATACCGAGCTAGCATACAAACTCTGTAGCACATAGTGCATTGTGGGTAGTTTAGAAGATATCCGGAAATAAGTTTAAGAAATATGTAACAACGCAAAAACATAACTCTTTGTACTTATAGGTAACCAGATTGTGACTACAACTAAGTTACTAAGTCTTTAACCACACTGTGTTGTTACACGGGTGAGTAAAAACGAACGCTTCCTACCCTTTAACTTTTTGTCAGAAAATAAAATAAACGTTTTACTCAACTGCGTTACCCACTCCAGTCAGCAGATGGCGGTGTGGGAATTTAAGGCGATGCTGTTGGTGTGACGTATAATCTAGTGGACGGAACGCTTCTTTCAACAGCAGCAACAGTTATTAAGCCTCCTCGGTAGCTTGCTAGACAAAATAGCCGAACCAATAAAGCTCATTAGACGCTTTAGTGTATATTAGCCACTGTGTTTTAAACCCACTTCTGTCGTCTAGTTAGTTATCAGATTTAATTTCATATTTACGGTGTTGTTGTTATTATTCAGCTAGCGGGCTGGTTAAGTTAGCATTAGCCTAGCTAGCTAACATCCCCGACCATGCGGTCACTGAGCTACTCTCCTGCTAATGAAGAGAACATCACAGTAAAACAAGAAGTAGAGGGTGAGGCCGTTACTGTGAAAGAAGAAAAATATGCGTTCAGAGTGAAAGAGGAGGAGGATGTTACAGTAAAAGAAGAGGAGGATGCAGTTTATGAAGAGGAAGAGGGGGAGATGACTGTTACATCGATAGAGGAGGAAACTGGACATCTGGGCCCGGTTTCCCAAACGCATCTTAAGGCGTCCAATGGTTCTAACGGTGAACTTAGCCATAAGATGGTTTTGAGAAACCGTTCCCTGATTAACACTAGTAAGTACTGTCTTAAATACAGAGGCACAAACTCTGCAGTTGTTGAACTGATGTGTGGTGTTAAAGCGGAAATCTGCAATAGCTACATCTATATTTGGACTTTTAAATTATTTATTTATAGCCATTGATTCTTGAAGAATATAACACATGCCTCATGAGCTTAGTTCAACTGTTGTACCCCATCAGATCCCCAAATAAGCTTGGTTCTAAACATTAGAGTAAAGAAATGTAAATCAACACTGTATACCCTCAACATGGTTAAAACTATAATGTTGATATCATGGATGGTCAGTCCTTGCATCCATAGGTCTGTCTATGAATTTGAAAGTAGTTACATTTCTCCAACCCCATAATCATCTTATTACCAAAACAGTGGTGGAATTACAGCTTTGTTATTGTTTGAACTGCAGATTGATGGGTTGTGTGGGTTTTTTAAACGGCAACAAAATGGCTGCCCAGAGGCTTGGTTTGGTAAACAGCTGAGGAATGGGGGAAGAAGTGTAACCACTCTCAAATTCATAGAGAAAGCTATTGTAGAAACCGTAACCCAACACCTAGCAACCTCTTCAAGAAGTTTAGACATCTTGGCGTAACAGTTATAAGGTGTTGGCATGACAGTCGCTGGACCCAGGTTTGAGTTCAGCTCAGGGCCTCCCCCTGAATTCACTACACTATGAATACAAAGACTGGCCATCCATGATGTCATAATGATAGTTTAACCAGGTTTCTAGGCTATATAGTATATTCTAGAATTCATCCATGATGTCATAATGATAGTTTAACCAGGTTTCTAGGATATATAGTATATTCTAGAATTCATCCATGATGTCATAATGATAGTTTAACCAGGTTTCTAGGCTATATAGTATATTCTAGAATTCATCCATGATGTCATAATGATAGTTTAACCAGGTTTCTAGGCTATATAGTATATTCTAGAATTCATCCAGGATGTCATAATGATAGTTTAACCAGGTTTCTAGGCTATATAGTATATTCTATAACTGCCAGTGAAGATTTCCTGTGGGGGTCAAATTGTTAGAGCTGTTGATAAGTCATTGTATAAAATTCAGCCAATTTTTTTTCATGCCATTACATTAAAGGCAAGACATACCTAGATTCAATTACATTCATGAATTGGTTTGAAACCTTCTCAAAGTTGGTGCCTTGCCGGATTTGTAAAAAATGGTTTGTCATGAAACACAATTTTTTAAATTTATTTCAACGTAACCTTTATTTAACTAGGCAAGTCAGTTAAGAAAAAATTCTTATTTACAATGACTGACGACGCTGGGCCAGTTGTGCGCCGCCCTATGGGACTCCAAATCACGGCCGGTTGTGATACAGCCTGGATTTGAACCAGGGTGTCTGTAGTGATGCCTCAAGCACTGAGATGCAGTGTCCGCTGCGCCACTCGGGAGCCCCAAAATCATGTTCTAGTGCTGTCCCCAACTAAAATACATCTTGGTCAACCAAGAGTCATCTGTTCTTTCTACCAATCACCCCATGTGTTTTAATAAAATCAACTATATGTACTGAACTTGTCTGATGCTTTAAGCATGCTATTTCATTAAATAATTAAAACACACAAATGACGAGGGAGCCAGTCGTCAACATAACCTGACTGGAAGGAGCCAGTCATCACTATAACCTGACTAGAGGGAGCCAGTCATCACTATAACCTGACTAGAGGGAGGGAGCCAGTCATCACTATAACCTGACTAGAGGGAGCCAGTCATCACTATAACCTGACTAGAGGGAGCCAGTCATCACTATAACCTGACTAGAGGGAGCCAGTCATCACTATAACCTGACTGGAGGGAGCCAGTCATCACTATAACCTGACTAGAGGGAGGGAGCCAGTCATCACTATAACCTGACTAGAGGGAGGGAGCCAGTCATCATTATAACCTGACTAGAGGGAGGGAGCCAGTCATCACTATAACCTGACTAGAGGGAGGGAGCCAGTCATCACTATAACCTGACTAGAGGGAGGGAGCCAGTCATCACTATAACCTGACTAGAGGGAGCCAGTCATCACTATAACCTGACTAGAGGGAGCTGACCAGTTCTGAAAGCCTTTTGCCGTACCCTCATCCTACTCCTCTGGTGATGGAGACGTTATCCCAGGCCCTGTGTGTCCCCAGGCGCTCTCATTTGTTGACTTCTGTAACCGTAAAAGCCTTGGTTTCATGCATGTTAACATCAGAAGCCTCCTCCCTAAGTTTGTTTTACTCACTGCTTTAGCACACTCCGCCAACCTTGATGTCCTTGCCGTGTCTGAATCCTGGCTTTGGAAGGTCACCAAAAATTCTGAAATTTCCATCCCCACTACAACATTTTCCATCAAAATGAGAGGAGTTGCAATCTACTGCAGAGATGGCCTGCAATGTTCTATCATACTTTCCAGGTCTAAGCCCAAACAGTTCGAGCTTTTAATTAAAAAAATGAATCTCTCCAGAAATAAGTCTCTCACTGTTGCCGCCTGTTACAGACCCCCCTCAGCTCCCAGCTGTGCCCTGGACACCATATGTGAATTGATTGGCCCCCATCTATCTTCAGAGTTTGTTCTGTTAGGTGACCTAAACTGTGATATGCTTAACCTCTCTAGGGGGTGTGGGACGCTACCGTCCCACATGGCCAACATCCAGTGAAATTGCAGAGCACCAAATTCAAAAACAGAAATACTCATTATAAGAATTCATAAAACATTCAAGTGTTATACATCGGTTTAAAGATTAACTTCTTGTTAATCAAACCACGGTGTCAGATTTCATAAAGGCTTTACCGTGAAAGCATACCATGCGATTATCTGAGAACAGTGCCCAGCAGACAAATCATTAGTAACAGTTACCAGCCAAGTAGAGGAGTTACACAAGTCAGAAATAGCGATAAAATGAATCACTTACTTTTGATGATCTTCATATCGTTGCAACTCACAAGACTCCCATTTACTCAATAAATGTTTGTTTTGTTCGATAAAGTCTCTCTTTATATCCAAAAACCTCCGTTTTGTTCATGCGTTTTGTTCAGTAATCCACAGGCTCAAAGGCAATCACAACAGCCAGACGAAAAATCCGAAAAGTATCAGTAAAGTTCGTAGAAACATGTCAAACGATGTTTATAATCAATCCTCAGGTTGTTTTTAGCCTAAATAATATATAACATTTCAACCGGACAATAACGTCGTCAATATAAAAGGTAAACAAGAAAGGTGCGCTCTCGGTCTCGCGCATGAAAAATCTCTGAGATACTGAATGGTCCACTCATTCAGAGTGGTCTTACACTCTCATTTTTCAGGATGCAAGCCTGAAACTATTTCTAAAGACTGTTGACATCTAGTGGAAGCCCTAGGAAGTGCAATTTGAGACCTAAGTCAATGGAATCTGTATAGGCAGTCAATGGAAAACTACAACAACAACAAATCCCACTTCCTGGATGTATTTTTCTCAGGTTTTCGCCTGTCATATCAGTTCTGTTATACTCACAGACATTGTTTTGGAAACTTTAGAGTGTTTTCTATCCAAATCTACCAAGTTTACTTTGGCACGCTTTTCATCCGGAGGTGAAAACAGTGCCCCCTACCCTAGTGAGGTTAACACCCCGGCCGTCCTACAATTCAAGCTAGATGCCCTCAATCTCACACAAATTATCAAGGAACCCACCAGGTACAACCCCTAAATCTGTAAACATGGGCACCCTCATAGATATTATCCTGACCAACTTGCCCTCCAAATACACCTCTGCTGTTTTCAATCAGGATCTCAGCGATCACTGCCTCATCGCCTGCATCCGTTATGGGTTTGCGGTCAAACGGCCACCCCTCATCACTGTCACATGCTCCCTAGAACACTTCTGCGAGCAGGCCTTTCTAATCGACCTGGTATACATATTCGTCGCCAAACCCACTGGCTCCAGGTCATCTATAAGTCTTTGCTAGGCCGACTTCACTCAGCTCACTGGTCACCATAGCAACACCCACCCATAGCACGCGCTCCAGGAGGTATATCTCACTGGTCATCCCCAAAGCCAACACCTCCTTTGGCCGCCTTTCCTTCCAGTTCTCTGCTGCCAATGACTGCAACGAATTGCAAAAATCGCTGAAGTTGGAGACATATATCTCCCTCACTAACTTTAAGCATCAGCTATCTGAGCAGCTTACCGATCGCTGCAGCTGTACACAGCCCATCTGTAAATAGCCCATCCAACTGCCTACCTCATCCCCATGTTTTTATTTACGTTTTTTTGCTCTTTTGCACACCAGTATTTCTACTTGAACATCTATCACTCCAGTGTTAAATTGTAATTACTTCACTACTATGGCCTATTTATTGCCTTACCTCCGTACTCCATTTGCACACACTATATATAGATTTTTCTATTGTGTTATTGACTGTTCGTTTGTTTATCCAACGTGTAACTCTGTTGTTTTTGTCGCACTGCTTTGCTTTATCTTGGCCAGGTTGCAGTTGTAAATGAGAACTTGTTCTCAACTAGCCTACCTGGTTAAATAAAGGTGAAATACATTTTTTTTTTTTTTTAATCTTAGCTTTATTGACAACACTCAAATGGATACTGTCATTAACGCAGTTCTTCAATAATTACACATAATACTTAATACTGTAGATGTTTAGTTACAGTCACATGATCAACTATCAGAAGATCCAGGAAATACTTTTCTGAATGACAGTCAAATTACAAACATCACGACATGCAACAACAACCAAAGTGCTTCTTCATTCATTACTCTGGTAAAGACAGTTATGCCGTGCTCCACGTTGGATCCAACATCCCTAACAAATTGATGTTTATAATGTGTTATTGTCTGCTTGATTTACTGTAGGGTCTCGTTAGTCCGTTTGGAAACGGAGATACTTAGCTCATAATGTGTAGAGAACTGTTCCTTGATGGATAGGCTATTGTTCAACACACAGAGCTATTTTCCTATATTTGTTGTTAGGTGTAGTTATGGGTCCTACAGTAGGTCTATGTTATTGTTAGGTGAAGTTATGGGTCCTACAGTAGGTCTATGTTATTGTTAGGTGAAGTTATGGGTCCTACAGTAGGTCTATGTTGTTGTTAGGTGAAGTTATGGATCCTACAGTAGGTCTATGTTATTGTTAGGTGAAGTTATGGGTCCTACAGTAGGTCTATGTTATTGTTAGGTGAAGTTATGGGTCCTACAGTAGGTCTATGTTGTTGTTAGGTGAAGTTATGGGCCAATTTGGCAAACAGTGTACAAACCCTCATTGTCAGGCTGATGGAAAAGCCAAAGAGCATTTTACTGGTTGAAGTGTTTTTTAAGTACAAAGCGGTTGATTTGCGATGACGACACAAACATTATATTAAGCAGGAGATTCAAGCGAGCCTGACAATTATAATCCAAAGTAGTGTGAAATGAACTCATAAGCAACCTGGTAATGGAGGTTACTCCCCTGAGCAAACATCTTTTCTCACCAGCAAACATAGAAAAGGGCCTCCAATCTTAGATGTTACTACTAATGTGAAAACAAGACAAAATATGACTATTGTTGCTCATTTTAAGACAAATGTCAAGTAATCATTACATTCATTACAGATGTCAATTGTTGTTCAACATCATGGCTACGCTGTTGGCATGACCTTTTACAGTGGATTTCTGCTGTTGTGGGCCTTTAACCATCTGTATGACTTTGTCATTCACACAGGAGAGAGACGGGACTATCGTGGATCCTCTGGGGAGCCTCAACAACCTCATGATGCTGATGAGGCAGAGAAGAGTCTCTCCAGATCAGAACTCCTCAAGAAACACCAGCAGAGACCCACAGGGAAGATAATTAACCTCTCTGACTGTGGGAAGAGATTCACCTCATCAGGCATTAAAATTCATCGGAGAAGCCACACAGTAGAGAAAGCTTATTGCTGTACTCAATGTGGGAAGAGTTTTGATACATCTAGCCATCTTATTGTACACCAAAGAACACGCACAGGAGAGAAATCTTATAGCTGTGATGAATGTGGGAAGAGTTTTACTCATCGAAGCAGCCTGATATCACACCAGAGAATACACACAGGAGAGAAACTTTCTAGCTGTGATGAATGTGGGAAGAGTTTTACTCGTTCAACCAGCCTGAAATTACACCAGAGAACACACACAGGAGAGAAACCTTTTAGCTGTGATCAATGTGGGAAGTGTTTTACTCATCGAAGCAGCCTGATATCACACCAGAGAATACACACAGGAGAGAAACCGTATATCTGTGATGAGTGTGGGAAGAGTTTTACTTGCTTGCGCAATCTGACTCTTCACCAGAGAACACACACAGGAGAGAAACCCTATAGCTGTACTCGATGTGGGAAGTTTTTTTTAAAATCTAACCATCTGACGATACACCAAAGAAGACACACAGGAGAGAAACCCTATAGCTGTACTCAATGTGGGAAGAGTTTTGTTCAATCTGGAGAACTGAAGATGCACCAGAGAAGACACACAGGAGAGAAACCCTATAGCTGTACTCGATGTGGCAAGAGTTTTGTTCAATCTGGCAAACTGAAGATACACCAAAGAACACACACGGGAGAAAAACCTTATAGCTGTGGTCAATGTAACAAGAGATACTCTGATAAAAGACATCTGATCAAACATCAGAAAATACATGAAGGAGTTGTTTCATGATATCAATGATATAATGTCACAATGTAGAATGTTTAAACATTGTAGTAGGAGTATTTTAATGATGTCACAATGTAGAATGTTTTAACATTGTAGTAGGAGTATTTTAATGATGTCACAATGTAGAACCCTAAACGTTTGTCCCCTGTTCTATTGATTTCAACATGATATGGATATTAGCCTCAGGGGGAAAATCCAGGCTCTGAAATGGAAGAGTTACTATTTATGTGATTTAACAAAAAGTGACTAACAAAAAAAGAGTTGTGTTATACTTACCATGTTGGTGACCCACTGGAATCAAAATGCAACACTTCAAAATGTAGCTATCTGTTTTCTACAAATTGTCCTCTAACCAGGGATGTACACATTACTCCCATATTCCATGTGGATTTTGAGCTGTTAGTTTAACAGGACGTGCAACCTCATCTCCCTCCTCTCACACAATTGATTTCAACATGATATCGATGAGTGATGACATAAATGTTGTGTTCCTTTGTTTAGCGACCCCTACATTTAAATGTTTCACTCCAAAATGTAGCTGACTGTCTTCTGCTGGTTGTCCTCTAATCAGTGAGGTAAAAGACATCTCCCATTTCCATGTGTTTTTTTAGTTGTGCTAGTTTCAACATCACGTACAACCTGATTTCACCCTTAATCGATATCAGTGATTTATTGCTACTTGTCAAAACAACAGTGTTTCTGGTGCTTGTGCAGTTTATAAGGAGCTTGTTTTTAAAAAGTAATATGATTATTGTGGCAGATGTTTGTGTATGTAGCACATGTTATGTTTAGGTTTTCAATTTATCACAAACTGTTTCTGCATATTGGTTATTGATTTGTACATGTTAAAACTGTGTTTTGACATCGGGGCTATCCCACCTAGAAAAATGTCATTGAAAATACCTTGAAAAAAGGACTATGCAACCAAATATTTATTTATGCAACCAACTGACAATTTTTGGTACAATTATATTGACATTGTTGCCCTGCTATTAGAATATCAGGGTTCATTCTCAGATGTGCCAACCCAAATGTACTAGAGCATGACATTGGGGACTGGGCCCCGATCCAACAACATGCCTATTTAGTGAACCCTGAGAAGAGAGAGAAGCTCGAAATGAGACATGTCCCTGGTAAGGACAACTTGGTTGCTGATTGTGGGCAGTTAATAAGTTTTGCGTTAGCCAGTGCCATTGATTACAATTTATTTTGACTGGTTTTTTGGCGATGAGTTTTATCTCTTATTCTTTTCCGTATTTTTCGTTCCAAGGGGACCAGAGTTCTAGAAGCTAGTGGGGGAAAAAAATATAAAAAATGTGTTCCAGAAGCGTTTTAGGGTTTTTTTCTTGTTGTTTTTAATTGTTGACAGCCAGTAGACACCATGTTTATATTGGTGAAGGTGAAGCATTGTAGTTGATTATAATGAGAAATGGAAGTTGTTTTCTGTTGGTGGTAAGCATTCTATTAAGGTGTTAGTCTTTGGTTTTTCCATTTTGTTTTGAGGTTGGACTTTAGCACGTCTAGCTCGTTAGCACGTCTAGCTCGTTAGCACGTCTAGCTCGTTAGCCCGTCTAGCTCGTTAGCCCGTCTAGCTCGTTAGCACGTCTAGCTCGTTAGCACGTCTAGCTCGTTACCACGTCTAGCTCGTTAGCCCGTCTAGCTCGTTAGCGCGTCTAGCTCGTTAGCACGTAGGACGCACTGATTGGTGTCACCTCGTTAGTCAGTATGTGTTACACCTGTGCTGGCTTGTCCATCTCGTTAGTGGGAAGGTGTTTCACCTGAGCTGGTCCAGGTTCTATTTAAGAGTGTCTGGCCCAGTGCTCCAGTTGTCTTGATACATGTGGAGAGTCAACACCTTTAGTTGCTCCACCTTTTTGGTTTACTTCCTGTCTTTAAGTTTGGTGTGGGTTTTTCTTTTGTTTTCCTCTTCTTGGGCAGATTTAGTGGGTCTCATGGTGGGTGTCTTTTAGGTCCCAGTTGTTGTTACTAGTCAACTTTCAGTGGACACTGAGAGAGCAAACCTGCAACATTGTTATAATACTTTTATTGCATCAAATGGTTGTTTTATGCAACAGAATAGAGGGTTCTTAGAACTATTGTGTCTGTGTTCTACTGAGGATGGGCCTCTGGGAGAAAACACTGACAGGAGATTTACAATGTCTTTTGGGTGATAAAACCTAAAGAGACCACATTCCAGAGCATGAGTTAATGTTTCTGTTCTATATGGTACCAGGGAGAGATGACCTCAGGGCCAGACCCTGGTCTCTACACAAAGAGTACTGTTTTTACTGCAGGTACTGTCTGCTGAGAATTATAAGTATCTTTCATACAAATCTTAACCTTGTGACCCGTTCTATACATCTGTTGTTCATCATGTAGGTTGAAAGGGCTATAAAAGACCTTTGTACTTTTGTCCCGTGGGTCCACCAGCCATCATTATTGTAGGGCACTCAATTGATTCACTTTATATGTGTACGTTATATTGACCTGCTCCCTTATAAGTGAATAAATATTTAGTTTAAGAATAACTCTGACTTGTGTGATAAGTTTGTCTCCTCAATTGATATTAAAGAAATGAACAACCACATTTGGCAATGGGGATGTGAATCTTCACTTGGCTCCTGACGACCTGGGTCAATGACCTGGCTCCTGACGACCTGGGTAAATGACCTGGCTCCTGATGACCTGGGTAAATGACCTGAGTCCTGATGACCTGGGTAAATGACCTGGCTCCTGATGACCTGGGTCAATGACCTGACTCCTGACGACCTGGGTAAATGACCTGGCTCCTGATGACCTGGGTAAATGACCTGACTCCTGATGACCTGGGTAAATGACCTGGCTCCTGGTGACCTGGGTAAATGACCTGATGACCTGGGTAAATGACCTGATGACCTGGGTAAATGACCTGATGACCTGGGTAAATGACCTGGCTCCTGATGACCTGGGTAAATGACCTGACGACCTGGGTAAATGACCTGATGACCTGGGTAAATGACCTGGCTCCTGATGACCTGGGTAAATGACCTGACGACCTGGGTAAATGACCTGATGACCTGGGTAAATGACCTGGCTCCTGATGACCTGGGTAAATGACCTGGGTAAATGACCTGATGACCTGGGTAAATGACCTGGCTCCTGATGACCTGGGTAAATGACCTGACGACCTGGGTAAATGACCTGGCTCCTGATGACCTGGGTAAATGACCTGGCTCCTGATGACCTGGGTAAATGACCTGATGACCTGGGTACATGACCTGGCTCCTGATGACCTGGGTAAATGACCTGACTCCTGATGACCTGGGTAAATGACCTGGCTCCTGACGACCTGGGTAAATGACCTGATGACCTGGGTAAATGACCTGGCTCCTGACGACCTGGGTAAATGACCTGGCTCCTGACGACCTGGGTAAATGACCTGGCTCCTGACGACCTGGGTAAATGACCTGGCTCCTGACGACCTGGGTAAATGACCTGGCTCCTGATGACCTGGGTAAATGACCTGGCTCCTGATGACCTGGGTAAATGACCTGGCTCCTGATGACCTGGGTAAATGACCTGGCTCCTGACGACCTGGGTAAATGACCTGGCTCCTGACGACCTGGGTAAATGACCTGGCTCCTGATGACCTGGGTAAATGACCTGGCTCCTGACGACCTGGGTAAATGACCTGGCTCCTGATGACCTGGGTAAATGACCTGATGACCTGGGTAAATGACCTGGCTCCTGACGACCTGGGTAAATGACCTGGCTCCTGACGACCTGGGTAAATGACCTAATGACCTGGCTCCTGATGACCTGGGTAAATGACCTGGCTCCTGATGACCTGGGTAAATGACCTGACTCCTGATGACCTGGGTAAATGACCTGACTCCTGATGACCTGGGTAAATGACCTGGCTCCTGATGACCTGGGTAAATGACCTGGCTCCTGACGACTTGGGTAAATGACCTGGCTCCTGATGACCTGGGTAAATGACCTGGCTCCTGACAACCTGGGTAAATGACCTGACGACCTGGGTAAATGACCTGGCTCCTGACGACCTGGGTAAATGACCTGACGACCTGGGTAAATGACCTGGCTCCTGATGACCTGGGTAAATGACCTGACAACCTGGGTAAATGACCTGGCTCCTGATGACCTGGGTAAATGACCTGGCTCCTGACGACCTGGGTAAATGACCTGGCTCCTGATGACCTGGGGAAATGACCTGGCTCCTGATGACCTGGGTAAATGACCTGGCTCCTGATGACCTGGGTAAATGACCTGGCTCCTGACGACCTGGGTAAATGACCTGGCTCCTGATGACCTGGGTAAATGACCTGGCTCCTGACAACCTGGGTAAATGACCTGGCTCCTGACGACCTGGGTAAATGACCTGACGACCTGGGTAAATGACCTGGCTCCTGATGACCTGGGTAAATGACCTGGCTCCTGATGACCTGGGTAAATGACCTGACGACCTGGGTAAATGACCTGGCTCCTGATGACCTGGGTAAATGACCTGGCACCTGATGACCTGGGTAAATGACCTGGCTCCTGATGACCTGGGTAAATGACCTGGCTCCTGACGACCTGGGTAAAACCTGGCTCCTGATGACCTGGGTAAATGACCTGGCTCCTGGCGACCTGGGTAAATGACCTGGCTCCTGATGACCTGGGTAAATGACCTGGCTCCTGACAACCTGGGTAAATGACCTGGCTCCTGATGACCTGGGTAAATGACCTGACGACCTGGGTAAATGACCTGGCTCCTGACGACCTGGGTAAATGACCTGACGACCTGGGTAAATGACCTGGCTCCTGATGACCTGGGTAAATGACCTGGCTCCTGACGACCTGGGTAAATGACCTGGCTCCTGACGACCTGGGTAAATGGTGCACGAGGGATCCCTCTAACTTGGGATCTGAGGGAGACCACACTTGGGGAACAGAGCAGATGAACCCACCTTTAATCTGAGTGGATACCACAACTCAAACCTAGTTTTTTTTTAAAGAATGAGGTGAGCAAAACATGCAAGTGCAGGCTCAGAGTGTGTATTCCTGTGTGTGATATATTTAGGCTGAATATCGATATAAGATATATATCCTGATATTTCTTCCGCAAAGTGAGAGCAAATGTTCAGTCAAAGTCAAAGCCAGATATGACATGTCTCAAGTAGTTATATTGAAAGCGGCTATTTCAGTGAACAGTTGAAAAATCAAATGAATAAATAATAAACAGGGCTCTTCACCTGGTTCAGATTAAATGCTCAGCTGTTCAAATAACAACAACATGTAAACATAAACACTGTAGAACAACAGGACGACCTTTTTTGAAATCAAAGCTCCATAAGGTGCACATTTAAATAAATAAAAATATCTTAAACAAAAATAGCCTATAAAATAAAATAGGCCTATTTTTTTCTGAAATAAATATTATATATATTTATGAGAAAAGTCAACTTTTTTTTTAGTTTGACAACTTTAAATGGCTTATTAAAATCAAATTACAGATTTCTTCTCCTTTCTAACAAATCCACAGATGCAAATAACGAACATTACAAAATAATAAAATATGACAAACCCTAGTAAGGGCAGCAATTATATATAAATAAAGAACAAAATAAAGTGCTCAGTTTGACAAAATGTTTTTTAAACATCAGCCTGAGATTACCATTTGCTTTTTGTTAACTCAATTTCTTATCTGAACAGCCTCAACCAG
The DNA here is from genome assembly GCF_965601325.2 of Salmo salar. Lineage (NCBI taxonomy): Eukaryota > Metazoa > Chordata > Actinopteri > Salmoniformes > Salmonidae > Salmo > Salmo salar. The sequence goes on from NW_027675339.1 coordinate 1,582,509, forward strand.
TTGCACAAGAAACAGACTATCAACTCAATAAACATTTTCCCCCTCTTTTTTTACTTTGATAAACAGTAATGCTGTCTTGAGGTAGACATTAGAAGACAAGGGTGTCCTCCTTCGTTTAAAGATTTTGTGCGAGAAACACCAGCCTGTCAACGGCATCCGGCTTCAGAGATGCTCTGTGGCAGGTCACGATATTGTCACTGCAGCTGAAAACCCTTTCGGAGGGTGAACTGGTAGCTGGTACCAAGAGATACTTTTTTTGCCAGGTGGCTCAGAGCTGGAAAGACAACTTCATGATCCTTCCACCACTTGAGGGGATCAGTGTCACTCTCCAGACTTGCTGACTGCAAGTAACTTGACAGTTCATTTTCAATAGCCTCCCTCTTGGTTGGTGGCGCAGTGGTGGTGGCTGTGCGCTGCTTGAAGAAGCTTGCCAGTGTCTTAGCTTTTGGTGCCACTGCTGCTTCTCCATCTGCAGGCTCAGTTGGCACACGTAGGTAAGGCGGTTGACAGCTGCTCTGATCAGCCAGTAGCGTCTCCACCTCCAAGACAGCTCTGTGCTTCAATGCATCAACTTTTTCACTTGGGATATAGGTGGCCCTGAAGCGTGGATCCACAAATGAAGCCATCTCCAATAGGTCAGTAGTGGCTGGGTCAGAATACTTGCGGTTGAGGTACTCAACAATGCTGGTCTTGATCGATTTGCAAAGCTCGCTATCACCCTCTTCACATGCCAGGAGACTGTCGTTAAAAAGGTGCAGCACAGGTTTTACATATGATAGAGTGACGTACTCCTCACCTGACAAAGCATCGGTAAAGTCCTGGAGAGGTTTCAGGACCTTTTGGACTGCTTCTAGGACCTCTAAGTCCTGCCAGGTAGGGACAAGGTGCCTGGTCTTTTTGTCATTAGACAGGACTTTGGCCAGTGCTCCTTCCTGCTCCAGGACTCTCTCTATCATCTGCTGCCTTGATCCCCAGCGGGTGGCAGACTCGGTTATGAGTTGGTGACTTGGCAGACCCAGCTGAATCTGGACTTCAGCAAGATGTCTCCTTTTCTTCCAGCTGTACCAAAAACAGCTTACAATTCTCTTGCACAGAGAAATGGCCCGGGTGACGCGCTTGTCATACATGCCATGTCCTGTCAGAATCATAAAAAAAACTATTAAACAAATGTGCTTATGCGAGAAATTTGACTCTGTTTTCACTTTAACACACTCATACAACTAAGTGCTTTCCAAAATCAAGCTTTAGAAATATTCTACATTAATATTTTCTTGTTTCATAGTTTATTTTTTTAATCAACGCCAGTCCTAATCATAAATATCAAATATTATATTCATTTATTTTGTGAATTTGAATCCTGTAAGTGATTTTTATGTATTATTATTTGTGTATAATTTATAAATGATGACTATACTGTATGTACATTTACTGATGTTTCGTTCTTGTTGTTGTTCTTAGTATTTATGCTTAGTATTTAATGCTACTTCATATTTCTACTCCACTAAAAACTCCACAATGTTTAGGCCTACCTACGTGTCAACATTAGTTTCTAGTTACTTTGCAGTTGGCTCTTCAATCCAGAGAAAAAACTATAGTCTATCATAATAACTAAATATGTTACCTTGATGATATCAACAGGCTAACCAGCAATTTAAAGTCATAATTACCTCACCTTTACCAGCTGTAACATTAAAGTGGTAAACACATCAATGCATCACTAATTCTTATCCAATAACCTAATAAATATGGTTCTGAAATCTACCATCCTGTATTGTAAGGGATTTTACTTTTAGCACTTTATGTTTTGTGTTTTATTAATCCATTTTTTGGCCAAGACAGCAGCATAAAACAAAACAAGTTGCAGACAGACACAAAGGAAAAATAATGAAAAACTAATATTTGAATATGTTTTTTTCTTTAAAGTAAAATATGTGAATACTCCTTAATAAAACACTGCACTCCCCAATAGCCAAGTGTAGTCTGACCGAAGCACTGCATCCTCATCGTTCAGCTCCACCGCTCTGACCACGTCGCTCCCGTTGGCGGTTGTTATAGCAACCGGATGCTTTTCTTGGAGTTTCCCAGCTTGCGTCCTGCGAGGCCTCAGCTATATGCTCACCGGTGTGATCCTGGGGGGAAATAACTTGTTTTGGAGACACGACGCTGTTTTCATCTCCCCCAGTCGTTGAATGAAGTGAACATGTCACGCTTCATGTAAAGGCTCACATTGTCCTGCTCGACCACATATCGCTGGTCAACGCCAAAATGGGTCCCGTTAGCGAGCCGGTCAGCAAGGCTCTGCCTGACTTCAGTGGACATTTGTGGCAGTGCTTCTCGTGTAAAGTAGTTGGGAAGCTCATATCTCGGGTCCATAGTTTTCAGTAGCTTTTTTGAATCCGACTTGTTCCACAGTTGCAACAGGGACCATATCTTTAGCAATGTGATAGGACACCGCTGTAGTTATAGTACACCACTTGCCAATTTTCTTTTCATAAAGGCTCACTGCGGGAAAATGAAGTTTGCAGTGAGCTTTGTTTCGGGGCTTTTTCGGGTTGTCGACGGCTTGCGGCTGGGGCTTCTGCAGCGCGCAGTTTCACACACTCTTCGTATTGCAGTTTGTGCCACTGTTTTAGGTGGTGAAAAAGATTTGTAGTGCTTCCACCCCTGGCTGTAACTTTTTTTATGGCACTGCCTACATATAACGTGATTTTGTTGCTCATCTGATACTTTGAATCCGAACCATCTCCAAATGACTGAGCCAATGCTTTTTCTTTTACTAACCAATTCCTCGTCAAAACGCTCCGCAGACGCTGTTGCTTCCTCCATGTTTGTTGAAGTGTCTGTTCCTGCCCCTCCGCCCTCTATGCATGAAAGAGGAGGCGCGGGGAGCAGCGCAGAGAGCTCCGGGTCTGCAGCTTGCTTGGAGCAAGAATCAAAGCGCAAATTTCAACTATATCGATATATGCGAAATGGTCTAATTTCATATCACATTTAAAATATATATCGATATATTTTTTTATATCGATATATCGCCCAGCCCTAGTCAGGCTGATAAGAACAATTCTTATTTTGTATAACGGGTCACTTACGCTTCAAACACACCGACTGCGTCATTGCATCACTGCTACGTAACATTTTGCGCAGCTACGCAACTATACTGACGCTTCGAACACACCGACTGCGTCATTGCATCACTGCTACGTAACATTTTGCGCAGCTAGGCAACTATACTGATGCAGGCACCTTTTGCAGATGGTCGCATGCGGTTGTACACATGGAGGAGAGAATCATTTTCGCAGTATCCTCAAAACCGTGTCTTTTTGACACAACTGCTGACAGCTACAGGGACATAAACACAAAAAATGCTGCTTGGAGACAAGTGTCCACGATAGTAGGATTGCCAGGTCAGTTTAGTAGTGAGCACGTGCTAGATGTGGCTAGTTAGCTAGCTAGCTAACCTAGCTTGCTAACCTAGCCAATGAGGTGTGTGTGTGTGAAAGAAATAGTCAAATAAATTATGCTAGTTACTACCCCTGATAACTTTACCAAATAATCATGTTTGAAAGAGTGAGTGTGTATGTCATAAATAGTCCTAGAAATGGTAGATACTACTGTACCCCTGATAATTTGGTCAGATAACCGTGTGTGTGTCTATGTGTACAGTAGGTGACATATCCATGATAGCTATCTAATAACTATAGGTATGCTAGGTAATGGTTTGGCTTATCATGTCTATGTAGAAGAAGACTGGAGGAGGAAGTGGAGAGGACTCAGGGACAGGTATCAGAGAGAGAGAAGGACAGAGAAAGAGAAGAAGAGGTCTGGGTCAGCAGCTTCAGGCCAGCAGCCTTGGTGCTTCTGCCACATTCTTTCTTTTCTGGATCCATTTATTGTGCCTAGGGCAACGAGTGGCAATTTTACAGCCAGACCCTCTACTACATCATCCACAAGTGTTGTCCCCACCGGTGCATCAAGACCCTCAATGTCACCTACAACTGCGACCATCGCCTCCACCGCTGCAGCGAGACCCTCTACAATGTCTACATCATCCACGAGTATCACCACCATCGGTGCAGCGAGACCCTCTACAATGTCTACATCATCCACGAGTATCACCACCATCGGTGCAGCGAGACCCTCTACAATGTCTACATCATCCACGAGTATCACCACCATCGGTGCTGCGAGATCCTCTACAATGTCTACATCATCCACAAGTATGACCACCACCGGTGCTGCGAGACCCTCTACAATGTCTACATCATCCACGAGTATCACCACCATCGGTGCAGCGAGACCCCTCTACAATGTCTACATCATCCACGAGTATCACCACCATCGGTGCAGCGAGACCCCTCTACAATGTCTACATCATCCACGAGTATCACCACCATCGGTGCAGCGAGACCCTCTACAATGTCTACATCATCCACGAGTATCACCACCATCGGTGCAGCGAGACCCTCTACAATGTCTACATCATCCACAAGTATCACCACCATCGGTGCTGCGAGATCCTCTACAATGTCTACATCATCCACGAGTATGACCACCATCGGTGCTGCGAGACCCTCTACAATGTCTACATCATCCACAAGTATCACCACCATCGGTGCAGCCATGGAAGACGATGAAATGGAGGAAGCACCTCTGGATCTAGGACCACCTGAGATTATTATGAACCTCACGGAAGTGACCACTGAGGACCTCGTTGAACAGGATGTGGCCGTGGAGACAAACAGAGAGAGAAACGAAGAGGAACAACGTCACACCAGGCGTCATCGAAGGTTCCAGATCCACTCAACTCATTTCAGCAGAGGCTCCTCCAAGCCGTCGAGAGGGATGCAGCCCAACCTGATGCTCACAGGAAGGAGGATGAAGAGACCCTCTTTGCCATGAGCCTGGTGCCACAACCCTGAAGAGGCTGCCTCAGCAAAGAAAAGCAGCAGTCAAAGTTAAAATGGATCAGCTGCTTTTCCAAGCCGAGTTCAATGGTACGTTTTTTTCCTTCTCCACATCACAGGTAGTGTCATAAGTGTTGCCACAGTGAAGTAGGTCATTCTTTACAGTATAGTCATGTAGGCTAATTGGTATTTCAGATCAAAGGATTAATATGAGGCAAATGTACAGCTGTTGTTTCTAGGTTAGAAAATATCCCTAAACAACAGTTTACTGTCTAAATATTTTCCTGTCATATTCATCTTTATCTCTGAAATACAAATTCCATGAGTAAACAGCAAGTATTACCAACTTTACTGCACTGTTCCAATATTTATGCCTCTAACTACACTATACAAGCAGTATTTAATTAACATAAATCTCACCTTTTATGGTTTTCTATTATGTTAAGCTTGTATGTGTTGTTTTTCTCTTCCCTTCCAGAGATGGAGTCCATTTAGCCGAGCAGCTCACAGGAAGGACAGGAAGAGGAGAGGAGTTGTCTGGTTGTTGTTCCCTTCCAGAGATGGAGTCCATTTAGCCGAGCAGCTCACAGGAAGGACAGGAAGAGGAGAGGAGTTGTCTGGTTGTTGTTCCCTTCCAGAGATGGAGTCCATTTAGCCGAGCAGCTCACAGGAAGGACAGGAAGAGGAGAGGAGTTGTCTGGTTGTTGTTCCCTTCCAGAGATGGAGTCCATTTAGCCGAGCAGCTCACAGGAAGGACAGGAAGAGGAGAGGAGTTGTCTGGTTGTTGTTCCCTTCCAGAGATGGAGTCCATTTAGCCGAGCAGCTCACAGGAAGGACAGGAAGAGGAGAGGAGTTGTCTGGTTGTTGTTCCCTTCCAGAGATGGAGTCCATTTAGCCGAGCAGCTCACAGGAAGGACAGGAAGAGGAGAGGAGTTGTCTGGTTGTTGTTCTTCCCTTCCAGAGATGGAGTCCATTTAGCCGAGCAGCTCACAGGAAGGACAGGAAGAGGAGAGGAGTTGTCTGGTTGTTGTTCCCTTCCAGAGATGGAGTCCATTTAGCCGAGCAGCTCACAGGAAGGACAGGAAGAGGAGAGGAGTTGTCTGGTTGTTGTTCCCTTCCAGAGATGGAGTCCATTTAGCCGAGCAGCTCACAGGAAGGACAGGAAGAGGAGAGGAGTTGTCTGGTTGTTCTTCCCTTCCAGAGATGGAGTCCATTTAGCCGAGCAGCTCACAGGAAGGACAGGAAGAGGAGAGGAGTTGTCTGGTTGTTGTTCTTCCCTTCCAGAGATGGAGTCCATTTAGCCGAGCAGCTCACAGGAAGGACAGGAAGAGGAGAGGAGTTGTCTGGTTGTTGTTCTTCCCTTCCAGAGATGGAGTCCATTTAGCCGAGCAGCTCACAGGAAGGACAGGAAGAGGAGAGGAGTTGTCTGGTTGTTGTTCCCTTCCAGAGATGGAGTCCATTTAGCCGAGCAGCTCACAGGAAGGACAGGAAGAGGAGAGGAGTTGTCTGGTTGTTGTTCCCTTCCAGAGATGGAGTCCATTTAGCCGAGCAGCTCACAGGAAGGACAGGAAGAGGAGAGGAGTTGTCTGGTTGTTCTTCCCTTCCAGAGATGGAGTCCATTTAGCCGAGCAGCTCACAGGAAGGACAGGAAGAGGAGAGGAGTTGTCTGGTTGTTGTTCTTCCCTTCCAGAGATGGAGTCCATTTAGCCGAGCAGCTCACAGGAAGGACAGGAAGAGGAGAGGAGTTGTCTGGTTGTTGTTCCCTTCCAGAGATGGAGTCCATTTAGCCGAGCAGCTCACAGGAAGGACAGGAAGAGGAGAGGAGTTGTCTGGTTGTTGTTCCCTTCCAGAGATGGAGTCCATTTAGCCGAGCAGCTCACAGGAAGGACAGGAAGAGGAGAGGAGTTGTCTGGTTGTTGTTCCCTTCCAGAGATGGAGTCCATTTAGCCGAGCAGCTCACAGGAAGGACAGGAAGAGGAGAGGAGTTGTCTGGTTGTTGTTCTTCCCTTCCAGAGATGGAGTCCATTTAGCCGAGCAGCTCACAGGAAGGACAGGAAGAGGAGAGGAGTTGTCTGGTTGTTGTTCCCTTCCAGAGATGGAGTCCATTTAGCCGAGCAGCTCACAGGAAGGACAGGAAGAGGAGAGGAGTTGTCTGGTTGTTTTTCCCTTCCAGAGATGGAGTCCATTTAGCCGAGCAGCTCACAGGAAGGACAGGAAGAGGAGAGGAGTTGTCTGGTTGTTGTTCCCTTCCAGAGATGGAGTCCATTTAGCCGAGCAGCTCACAGGAAGGACAGGAAGAGGAGAGGAGTTGTCTGGTTGTTGTTCCCTTCCAGAGATGGAGTCCATTTAGCCGAGCAGCTCACAGGAAGGACAGGAAGAGGAGAGGAGTTGTCTGGTTGTTGTTCCCTTCCAGAGATGGAGTCCATTTAGCCGAGCAGCTCACAGGAAGGACAGGAAGAGGAGAGGAGTTGTCTGGTTGTTCTTCCCTTCCAGAGATGGAGTCCATTTAGCCGAGCAGCTCACAGGAAGGACAGGAAGAGGAGAGGAGTTGTCTGGTTGTTGTTCTTCCCTTCCAGAGATGGAGTCCATTTAGCCGAGCAGCTCACAGGAAGGACAGGAAGAGGAGAGGAGTTGTCTGGTTGTTGTTCCCTTCCAGAGATGGAGTCCATTTAGCCGAGCAGCTCACAGGAAGGACAGGAAGAGGAGAGGAGTTGTCTGGTTGTTGTTCTTCCCTTCCAGAGATGGAGTCCATTTAGCCGAGCAGCTCACAGGAAGGACAGGAAGAGGAGAGGAGTTGTCTGGTTGTTGTTCCCTTCCAGAGATGGAGTCCATTTAGCCGAGCAGCTCACAGGAAGGACAGGAAGAGGAGAGGAGTTGTCTGGTTGTTGTTCCCTTCCAGAGATGGAGTCCATTTAGCCGAGCAGCTCACAGGAAGGACAGGAAGAGGAGAGGAGTTGTCTGGTTGTTGTTCCCTTCCAGAGATGGAGTCCATTTAGCCGAGCAGCTCACAGGAAGGACAGGAAGAGGAGAGGAGTTGTCTGGTTGTTGTTCCCTTCCAGAGATGGAGTCCATTTAGCCGAGCAGCTCACAGGAAGGACAGGAAGAGGAGAGGAGTTGTCTGGTTGTTGTTCCCTTCCAGAGATGGAGTCCATTTAGCCGAGCAGCTCACAGGAAGGACAGGAAGAGGAGAGGAGTTGTCTGGATGTTCTTCCCTTCCAGAGATGGAGTCCATTTAGCCGAGCAGCTCACAGGAAGGACAGGAAGAGGAGAGGAGTTGTCTGGATGTTCTTCCCTTCCAGAGATGGAGTCCATTTAGCCGAGCAGCTCACAGGAAGGACAGGAAGAGGAGAGGAGTTGTCTGGATGTTCTTCCCTTCCAGAGATGGAGTCCATTTAGCCGAGCAGCTCACAGGAAGGACAGGAAGAGGAGAGGAGTTGTCTGGATGTTCTTCCCTTCCAGAGATGGAGTCCATTTAGCCGAGCAGCTCACAGGAAGGACAGGAAGAGGAGAGGAGTTGTCTGGTTGTTGTTTTGACCTCCCTCATTGTACCTTTCTTTTCACACACGTCTGTTCCGTTTAAATTCAGTCAATTCATAGTCATTAGTTTATAAAGTCTCGGGATAGCATTCATTATTAGTGTTACATAGATTTCTGAATTGACAGAATTGAAACTCAAACACTGAAGAATTCACAGATGCTCTTTTTTAAATGTTTACACGCACACACACCTCTTTCAATAGTTGTATTTTTTTTTAAACATTTTTTACACTTACCGGTCATGTCCTTTCCTGTACTTGAATACTTATTAAATGATGTTTTCATAGTCAGTTGTTTATTAATATCTCATTTAGACTTAATCTGCTCATTTCGTCCCTACACCTTCGCAGATCTAAGACAAGATGAAAGTAAAAACACATTCTCTTCCTAATTCATTCTTTTCCCACCTGTATTTTGTCAGGCCAGTGAACATGGTGTTAAACTGTACTATTTGTATGGACCCTAGGTTACCCTTTCCCTTAGTTATCATACTAACTGTATGTCCTATAACCTTAATTAGTGCTCCTGCTCACCTGATGTACCATGCCAGGTGTGTATAATACTGACGTTAATGAGAGAGGGAAGGGGTTTTAAGGTGTGGTCCTGCTCACCTGATGTACCATGCCAGGTGTGTATAATACTGACGTTAATGAGAGAGGGAAGGGGTTAAGGTGTGGTCCTGCTCACCTGATGTACCATGCCAGGTGTGTATAATACTGACGTTAATGAGAGAGGGAAGGGGTTAAGGTGTGGTCCTGCTCACCTGATGTACCATGCCAGGTGTGTATAATACTGACGTTAATGAGAGAGGGAAGGGGTTAAGGTGTGGTCCTGCTCACCTGATGTACCATGCCAGGTGTGTATAATACTGACGTTAATGAGAGAGGGAAGGGGTTAAGGTGTGGTCCTGCTCACCTGATGTACCATGCCAGGTGTGTATAATACTGACGTTAATGAGAGAGGGAAGGGGTTAAGGTGTGGTCCTGCTCACCTGATGTACCATGCCAGGGGTGTATAATACTGACGTTAATGAGAGAGGGAAGGGGTTTTAAGGTGTGGTCCTGCTCACCTGATGTACCATGCCAGGTGTGTATAATACTGACGTTAATGAGAGAGGGAAGGGGTTTTAAGGTGTGGTCCTGCTCACCAGATGTACCATGCCAGGTGTGTATAATACTGACGTTAATGAGAGAGGGAAGGGGTTTTAAGGTGTGGTCCTGCTCACCTGATGTACCATGCCAGGTGTGTATAATACTGACGTTAATGAGAGAGGGAAGGGTTAAGGTGTGGTCCTGCTCACCTGATGTACCATGCCAGGTGTGTATAATACTGACGTTAATGAGAGAGGGAAGGGGTTAAGGTGTGGTCCTGCTCACCTGATGTACCATGCCAGGTGTGTATAATACTGACGTTAATGAGAGAGGGAAGGGGTTAAGGTGTGGTCCTGCTCACCTGATGTACCATGCCAGGTGTGTATAATACTGACGTTAATGAGAGAGGGAAGGGGTTTTAAGGTGTGGTCCTGCTCACCTGATGTACCATGCCAGGTGTGTATAATACTGACGTTAATGAGAGAGGGAAGGGGTTAAGGTGTGGTCCTGCTCACCTGATGTACCATGCCAGGTGTGTATAATACTGACGTTAATGAGAGAGGGAAGGTTTAAGGTGTGGTCCTGCTCACCTGATGTACCATGCCAGGTGTGTATAATACTGACGTTAATGAGAGAGGGAAGGGTTAAGGTGTGGTCCTGCTCACCTGATGTACCATGCCAGGGGTGTATAATACTGACGTTAATGAGAGAGGGAAGGGGTTTTAAGGTGTGGTCCTGCTCACCTGATGTACCATGCCAGGTGTGTATAATACTGACGTTAATGAGAGAGGGAAGGGGTTTTAAGGTGTGGTCCTGCTCACCTGATGTACCATGCCAGGTGTGTATAATACTGACGTTAATGAGAGAGGGAAGGGTTAAGGTGTGGTCCTGCTCACCTGATGTACCATGCCAGGTGTGTATAATACTGACGTTAATGAGAGAGGGAAGGGTTAAGGTGTGGTCCTGCTCACCTGATGTACCATGCCAGGTGTGTATAATACTGACGTTAATGAGAGAGGGAAGGGGTTTTAAGGTGTGGTCCTGCTCACCTGATGTACCATGCCAGATGTGTATAATACTGACGTTAATGAGAGAGGGAAGGGGTTAAGGTGTGGTCCTGCTCACCTGATGTACCATGCCAGGGGTGTATAATACTGACGTTAATGAGAGAGGGAAGGGGTTAAGGTGTGGTCCTGCTCACCTGATGTACCATGCCAGGTGTGTATAATACTGACGTTAATGAGAGAGGGAAGGGGTTAAGGTGTGGTCCTGCTCACCTGATGTACCATGCCAGGTGTGTATAATACTGACGTTAATGAGAGAGGGAAGGGTTAAGGTGTGGTCCTGCTCACCTGATGTACCATGCCAGGTGTGTATAATACTGACGTTAATGAGAGAGGGAAGGGGTTTTAAGGTGTGGTCCTGCTCACCTGATGTACCATGCCAGGTGTGTATAATACTGACGTTAATGAGAGAGGGAAGGGGTTTTAAGGTGTGGTCCTGCTCACCTGATGTACCATGCCAGGTGTGTATAATACTGACGTTAATGAGAGAGGGAAGGGGTTTTAAGGTGTGGTCCTGCTCACCTGATGTACCATGCCAGGTGTGTATAATACTGACGTTAATGAGAGAGGGAAGGGTTAAGGTGTGGTCCTGCTCACCTGATGTACCATGCCAGGTGTGTATAATACTGACGTTAATGAGAGAGGGAAGGGTTAAGGTGTGGTCCTGCTCACCTGATGTACCAAGCCAGGTGTGTATAATACTGACGTTAATGAGAGATGGAAGGGGTTAAGGTGTGGTCCTGCTCACCTGATGTACCATGCCAGGTGTGTATAATACTGATGTTAATGAGAGAGGGAAGGGGTTAAGGTGTGGTCCTGCTCACCTGATGTACCATGCCAGGTGTGTATAATACTGACGTTAATGAGAGAGGGAAGGGGTTAAGGTGTGGTCCTGCTCACCTGATGTACCATGCCAGGTGTGTATAATACTGACGTTAATGAGAGAGGGAAGGGTTAAGGTGTGGTCCTGCTCACCTGATGTACCATGCCAGGTGTGTATAATACTGACGTTAATGAGAGAGGGAAGGGTTAAGGTGTGGTCCTGCTCACCTGATGTACCATGCCAGGTGTGTATAATACTGACGTTAATGAGAGAGGGAAGGGGTTAAGGTGTGGTCCTGCTCACCTGATGTACCATGCCAGGTGTGTATAATACTGACGTTAATGAGAGAGGGAAGGGGTTTAAGGTGTGGTCCTGCTCACCTGATGTACCATGCCAGGTGTGTATAATACTGACGTTAATGAGAGAGGGAAGGGGTTAAGGTGTGGTCCTGCTCACCTGATGTACCATGCCAGGTGTGTATAATACTGACGTTAATGAGAGAGGGAAGGGGTTAAGGTGTGGTCCTGCTCACCTGATGTACCATGCCAGGTGTGTATAATACTGACGTTAATGAGAGAGGGAAGGGGTTAAGGTGTGGTCCTGCTCACCTGATGTACCATGCCAGGTGTGTATAATACTGACGTTAATGAGAGAGGGAAGGGGTTTTAAGGTGTGGTCCTGCTCACCTGATGTACCATGCCAGGTGTGTATAATACTGACGTTAATGAGAGAGGGAAGGGTTAAGGTGTGGTCCTGCTCACCTGATGTACCATGCCAGGTGTGTATAATACTGACGTTAATGAGAGAGGGAAGGGGTTTTAAGGTGTGGTCTTTACTCCCAAATGTCACTTAAATATAGCTTCCAAATGAAGAGAGACAATGATACATAAAGTCATCTGGGGGAAAAAATTATATTTTATGGACAACGGTGGATGGTTCTTAAAATAACCTTTGTGTTATTGGGCTCTTCAAAGAGCTGTTTCCCTCCACGGCAAACTGCCATGGGACTTCACCTGCTGGCGATGAGAAGTAGGTGGTCAGCTTCTCCCTCACCTGGAGTGCCTGTCTGGGGGCGTTGTTGGCACCTGCCCTGGTGACATCAGGTAGGTGACCATTTGGCGTGCCCATCTCCATCCGGAGCGGCTCCTGGAATGACCTCCGCAGGTAGTTGTGGAGAACACGTGGCCTTCACGCAGGCATCGACATTTGAGGGGCTGAGACCAAGCACTCTCCGATACATTCTCCACCGGGCTGCCAGAATCCCAAAGGCGCATTCAACAACTAACCTTGCCCTGGACAGTCGTTTGTTAAAGATCCTTACAGGCAATGGCAGCTGGCGTCCAGCGTAGGGCCTCATGAGGTTGGGTCTTAAAGGGAAGGCCTCGTCGCCGACGACGACGTGAGGAACAGGTCCCAGGTCTTCAGCCCCAGGGAGTGATGCAGGTGGTGGAATCTCCAGGGTGCCATCCTGAAGTGCCTGGCCAAAGGCAGAGTCCCGGAGGGTCCCGCCATCACTTCCCATAAGCACCAACATCGACAACACGGAAACAGTAGAGGGCATCTACTACAGCCAAGAGTACAACTTCATATGTACCCTTGTACACATTGTACACTTTACAATGTGACCCAGTTCAATGGGTCTGAACAGAACTGGGGGACGTCAGACATGAAGATGTCTAAACACAACTGGAATATCATTAGTTTGTGATTCATTGTTAATGGATTTTCAATCAGGAACACAGAGGAACAACTTGACAACATAACAATGTGTGGGTGGGTGGAGATCTAATATTGTTTTGTGACAAACACTAAAGCATGATATTCTAATAAATCTACACCCTATTCCCTACGTAGAACACTACTTTAGACCTGGTCAGAAGCACCGTAGTGCACTACGTAGGGAATAGGGAACCATTTGGAACAGAGACCAGTAATTCCCCTGAATATCTTTCTCTTCCTCATCTGGTTTCTTGAACAGCCCTTCACTCCTCCCCTCTTCCTCTTCCTCTCTTTTCATTCTATTCTATCAGCCACACCACTAGCTCACCTCCACACAATCCATTTACAAGTTAAAGACTCACCTTGGAATAAATAACAAAGGAAAACTATTACTAGATGAAGTTTAGTGTTGGATTTTTTTATTTCCCATCACCATAAATCATATTTAATCACTGAACAGTAGCAGACCTAACTTCATCTGTTCCTGACTCTGGATAGTGGATTAAAAAGACCATCAATCTCCAATGATATTAAAGTACTATTCTGAACATTACTGATATACTGAGTGGCAAGTCCAGATATCGGCTGCTTTTATTGTTTGGTCAATAGCACCACCTGCTGGACAGGTTTAATGTTGCTGGACTGAGCAGTATGGGAGGATGAAAGATGACACATTGAACACGCTTTTTAGTCCAGGACTAGGATTAATCTGTGTCTGGGAAACCAGTCCATATAGTTTAGTAGAAAGTAAGTGATACCAGCTTGTAGTGGGCTGACTAGTCCTGAATTGTCCTTTTGTTCCTGGACCATTTTCCATGCAGCTCCAGGTGACAGAGAAACATCAATTAGGGCCGAGCTGATCAATGATACTGAGGAGAATTGCATAGAGACAGAGAACCAACTGAGAAAACATATCAATGGTTCTGAATGACAACAGTTTAACCAGCTCAGCTATAGACTACACCAGCATGACTAGTATCTATGTGGACCCTACTACAGTTTAACCAGCTCAGCTATAGACTACACCAGCATGACTAGTATCTATGTGGACCCTACTACAGTTTAACCAGCTCAGCTATAGACTACACCAGCATGACTAGTATCTATGTGGACCCAACTACAGTTTAACCAGCTCAGCTATAGATTACACCAGCATGACTAGTATCTATGTGGACCCTACTACAGTTTAACCAGCTCAGCTATAGACTACACCAGCATGACTAGTATCTATGTGGACCCTACTACAGTTTAACCAGCTCAGCTATAGACTACACCAGCATGACTAGTATCTATGTGGACCCTACTACAGTTTAACCAGCTCAGCTATAGACTACACCAGCATGACTAGTATCTATGTGGACCCTACTACAGTTTAACCAGCTCAGCTATAGACTACACCAGCATGACTAGTATCTATGTGGACCCTACTACAGTTTAACCAGCTCAGCTATAGACTACACCAGCATGACTAGTATCTATGTGGACCCTACTACAGTTTAACCAGCTCAGCTATAGACTACACCAGCATGACTAGTATCTATGTGGACCCTACTACAGTTTAACCAGCTCAGCTATAGACTACACCAGCATGACTAGTATCTATGTGGACCCTACTACAGTTTAACCAGCTCAGCTATAGACTACACCAGCATGACTAGTATCTATGTGGACCCTACTACAGTTTAACCAGCTCAGCTATAGACTACACCAGCGTGACTAGTATCTATGTGGACCCTACTACAGTTTAACCAGCTCAGCTATAGACTACACCAGCGTGACTAGTATCTATGTGGACCCTACTACAGTTTAACCAGCTCAGCTATAGACTACACCAGCGTGACTAGTATCTATGTGGACCCTACTACAGTTTAACCAGCTCAGCTATAGACTACACCAGCGTGACTAGTATCTATGTGGACCCTACTACAGTTTAACCAGCTCAGCTATAGACTACACCAGCGTGACTAGTATCTATGTGGACCCTACTACAGTTTAACCAGCTCAGCTATAGACTACACCAGCGTGACTAGTATCTATGTGGACCCTACTACAGTTTAACCAGCTCAGCTATAGACTACACCAGCATGACTAGTATCTATGTGGACCCTACTACAGTTTAACCAGCTCAGCTATAGACTACACCAGCATGACTAGTATCTATGTGGACCCTACTACAGTTTAACCAGCTCAGCTATAGACTATACCAACATGACTAGTATCTATGTGGACCCTACTACAGTTTAACCAGCTCAGCTATAGACTACACCAGCATGACTAGTATCTATGTGGACCCTACTACAGTTTAACCAGCTCAGCTATAGACTACACCAGCATGACTAGTATCTATGTGGACCCTACTACAGTTTAACCAGCTCAGCTATAGACTACACCAGCATGACTAGTATCTATGTGGACCCTACTACAGTTTAACCAGCTCAGCTATAGACTACACCAGCATGACTAGTATCTATGTGGACCCTACTACAGTTTAACCAGCTCAGCTATAGACTACACCAGCATGACTAGTATCTATGTGGACCCTACTACAGTTTAACCAGCTCAGCTATAGACTACACCAGCATGACTAGTATCTATGTGGACCCAACTACAGTTTAACCAGCTCAGCTATAGATTACACCAGCATGACTAGTATCTATGTGGACCCTACTACAGTTTAACCAGCTCAGCTATAGACTACACCAGCATGACTAGTATCTATGTGGACCCTACTACAGTTTAACCAGCTCAGCTATAGACTACACCAGCATGACTAGTATCTATGTGGACCCTACTACAGTTTAACCAGCTCAGCTATAGACTACACCAGCATGACTAGTATCTATGTGGACCCTACTACAGTTTAACCAGCTCAGCTATAGACTACACCAGCATGACTAGTATCTATGTGGACCCTACTACAGTTTAACCAGCTCAGCTATAGACTACACCAGCATGACTAGTATCTATGTGGACCCTACTACAGTTTAACCAGCTCAGCTATAGACTACACCAGCATGACTAGTATCTATGTGGACCCTACTACAGTTTAACCAGCTCAGCTATAGACTACACCAGCATGACTAGTATCTATGTGGACCCTACTACAGTTTAACCAGCTCAGCTATAGACTACACCAGCATGACTAGTATCTATGTGGACCCTACTACAGTTTAACCAGCTCAGCTATAGACTACACCAGCATGACTAGTATCTATGTGGACCCTACTACAGTTTAACCAGCTCAGCTATAGACTACACCAGCATGACTAGTATCTATGTGGACCCTACTACAGTTTAACCAGCTCAGCTATAGACTACACCAGCATGACTAGTATCTATGTGGACCCTACTACAGTTTAACCAGCTCAGCTATAGACTACACCAGCATGACTAGTATCTATGTGGACCCTACTACAGTTTAACCAGCTCAGCTATAGACTACACCAGCATGACTAGTATCTATGTGGACCCTACTACAGTTTAACCAGCTCAGCTATAGACTACACCAGCATGACTAGTATCTATGTGGACCCTACTACAGTTTAACCAGCTCAGCTATAGACTACACCAGCATGACTAGTATCTATGTGGACCCTACTACAGTTTAACCAGCTCAGCTATAGACTACACCAGCATGACTAGTATCTATGTGGACCCTACTACAGTTTAACCAGCTCAGCTATAGACTACACCAGCATGACTAGTATCTATGTGGACCCTACTACAGTTTAACCAGCTCAGCTATAGACTACACCAGCATGACTAGTATCTATGTGGACCCTACTACAGTTTAACCAGCTCAGCTATAGACTACACCAGCGTGACTAGTATCTATGTGGACCCTACTACAGTTTAACCAGCTCAGCTATAGACTACACCAGCGTGACTAGTATCTATGTGGACCCTACTACAGTTTAACCAGCTCAGCTATAGACTACACCAGCGTGACTAGTATCTATGTGGACCCTACTACAGTTTAACCAGCTCAGCTATAGACTACACCAGCATGACTAGTATCTATGTGGACCCTACTACAGTTTAACCAGCTCAGCTATAGACTACACCAGCATGACTAGTATCTATGTGGACCCTACTACAGTTTAACCAGCTCAGCTATAGACTACACCAGCATGACTAGTATCTATGTGGACCCTACTACAGTTTAACCAGCTCAGCTATAGACTACACCAGCATGACTAGTATCTATGTGGACCCTACTACAGTTTAACCAGCTCAGCTATAGACTACACCAGCATGACTAGTATCTATGTGGACCCTACTACAGTTTAACCAGCTCAGCTATAGACTACACCAGCATGACTAGTATCTATGTGGACCCTACTACAGTTTAACCAGCTCAGCTATAGACTACACCAGCGTGACTAGTATCTATGTGGACCCTACTACAGTTTAACCAGCTCAGCTATAGACTACACCAGCGTGACTAGTATCTATGTGGACCCTACTACAGTTTAACCAGCTCAGCTATAGACTACACCAGCATGACTAGTATCTATGTGGACCCTACTACAGTTTAACCAGCTCAGCTATAGACTACACCAGCATGACTAGTATCTATGTGGACCCTACTACAGTTTAACCAGCTCAGCTATAGACTACACCAGCATGACTAGTATCTATGTGGACCCTACTACAGTTTAACCAGCTCAGCTATAGACTACACCAGCGTGACTAGTATCTATGTGGACCCTACTACAGTTTAACCAGCTCAGCTATAGACTACACCAGCGTGACTAGTATCTATGTGGACCCTACTACAGTTTAACCAGCTCAGCTATAGACTACACCAGCGTGACTAGTATCTATGTGGACCCTACTACAGTTTAACCAGCTCAGCTATAGACTACACCAGCGTGACTAGTATCTATGTGGACCCTACTACAGTTTAACCAGCTCAGCTATAGACGACACCAGCATGACTAGTATCTATGTGGACCCTACTACAGTTTAACCAGCTCAGCTATAGACTACACCAGCGTGACTAGTATCTATGTGGACCCTACTACAGTTTAACCAGCTCAGCTATAGACTACACCAGCATGACTAGTATCTATGTGGACCCTACTACAGTTTAACCAGCTCAGCTATAGACTACACCAGCATGACTAGTATCTATGTGGACCCTACTACAGTTTAACCAGCTCAGCTATAGACTACACCAGCATGACTAGTATCTATGTGGACCCCTACTACAGTTTAACCAGCTCAGCTATAGACTACACCAGCAGTGACTAGTATCTATGTGGACCCTACTACAGTTTAACCAGCTCAGCTATAGACTACACCAGCGTGACTAGTATCTATGTGGACCCTACTACAGTTTAACCAGCTCAGCTATAGACTACACCAGCGTGACTAGTATCTATGTGGACCCTACTACAGTTTAACCAGCTCAGCTATAGACTACACCAGCATGACTAGTATCTATGTGGACCCTACTACAGTTTAACCAGCTCAGCTATAGACTACACCAGCATGACTAGTATCTATGTGGACCCTACTACTACAGTTTAACCAGCTCAGCTATAGACTACACCAGCATGACTAGTATCTATGTGGACCCTACTACAGTTTAACCAGCTCAGCTATAGACTACACCAGCATGACTAGTATCTATGTGGACCCTACTACAGTTTAACCAGCTCAGCTATAGACTACACCAGCATGACTAGTATCTATGTGGACCCTACCACAGTTTAACCAGCTCAGCTATAGACTACACCAGCATGACTAGTATCTATGTGGACCCTACTACAGTTTAACCAGCTCAGCTATAGACTACACCAGCATGACTAGTATCTATGTGGACCCTACTACAGTTTAACCAGCTCAGCTATAGACTACACCAGCATGACTAGTATCTATGTGGACCCTACTACAGTTTAACCAGCTCAGCTATAGACTACACCAGCATGACTAGTATCTATGTGGACCCTACTACAGTTTAACCAGCTTAGCTATAGACTACACCAGCATGACTAGTATCTATGTGGACCCTACTACAGTTTAACCAGCTCAGCTATAGACTACACCAGCATGACTAGTATCTATGTGGACCCTACTACAGTTTAACCAGCTCAGCTATAGACTACACCAGCGTGACTAGTATCTATGTGGACCCTACTACAGTTTAACCAGCTCAGCTATAGACTACACCAGCGTGACTAGTATCTATGTGGACCCTACTACAGTTTAACCAGCTCAGCTATAGACTACACCAGCATGACTAGTATCTATGTGGACCCTACTACAGTTTAACCAGCTCAGCAGTACCATTATAATAGATACTAAACCCAGGATAGAGGGGCTGAGTGAATGTGGTCTGGACTCTGTGGAGGAGGGTCATTGTGTCAGAGACACTCTGTAGAAGGACAGAGTAACCTGCCTTGTGATCCAGGTACACTCCTACTCTGGAGGACTGAGGGCCTGATACTTTAGTCACAACATTATTGTGTCTGAAACAATAACCATCACCACAGCACTGTAAACTCCAGGACTTGTTATTGTGTCCAAATCCACCACCTGACCCTGTTCTGCTGATGTCTTTATATGAGACCTGCTGTAATAAACAACACCACTCCACTCCCACCTCCCAGTAACAGCGTCCAGACAGACCCTCTCTACACAGACACCTGCACACGTAGTTGGTGAATCTGTCTGGATGGCCAGGATATGGTTGGACTTGGCCTGTACAGGTCACCTTTCTGTTCCCTTCAGACAGAGAGAGGCGTGTGTGTGCTGTGTTTGGGTCCAGTGTGAGCTGACAGGAATCTGGGAGAAGAGCAGAGACCAATGAGGGGAGTCAGAACAATAAGTTAAGTCAGATACTGTATCTACCCTGTCTTTGATTAGAGCACAGCAGAGATCAAATCAGAGAAATATGAGGAGTCAGATAGATACCCAGTCTTTGATTAGATCTACTATTGCTATATATTTCTAGAGGGATTGTTAGGAGTGGCAGTAAAAAGAGACTGTTAGTTACTTCACAATAAAGAGACTCACATTGTTAACAACTGTTCTCTGGTCTTGGGCTCTGGAGGCAGAACAACCTCCACTATATTCACTACAGACACACAAACACATTGACAGAGAGAGGGAATGTTATCATCATACCATATTCCACATGTATATGACCAGTAGGGAACTTTCAATGGTCTAAAGTTGATGTTCTGATTGTTTTCAACACACCTGTAGTGGAGATCTTGGTCCATTCTCCTTTAAGGAAGTCTTCTAGTTTCTCGTCATCAGTTCAGACACAGTCTTACTCACATCTCCAAAGTACTGAAGAGGACGGACAACGATGCCGGGGTAAGTCTGAAGATACACTGATACTGGAGAGAGACTGATAACTCTGGAGACAGAGAGACAGAGAGAGAGAGACAGAGAGAGACAGAGAGAGAGACAGAGAGAGAGACAGAGAGAGAGACAGAGACACAGACAGATAGACACAGAGAGACACAGAGAGAGAGACAGAGAGAGAGACACACAGAGAGAGACAGAGGAACAGAGAGAGAGACAGAGGAACAGAGAGAGAGACAGAGGAACAGAGAGAGAGACAGAGGAACAGAGAGAGAGACACCAAGAGAGGGGGACACAGAGACCCAGAGAGAGGGACACAGAGACCCAGAGAGAGGAACACAGAGGGACAGAGAGACACGAGAGAGAGAGGGACACAGACAGAGGGACAGGGGGACACAGACAGAGGGACAGGGGGACACAGACAGAGGGACACAGAGAGAGAGGGACACAGAGAGAGTGGGACACAGAGAGAGTGGGACACAGAGAGAGTGGGACAGAGGGAAAGAGAGATAGAGAGAGAAGGACAGAGAGAGGAGGGACAGAGAGAGACAGAGAGAGAGAGAGAGAGGAGGGACAGAGAGAGACAGAGAGAGGAGGGACAGAGAGAGACAGAGAGAGAGGATGGACAGAGAGAGAGAGAGAGACAGAGAGAGAGAGAGAGAGAGAGAGAGAGAGAGAGGGGGACGAGAGAGAGAGAGAGGGACAGAGAGAGAGAGAGAGAGAGAGAGGGAGAGAGAGAGAGGGACAGAGAGAGAGAGGGAGAGAGAGAGAGGGAGAGAGAGAGAGGGACAGAGAGAGAGAGGGACAGAGAGAGAGAGGGACAGAGAGAGAGAGGGACAGAGAGAGAGAGGGACAGAGAGAGAGAGAGGGACAGAGGGACAGAGAGGGAACAGAGAGAGAGAGAGGGACAGGGAGAGAGAGAGGGACAGCGAGACAGAGAGAGGGACACAGACAGAGAGAGGGACAGCGAGACAGAGAGAGGGACAGAGAGAGAGAGAGAGAGGGACAGAGGGAGACAGGCAGGACAACATAATGATTGAGATGAATAGTTTCACATTAAGTTAATTTCATATCACATGTAACAAGACAGTTTAGTTACCTGGAGGAAATGGATGTGATCCCCTGTGTGTGAGAGCTGCTCCAGCTCAGTGCTTCTCTTCCTCAGCTCAGCTATCTCCTGCTTCAGTTGCTCCAGGACTCCTTCAGCTTCACTCACTTGAGCCTTCTCTTGGGCTCTGATCAGCTCCTTCACCTCAGAGCTCCTTCTCTCAATGGAGCGGATCAGCTCAGTAAAGATCTGATCACTGTCCTCCACTGCTGCCTGTGCAGAGCGCTGACAATAAAATTCAAAGTATTCAATTGCCGTACGTCGAAGCATGTCAACCGCTGTTTAAAATCAATTTTTACGTCATTTTTCTCGTAGAAAAGCGGTAAAATTCCGACAGGGAATCTCCTTTTCGGCAAACAGAGGAAAAAATCCAAAGGCGGGGGCGGTCGGGGTCACGCGCATAAGCTAGTGTCTCTTGATGGGCCACTTGAGAAAGGCGATAATGTGTTTCAGCCTGGGGCTGGAATGACGACATTCTCTTTTTTCCCGGGCTATGAGAGCCTATGGACGACGTGGGAAGTGTCACGTTAGAGCAGAGATCCTTAGTAAATGATAGAGATGGCAAAGAAGTTCCAGAAATGGTCAGACAGGCCACTTCCTGTAAAGGAATCTCTCAGGTTTTGACCTGCCATTTGAGTTCTGTTATACTCACAGACACCATTCAAACAGTTTTAGAAAATTTAGGGTGTTTTCTATCCATATGTAATAAGTATATGCATATTCTAGTTACTGAGTAGGAGTGGTAACCAGATTAAATCGGGTATGTTTTTTATCCAGCCGTGTCAATGCTGCCCCCTAGCCCTAACAGGTTAATAGTATCTCAACTTGCAAATTCATCTTCTGCACATCTATCACTCCAGTGTTTAATTGCTACATTGTAATTATTTCGCCACCACAGCCTATTTATTAACTTACCTCCTTTATCTTACCTCATTTGCACAACTGTATATAGACTTTTCTATTGTGTTATTGACTGTACGTTTGTTTATTCCATGTGTAACTCTGTGTTGTTGTTTGTGTCACACTGCTTTGCTTTATCTTGGCCAGGTCGCAGTTGTAAATGAGAACTTGTTCTCAACTGGCCTACCTGGTTAAATAAAGGACTTGTTCTCAACTGGCCCACCTGGTTAAATAAAGGTTTCATTAAAAAGTGTAGCAGTAACTTAACTTTTCATTATTTAGACAGACTCCTCTAAATAATAAATATAATAAAATAACAAAAAAACAGTTAAATGCTAAGTACTATACATAGGTTTTATTAAAAAAATAACAATAGAACCTATTTAGTACTATAATGGTATTTACTAACATAATATTATTACTATAATAGTTTCTAAAGGGGTTGTAGGCTACCCTACCCTAGAATTAGGGTTCAGGATAAAACAGGTTATACGTAGGGTTAGAGTTTCTGTACAGCACTTTGTGACATCTGCTGATGTAAAAAGGACTTTATAAATACATTAGATTGATTGTTAGGTTCAGGGTACTTAAAGAGATAAACTGTATGGGTTTATATCTCTCTTGCTCCTCCCTGTGGTCTTCTGTGGGAACTACATACCTCATTCACCACACTTGATAGGCTCATAATCTGAGGTAGCAACTGAGTCAGAGCTACAAATCAATGATCTCCACCTATCCATTAGGTTTACAACTCAGTGAACCTGCGCAGCATTCTCTCTATTTGATGTCTACGAACCAACAGATTTCAACGATTATCATATTACCCAGCAGCCATTTAGAAACAAATAAAAAAAGGTTATTTCTTTTTATTCTTTCTTCTGACTGTTTAAATCGGCCACATCTTGAAAAAGAGGACAGGGACATGCGATTTCTTGAGAATTTACACCTTTTTATATATAAAAAAAATATATATACAGTTAACCATGACCAGAACATGTTTAACGTTTGAAGGCTTTGCGCCAACCATCCCTGTAGGTCACTACAATCTATAACCAGGTGAACAGTGAGCTTCCTCACCAAGTAGCTGTAACCTAGTTAATAGTAAGTTACCTGATGTAAACCTACAAGGTTAGTTAATAATAAGTTACCTGAGGTAAACCTACAAGGATAGTTGATAATAAGTTACCTGAGGTAAACCTACAAGGAGAGTTAATAATAAGTTACCTGAGGTAAACCTACAAGGTTAGTTAATAATAAGTTACCTGAGGTAAACCTACAAGGATTGTTAATAATAAGTTACCTGAGGTAAACATACAAGGTTAGTTAATAATAAGTTACCTGAGGTAAACCTACAAGGATAGTTAATAATAAGTTACCTGAGGTAAACCTACAAGGATAGTTAATAATAAGTTACCTGAGGTTAACCTACAAGGATGGTTAATAATAAGTTACCTGAGGTAAACCTACAAGGATAGTTAATAATAAGTTACCTGAGGTAAACCTACAAGGATAGTTAATAAGTTACCTGAGGTAAACCTACAAGGTTAACACGGGCTGGAAGAGAATTACTTCAAAACCACAGCAAACAGCTGGGACATATAGTAATATTATATATATATAATATTATATCACTGGGCTCCTGTGTGCTAACAAACCCTGTGTACCACCCCTCCCCTGTTTAACCTTGAATTTCGTTCAGAAAAACACTTCCACATTTAGCAAAACGAACCAACTCTTTACGGATCTGTTCAGTGGTAATAAACGGAGGCAGATTAGACACCACTACTCTTGTCGAAATCAGCACCAACACACCCCTCACATAAATCATACTGGTAACTAGCCGGGTAACAAGACTCACCTTTTACATTACCACAACCACCGCCTTGTTCATTCTGGATACAGAGTGTATATGTTCCTCTCCCACCTGTTCACCGACCAGGATCAATAATTCCTCCACACCATTCTCCACAACGCACCTGAAGAGACAGCGTTTCTTCTCCACTCGGTTGAGGACATCAAACTACCCTACTCCCTCCTCAACTCTAACCGATAAACAGCGGAAACCAATAAACAAACCCTCCCACCATGACAAAATACATTTGGAAAATAGGCAAAAGAATAGCTGCACTCTTCACGAACGACAAAACCTCACGTTACCAACTTCTTCTTCTTCTATGGTATAATGGCGGTCCTCAAACCAACGTTAAAGGAGCATGGCGCCTCCTACTGTGCTGGAGTGTGTTCAATCACGGTTTACACCATTTCTAAATCCTCCTACCTAACTCAGTACTTCTGAGAAAATAAAAAAGATCCCTACTAACTTCTAATAGACCCTCCCCCATCCCCCAAATCCCTTCCAACCCCCCCAAATGTCTCTGATCTCACATTTGTCCTCACCTGTACCCAGTGGAACATTAATATATATTATATCTTGTTTTAAAGTTATTTTAGCTAACTAGTCTACAATTTCATTCCATTCCACACCTGAATGTGCTGGGACCCAGCAGAATCTCACTACTAGACCCATTCTCTCAATTCTCCATAATAACATTAATACCTCCAATAGTAGGTCACTCCTAATAGATTTACCAGATGATAAACTATTCAATACAGACAGAGAATCTGAGGATACTATAACTCTAACAGGCTGTACGTCCTCCACCCACTGGAGGACAACTATTATCACCAACAGTTCAACTGAGTACACTGACAGTTCATCTGTTAGTCTTCTACATATCTGCACATCACATTCAGGAAGGTAAACACCTGCTCCTGTGGGCCCACTATCTGGGCCCTTGGATCCATCTGTGAAAAGAGGTAAAAAAGCATAACAACTTCTACCAATGTAATTGTCAACCAGTTTCCCTTTATCACTGACTTCTGACCCAATCTTTTCCTTTTGTCTACCAAGGTTAGATCAACAACAGGATCTGGGAGTAACCATGGAGGAACATCTCCTATCACCACAGAAAGGGCCAACCTCCAACTCCCTGAAACTACTCTCATCAGCAAGCTTTCCAACTGTCCAACCAAAACCACTGCCTTGTCTACTAGTATATTCCCAACAGTCATCTAGAACAGTAGCAGTGGGATGCTCAACCTCACAGCCTTTCAACCCAATAAGCTAATGACAATTTATTACGTCGTATATCCAAAGGCATCTCACCTGCCTCAACTGGACTATAATATAAATCCATGATATTATGGGATACAAAATGGGAAAAGGGGAAATTATGATAATACTAAAAAACACCCTTCTAACTAACCCTACACTCATTAAAACCCACTACCCCATTCCACTACTTTGACCCTATCTGCTCCTGCACCAGGCCAACTAACCCTACACTCATTAAAACCCACTACCCCATTCCACTACTTTGACCCTATCTGCTCCTGCACCAGGCCAACTAACCCTACACTCATTAAAACCCACTACCCCATTCCACTACTTTGACCCTATCTGCTCCTGCACCAGGCCAACTAACCCTACACTCATTAAAACCCACTAGCCCATTCCACTACTTTGACCCTATCTGCTCCTGCACCAGGCCAACTAACCCCACACTCATTAAAACCCACTACCCCATTCCACTACTTTGACCCTATCTGCTCCTGCACCAGGCCAACTAACCCTACACTCATTAAAACCCACTACCCCCATTCCACTACTTTGACCCTATCTGCTCCTGCACCAGGCCAACTAACCCTACACTCATTAAAACCCACTACCCCATTCCACTACTTTGACCCTATCTGCTCCTGCACCAGGCCAACGGCCTGGGAGGACGGGACACCACCACTCAACACACCCTGGAACTCTTCTGAAGTCAAATCTAGTATGACCAAATACTTCTCTGCAGCTGCCACCAAAACATATTTTTTTTCTGTGATTTACATTCCATTTCTGCGGTACAGTTGATAACCATTGCTATGAACACTAAGAAGCCAACCTTACTGAAGCATATATCACTGGTTGGCCCATCCCTCTATGCT
Source organism: Salmo salar (assembly GCF_965601325.2). NCBI lineage: Eukaryota > Metazoa > Chordata > Actinopteri > Salmoniformes > Salmonidae > Salmo > Salmo salar. The sequence goes on from NW_027675339.1 coordinate 1,608,968, forward strand.
GTCACAGATCTACTACTCACAGGGATCCTCTCAGGATCCCTCAGCCTTGACCCATCCTCCTCTACTTTCTTCACTGCCTCAGCAGTGACAACCTGTTCCCAACAGTCGGGTCAGTGGGATTGGATAGGGGCCCCTCTACCTCTCTCTCTCTCTCTCTCTCTCTGACTGGAGGAGACAGGTGAAATGGTGTGTCTCCTCTGGTCAACAATACTCACCTTGAAAGACTCCACAGCCTGTTGGAGCTCCTTCAGCTCCTTCTCTCTCTCCTGGAATCTCTGCTGGACCTTCTGCTGACTCATCCCCAGCTGCCTCTGTGGAGAATCACTCTTCAATGAGCTATCAAGCTTTATTAGTCCAGTAGATCAATAGTATAGTAATGTGACATAGGGCCCATAGAGAGGAAGGTCTAAAAAATGGATGGTCCATTTACTAAATGATATTTATTTGTTGCTATGTGAATGATTATAGCTTTTATGGTAGGACTACATGTATCAACAGGTTGAGACTGAACTTGGACTCATAAAAGGGCATTCAGAATGATAATAGTGTTTGACATTATAAAATGGTGATACATCTGGAGAATCTGGGTTGACATATCTATATACTCAAGGTTTGTGTTCATATTTGTTCTGCTGAGGATCCATTTCATTTCAATGATCTCATATTCAAACAGCCTTAGTTCCTACTGTATCTTTAATTCTTTGTTTATCAGACAGTCACCAACAAGTTGTTCTGGTCTTACCTGTTTCTCAGTCCTCTCTGCTGCAGCTGACACTGTATCATGGCCTTTATGTTCGTCCATTGTACACATCAGACAGATACACTGCTGATCGGTACGACAGTAAACCTCCAGCAGTTTGTCATGATGAGAGCAGATCTTCTCCTGTAGTTGTGCGGTGGCTTTGACCAGCTTGTGCCTCTTCAAAGCAGGAAATTCGTAGTGAGATTGGAGGTGAGTCTCACAGTAAGAGGCCAGACACGCCAGACAGGACATGAGGGCTTTCTGCTTTCTGGTCCCAGTGCAGAAATCACACGCCACATCTCTAGGTCCAGCATAGCACAGAGCAGGAGGGGGAGCAGCCTGGAGTCCTGTCTTCTTCAGTTTCTCCACCACCTCAGCCAACATGTTATTTTTACTCAGCGTCGGCCTCGGACTGAAGGTCTGTCTGCACTGAGGACAGCTATAGACCCCTTTCAGAACATCCTGATCCCAGCAGCCCTCAATACAGCTCCTACAGTAACTGTGCCCACAGGGGATGGTGACTGGTTCCTTCAGTAGATCCAGACAGACAGAACAACAGAACTGGTCCTGGTCCAGCAGAACTCCCTGTTGAGCCATTTGGACGGTTGTTCACTCTCACACAGACAGACGACACAGAGACTCAGATCAGTTTCGTTTCCTCAGAAGAGAGTTTGTGGGAGGGGGAGGGACTTCCTGGTTCTGCCAGAGGGGTGGGGTTAGAGGGAGGGAGGGAGGGAGGGGTTAGAGGAATGCAGGAAGAGAGAGAGGAACTGCAAGCAACATCAAGAGGGAGACAAATAGTTTTGTTCCAATGTTAGAGCCCTTAACATGGAACAAATGACATAATGAATCTTAAAATGTGAGTTGTTAGAATATATGAAGGGTAACAGTTTTCTATGAAGTACGTATGTATCATTATTTTAATCACCTTTATAATGCCTTATAAATCAATAAGTCCTGAGGAGGTGTGATATATGGCTATTATACAGAACCACGGCTAAGGGCTGTTCTTAGACAAGACACAACACGGATTGAGAATTATCTAACACTTTCAACAATACAATCACATTTTATTTTATTGGTTACATACACATATTTATCAGTTGTTATTGTGGGTGAAGTGAAATGCTTGTGTTCCTGGTTCCAACAGTGCAGTAATATCTAACAATGCTTGTGTTCCTGGTTCCAACAGTGCAGTAATATCTAACAATGCTTGTGTTCCTGGTTCCAACAGTGCAGTAATATCTAACAATGCTTGTGTTCCCAGCTCCAACAGTGCAGTAATATCTAACAATGCTTGTGTTCCCAGCTCCAACAGTGCAGTAATATCTAACAATGCTTGTGTTCCCAGCTCCAACAGTGCAGTAATATCTAACAATGCTTGTGTTCCCAGCTCACAGAGGGCAGAAGTCAATGAAAATATTAGGACAAGCAATGATATATATATATATATACATATATACACTGTATACTGTGATGTGATGCATAGACAATTTGGAGTACATCTGTAGTATATCTGAAGAATAGTAGATGTACAGTAGTAGTTATATAGGATGAACCAGGACTAGAATACAGTATATACATATTAAGTGGACAGCAGTAGTTATATAGGATGAACCATGACTGGAATACAGTATATACATATGAAGTGGACAGTAGTAGTTATATAGGATGAACCAGGACTAGAATACACTATATACATATGAAGTGGACAGCAGTAGTTATATAGGATGAACCAGGACTGGAATACAGTATATACATTTGTATTTATTTCACCTTTATTTAACCAGGTAGGCAAGTTGAGAACAAGTTCTCATTTACAATTGCGACCTGGCCAAGATAAAGCAAAGCAGTTCGACAACATACAACAACACAGAGTTACACATGGAGTAAAACAAACATACAGTCAATAATACAGTAAAAACATAAGTCTATATACATTGTGAGCAAATTAGGTGAGATAAGGGAGGTAAAGGCAATAAATAGGCCATGGTGGCAAAGTAAATACAATATAGCAAGTAAAACACTGGAATGGTAGATTTATAATTTGAAGAAAGTTCAAAGTTAAAATATAAATAATATGGTGCAAAGGAGCAAAATAAATAAATAAATAAATACAGTAGGGGAACAAGTAGTAGTTTGGGCTAAATTATAGATGGGCTATGTACAGGTGCAGTGATCTGTGAGCTGCTCTGACGGCTGGTGCTTAAAGCTAGTGAGGGAGATATGTGTTTCCAGTTTCAGAGATTTTTGTAGTTCGTTCCAGTCATTGGCAGCAGAGAACTGGAAGGAGACGACCAAAGGAGGAAATGGCTTTGTGGGTAACCAGAGAGATCCCTGACCTTATCTTCTCTCAAGAAGATGTCTGGTAGGCCCATTTAAATACCTTTTTTGGACATTTCAAGATAGCAGATGTTTGAGTTGGGTCTATTAACACAGCTGTGAGTTGTTATTTTTTTCATTTTTTCATTTTTGACAAAATGAGCACTCCTGGAAGTGACAGATTTTGACTCATATTGAGTGATAAGACTGAGCTATTTAAAAACACTTTTTCAACATTTCAAGATGGCAGTTAGTTCAGTTTGATCTTATTAACTTAAAGGTTCTATATTGACTTTATGGTCATTTTAATGGGGTTGAACAATAGATGGACCCCACACAGAACTTCCAGCAATGCCGCATCTTCAGTAACCAAGTATTCCAGACACTCTCTTCATATGAACCAGTTGTTATTAAATGAAGGTTTGTGGACAGAAAACCTGTGTCTACGGTAGGATTCTAGTCTAATCTGGGCTGGTTCCTCTGTTCCTAGATATTCAGGAACAGTCGGAGGTGGAGGGGGCTGTGGAGACATTATCCTGACAGCGCTTGTGGAAGTGTGGGTAGACTCTGGACACGGAGCTAACTGGAGCTCGGCAGCATCATCACTGTTGGGCTTGTGGAAGGCTGGGTAGACTCTGGACACGGAGCTAACTGGAGCTCGGCAGCATCATCGCTGTTGGGCTTGTGGAAGGGTGGGTAGACTCTGGACACGGAGCTAACTGGAGCTCGGCAGCATCATCACTGTTGGGCTTGCCGGCAGCCTCGCGGGTTTGATGATGCTGCTGCTGCTCATCGCTTTTGATTGGCTACTTTTTGTCCATTGTCCATTGTCTGAAGAAGCCTATTGTGATGAAATGTCAGGAGCGCATTTTTTTAAATGTACTTTTAATCTTTTAAGAAACTTTGAAATGAACCACATGGATTCTGACTGAGGACTCAGCTAAAACTAGATACCAACAGTGGACAATTCCCAGCAAAAGCATGGTGCTACAACTGTCAAGAGGAGAACTCTTCCTCCTGTCCACCTATTGTCCCTGTATGAATCAGGACCACCATTCTTCCTCCTGCCCCACCTATTGTCCCTGTATGAATCAGGATCACCATTCTTCCTCCTGTCCACCTATTGTCCCTGTATGAATCAGGAACACCATTCTTCCTCCTGTCCACCTATTGTCCCTGTATGAATCAGGAACACCATTCTTCCTCCTGTCCACCTATTGTCCCTGTATGAATCAGGACCACCATTCTTCCTCCTGTCCACCTATTGTCCCTGTATGAATCAGGAACACCATTCTTCCTCCTGTCCACCTATTGTCCCTGTATGAATCAGGAACACCATTCTTCCTCCTGTCCACCTATTGTCCCTGTATGAATCAGGACCACCATTCTTCCTCCTGTCCACCTATTGTCCCTGTATGAATTAGGACCACCATTCTTCCTATTGTCCCTGTATGAATATTAGTTGGCATCTAATTGAAGAACATACTGCTTTATAGATCCCAGCCTGACAAACAATTGTCTGGACCTTACTTTGAGCACTTGCACTGGGCCTCCATTGAGTCTCCATGTGTCAAGCAGTACAGAGAAACCCCCTCTAGATGACAGCAGAGGCTCTTGGATCTACCCTGTCTATCCACCAGTTTAGTGACCTTGTTCCATCAATATGTCCATACTACTTCACAAGCCATTTGAGGTCTTGACCAGCAATGTCCCATTGGGCTCAACCAAGCCGAGAGTGAGGTTCTAGAAAGAGGACTGACTTTCATACCAACTCCTAAACAGGTGGACTGACTTTCATACCAACTCCTAAACAGGTGGACTGACTTTCATACCAACTCCTAAACAGGTGGACTGACTTTCATACCAACTCCTAAACAGGTGGACTGACTTTCATACCAACTCCTAAACAGATGGACTGACTTTCATACCAACTCCTAAACAGGTGGACTGACTTTCATACCAACTCCTAAACAGGTGGACTGGGAGGAGCTCTGGAGGGATCTACACGTCTATCATAGAAGATTGAAGTTATCAGATCATTGTGAATATGAAACAGATTTTCCTCAGATACTATTTCCAAACCCCTCACATTGGGAACCTCAGTTGGAGTCAGAAACTATACAGACTCTGATACGTAGGGATGTGGCTTCCTTTTCACAATTCAGAACCAGACCTTTTTTATCAGCTTAACCTTACAAATGGTTAAAAATCAAGCTCTAGAAATATAGTGATTAAACCAGCAGATAAGGGGCTCAGACTGTTGTAATGGATGAAGTGAATATCTTCTTGAAGCCAATACACAATAGGATCATGTTAAACACTATGTTCCATTGTCCCACTCAACACAACCGGAAAACACAAAGATGAATCCAGGAGATAAACTGTATGAGGATAAGTACATTACAGATAAACAGATGGTCTGTCTTTTTGGGACAGATTCTCCAAGGCCTAGGCAGTTTTACTTACTGCCTAAAATACATATCTCCTGAGACGTGGGCGGTTCCCTGCGGCTGACCAATAGGAAGTGATTGTGTCTCAGAGACGTGGGTGGTTCCCTGCAGCTGACCAATAGTAAATGATTGTGTCTCAGAGACGTGGGCGGTTCACTGCGGCTGACCAATAGGAAATGATTGTGTCTCAGAGACGTGGGGCGGTTTCCTGCAGCTGACCAATAGGAAGTGATTGTGTCTCAGAGACGTGGGCGGTTCCCTGCAGCTGACCAATAGGAAGTGATTGTGTCTCAGAATCTTACTGTATTGCTGAATATATAGACATTTATTGCTGAATATATAGACTTTTATATCAACCCTCTACCCCAGAAACACCCAGCTATGTTCAGGATACTGATGAATGAAGGGTTTATTACTATTGTAGTACTGACTTTTATATCAACCCTCTACCCCAGAAACACCCAGCTATGTTCAGGGTACTGATGAATGAAGGGTTTATTACTATTGTAGTACTGACTTTTATATCAACCCTCTATCCCAGAAACACCCAGCTATGTTCAGGATACTGATGAATGAAGGGTTTATTACTATTGTAGTACTGACTTTAATATCAACCCTCTATCCCAGAAACACCCAGCTGTGTTCAGGGTACTGATGAATGAAGGGTTTATTACTATTGTAGTACTGACTTTTATATCAGCCCTCTATCCCAGAAACACCCAGCTATGTTCAGGATACTGATGAATGAAGGGTTTATTACTATTGTAGTACTCTTTTTATTAACTTAGCTACTGACTTGTTCTATTGTTGTTGCATTGTCAAGAGGTTAACCTGCAAGGAAGCATTTCAGTACATAATACTTGTATTGTACTTTAAATTATTATAGATATTTTAGGGTTGCCATGGATTTCAAGCAGGCAATGCCATCAGGTCCAAACCCAAAACAAGGAAATTGTAGGAGACAGGCGTGTTGGGGTTTCCTGCCAGCATGACCACCCGCTTCACTTCCTGAACATGAAAAAGGGTGAAAGGTGGGATGCAGTAATAAGGAGTTTTTTTCAGTTTATTTTTCAGTATTTTATTTGTGTTGATTAATTTAGTTAATTTAGTAAATTGTATTTAGTTATTTAGTGCAGATAATGATGTACTTCTTCTGTAGTTTGTCAGATGCAGTGAACCTGCTGAGAGATGAAGGAGGGGATGAGAGGCCAGAACATCAACCTCATCTTCATGGAGGACATTGATGTCAGATGCAGCTGCATGTGCAAGTAATTCATCTTTTTTATTCAAGATCTCATTGACTTTAACATTTGAAAAGCAGTTTCTCCAACAATAGTTTTAACATGAACATTTTGTCCATAACTTTTTAGAGAAACTTTCCTGAATTGAATCATGGGACCAAATTGGTTGTTCCAGGTTTCCATGCTGATGGACATGACTTGCCATGTCAGGTACTTGAACAGGATCATTAATATTATCAGTAGGTATTAATTCATATTTTATAAGGTTTTAACCAAATAACCCTTTTACCATGGTATGACATGATTTTATATTTCTAGATGAAATTCAACACCCGATATGTGGAAGGTGCTGGACTGGCAGATGGGGAGCAGATGGAGAGGCTGTGGTCGTATCTGAGGCGCTTTGGGAAGGTCACCAAAGAAATGAGGCCGTCCCATCTTATTGACCTCCTGACTGATGCACTTCTCCACCATGGGAAAACGCCAGAGGCTACGTTAGTACACTTGGAATTGTTATTCATTTACTTGATGCTGGTTGACTCTAGTGATGTTCCTAACATTTCCTGTTGTTTTGATGTAGTGGACTCTCTGCCATAGAGGGTTTCCCCAGCAACAGAAGTTGCAACAGAGGCAAAAAGGGAAATGGAAGAAATTGCACAGTCTCTTCCAGGTAAACCATTGTATCAATAATCTAAGCATAGAATTTCAGTATTGATTAGAAATGTTGTCACATCTGTCACTGTTGTTATGTTGTAGGAACAACACTGGACACCATTAGGGATTGGGGCAGGAATGTCAGTGTTGTTATGTTGTAGGAACAACACTGGACACCATTAGGGATTGGGGCAGGAATGTCAGTGTTGTTATGTTGTAGGAACAACACTGGACACCATTAGGGATTGGGGCAGGAATGTCAGTGTTGTTATGTTGTAGGAACAACACTGGACACCATTAGGGATTGGGGCAGGAATGTCAGTGTTGTTGTGTTGTAGGAACAACACTGGACACCATTAGGGATTGGGGCAGGAATGTCAGTGTTGTTATGTTTTAGGAACAACACTGGGCACCATTAGGGATTGGGGCAGGAATGTCAGTGTTGTTATGTTGTAGGAACAACACTGGACACCATTAGGGATTGGGGCAGGAATGTCAGTGTTGTTATGTTGTAGGAACAACACTGGACACCATTAGGGATTGGGGCAGGAATGTCAGTGTCACCCTTGAGAGGCAAAAACCTGCTCTGTGCTGGGAGGAGCAATATGTTGCAATGCTCCAGCAACATACAATTGCAATGTATGTAATTCATTTCAAATGACTAAGCAAAGTTGTTATTTTTCGACATGCATTATTGTATGCCCTCTGTAATCCATGTTTTATTTTCAGGGCACAGCAGGAAAGTGGAGATGGAACAGCTGTTTTTCAGCTTGTGCAGTTCGATAGGTACTTCCTCAGTTTTTAACAGTGTAATTGTTAGATCAATGAATATAATTGATCTCCCTGGTCAAAGTATTTAGAACCTTTCTGATGACAGAAAACTGAAGACGATGGAGAGGAAGAACAGCATCCTCCATCGATGGTCCCCCACCAGCAGTCTCTTCCAGACTGCACTCCACAGACTGCAGAGTAACAGATTGATGGTCCCCCACCAGCAGTCTCTTCCAGACTGCACTCCACAGACTGCAGAGTAACAGATTGATGGTCCCCCACCAGCAGTCTCTTCCAGACTGCACTCCACAGACTGCAGAGTAACAGATTGATGGTCCCCCACCAGCAGTCTCTTCCAGACTGCACTCCACAGACTGCAGAGGAACAGATTGATGGTCCCCCACCAGCAGTCTCTTCCAGACTGCACTCCACAGACTGCAGAGGAACAGATTGATGGTCCCCCACCAGCAGTCACTTCCAGACTGCACTCCACAGACTGCAGAGTAACAGATTGATGGTCCCCCACCAGCAGTCTCTTCCAGACTGCACTCCACAGACTGCAGAGGAACAGATTGATGGTCCCCCACCAGCAGTCTCTTCCAGACTGCACTCCACAGACTGCAGAGTAACAGATTGATGGTCCCCCACCAGCAGTCTCTTCCAGACTGCACTCCACAGACTGCAGAGTAACAGATTGATGGTCCCCCACCAGCAGTCTCTTCCAGACTGCACTCCACAGACTGCAGAGGAACAGATTGATGGTCCCCCACCAGCAGTCTCTTCCAGACTGCACTCCACAGACTGCAGAGTAACAGATTGATTGTCCCCCACCAGCAGTCTCTTCCAGACTGCACTCCACAGACTGCAGAGGAACAGATTGAGGACCAATCTGGAGGGAACCTTCAGTCTGCTGCTAGAACAGAGGTTCCTCTGTGGCCTGAAAATATGCAGGTTATAGATATATATTCAACAATAGGAACAAGTCAACTCATATCAGTTCTATGATAATTCTGGGTGGTCAAACACAATAATAATGTTTATTTGTATCTGTTTCTGAACTTGGTTTCTGTTGCTAATGATCTATTGTTGGATGGTAATCAGAGTAATTTTATAGCAGCTTTAGGTAATTTTTGATTTATTTATTTTTTGTTTAGATTGGATTACCTTTAACATATTTTCTGTCTGTATTATCTGTTATCAATAGATGGTCAAGGTATTGATTATGTCACACTCTGACCTAGGAGAGCTGTGTTTTCTCTGTTTAGCTAGGCCAGGGTGTGATAGGTGGGTGGGCAATCTATGTTTTATTTTCTATGTTTTGGCCGGGTATGGTTTCCAATCAGAGGCAGGTGTCTTTCGTTGTCTCTGATTGGAAGCCATACGTAGGCAGCCTGTTTTTCCTTTGTCCTTGTGGGAAGTTATTTTCTGTTTAGTTGGTGAAACCTGACAGAACTGTTTTGCTGTCGTTTTGTTTGATTGTCAGAGTGTTCTGAGTAAAATAAATACAAGATGAACATCTTCCACGCTGCACCTTGGTCTACTCCTTTCCACAGCTGTGACAGATTATCTGTTATCAATCGATGGTCAAGGTATTGATTATCTGTTATTAATTGATGGTCAAGGTATTGATATTCTGTTATTAATTGATGGTCAAGGTATTGATTATCTGTTATTAATTGATGGTCAAGGTATTGATTATCTGTTATCAATAGATGGTCAAGGTATTGATTATCTGTTATTAATAGATGGTCAAGGTATTGATTATCTGTTATCAATCGATGGTCAAGGTATTGATTATCTGTCATTAATTGATGGTCAAGGTATTGATTATCTGTTATCAATAGATGGTCATGGTATTGATTATCTGTTATTAATTGATGGTCAAGGTATTGATTATCTGTTATTAATTGATGGTCAAGGTATTGATTATCTGTTATCAATAGATGGTCAAGGTATTGATTATCTGTTATAAATAGATGGTCAAGGTATTGATTATCTGTTATCAATAGATGGTCAAGGTATTGATTATCTGTTATTAATAGATGGTCAAGGTATTGATTATCTGTTATTAATTGATGGTCAAGGTATTGATTATCTGTTATTAATTGATGGTCAAGGTATTGATTATCTGTTATCAATAGATGGTCAAGGTATTGATTACCTGTTATAAATAGATGGTCAAGGTATTGATTATCTGTTATCAATAGATGGTCAAGGTATTGATTATCTGTTATCAATAGATGGTCAAGGTATTGATTATCTGTTATAAATAGATGGTCAAGGTATTGATTATCTGTTATCAATAGAGGGTCAAGGTATTGATTATCTGTTATCAATAGAGGGTCAAGGTATTGATTATCTGTTATAAATAGATGGTCAAGGTATTGATTATCTGTTATCAATAGATGGTCAAGGTATTGATTATCTGTTATCAATAGATGGTCAAGGTATTGATTATCTGTTATCAATAGATGGTCAAGGTATTGATTATCTGTTATAAATAGATGGTCAAGGTATTGATTATCTGTTATCAATAGATGGTCAAGGTATTGATTATCTGTTATCAATAGATGGTCAAGGTATTGCCAACTGCCTGTCCAAAAGGCCACGGTCGGTAGTAGCATAAAAACACATGTGAAGGACTACAACCTGAGGAGACGAGGTTTGTCCTCACAGCTCCTACAGGCCCTGGTGTATGAGGATGCAATGCAGGTGGACAGCACTGATTGGTCCTGGAGGGCAGGAGGAGCAGAGGATGATGGGGAGGTGCACCTCAAGCTAAGGCTCTTGGTGCTCTTTGTGAAGAGAAGCGGTAGATTGAGGATGATGTCTTCACTGCCAAGATGTTCTACTCACATGAGCAGGAACTGATCGTGGAGGCCTTACAACATTACACAGAGCAGGAACTGATCGTGGAGGCCTTACAACATTACACAGAGCAGGAACTGATCGTGGAGGCCTTACAACATTACACAGAGCAGGAACTGATCGTGGAGGCCTTACAACATTACACAGAGCAGGAACTGATCATGGAGGCCTTACAACATTACACAGAGCAGGAACTGATCGTGGAGGACTTACAACATTACACAGAGCAGGAACTGATCGTGGAGGCCTTACAACATTACACAGAGCAGGAACTGATCGTGGAGGCCTTACAACATTACACAGAGCAGGAACTGATCGTGGAGGCCTTACAACATTACACAGAGCAGGAACTGATCGTGGAGGCCTTACAACATTACACAGAGCAGGAACTGATCATGGAGGCCTTACAACATTACACAGAGCAGGAACTGATCGTGGAGGCCTTACAACATTACACAGAGCAGGAACTGATCGTGGAGGCCTTACAACATTACACAGAGCAGGAACTGATCGTGGAGGCCTTACAACATTACACAGAGCAGGAACTGATCGTGGAGGCCTTACAACATTACACAGAGCAGGAACTGATCGTGGAGGCCTTACAACATTACACAGAGCAGGAACTGATCGTGGAGGCCTTACAACATTACACAGAGCAGGAACTGATCGTGGAGGCCTTACAACATTACACAGAGCAGGAACTGATCGTGGAGACCTTACAACATTACACAGAGCAGGAACTGATCGTGGAGGCCTTACAACATTACACAGAGCAGGAACTGATCGTGGAGGCCTTACAACATTACACAGAGCAGGAACTGATCGTGGAGGCCTTACAACATTACACAGAGCAGGAACTGGTCGTAGAGGCCTTACAACATTACACAGAGCAGGAACTGATCGTGGAGGCCTTACAACATTACACAGAGCAGGAACTGATCGTGGAGGCCTTACAACATTACACAGAGCAGGAACTGATCGTGGAGGCCTTACAACATTACACAGAGCAGGAACTGATCGTGGAGGACTTACAACATTACACAGAGCAGGAACTGATCGTGGAGGCCTTATAACATTACACAGAGCAGGAACTGATCGTGGAGGCCTTACAACATTACACAGAGCAGGAACTGATCGTGGAGACCTTACAACATTACACAGAGCAGGAACTGATCGTGGAGGCCTTACAACATTACACAGAGCAGGAACTGATCGTGGAGGCCTTACAACATTACACAGAGCAGGAACTGATCGTGGAGGCCTTACAACATTACACAGAGCAGGAACTGGTCGTAGAGGCCTTACAACATTACACAGAGCAGGAACTGATCGTGGAGGCCTTACAACATTACACAGAGCAGGAACTGATCGTGGAGGCCTTACAACATTACACAGAGCAGGAACTGATCGTGGAGGCCTTACAACATTACACAGAGCAGGAACTGATCGTGGAGGACTTACAACATTACACAGAGCAGGAACTGATCGTGGAGGCCTTATAACATTACACAGAGCAGGAACTGATCGTGGAGGCCTTACAACATTACACAGAGCAGGAACTGATCGTGGAGGCCTTACAACATTACACAGAGCAGGAACTGATCGTGGAGGCCTTACAACATTACACAGAGCAGGAACTGATCGTGGAGGCCTTACAACATTACACAGAGCAAGATGGATGTTGTCTTGGGGAAAGAGCTGTCCTTGCTGGAAAGCTTGATGAGCTACAGCACGCAGAAGGACAATGTGAATCGTTCAGAAGGGCTTTTATTGAGGGCAGAAACTATGGAGGAGGAGGATGACTATTATGATGTCGACGATGACGATGACAACGATGGTGATATTGATGGAGGAATAGATGAATGAGGCTGAGGGTGATGACTACAACAACGATGGTGATATTGATGGAGGAATAGATGAATGAGGCTGAGGGTGATGACTACAACAACGATGGTGATATTGATGGAGGAACAGATGAATGAGGCTGAGGGTGATGACTACAACAACGATGGTGATATTGATGGAGGAACAGATGAATGAGGCTGATGGTGATGACTACAACAACGATGGTGATATTGATGGAGGAATAGATGAATGAGGCTGATGGTGATGACTACAACAACGATGGTGATATTGATGGAGGAATAGATGAATGAGGCTGATGGTGTGTTGTTTTTAACATGTCCATTGCTTTTTAATTGATGTCATTGTATTCCTGAACCTTTGTTTATAATGGTATGTTTTTTTGCTCTTTTGGGGTTGAAAGAAGCACATTTCTGTTTAATTGTTAGATGTGATACAGGCCATTGTTGCATGTCATTTACTGTTTATGTCATGGTGAGGAGAACCTGACTTGAGCCTGATATACCCCAAGAGTCTAATGGAATAGACAGGTTTGCTTCCTCTAAAGTATTGTCTTTTTATTGACCTGTTAGTTGTGGAGTTTGTAAATATATTTTATTTAACCTTTATTTAACTAGGCAAGTCAATTTAGATTACTTTGCAAATATTGTCATTTGAATATCTAGATCACCATCATCAATGTAGATTATTGTGTAAATATTGTCATGTGAATATCTAGATCACCATTGTCATCTTTAAATAAATTAATAACTTCTGCAGCTGATCCTGCCTGGTACCCGCAAAATGTAACCGTCCAATAATGGAATTAGTAACTAAGGATTGTAGCTTTAAGGTTTCAGTATGTAGCCTACAGAGAAACACATTCAGAGATCAAGCCTTGTCATTTCAGATAAATCCACTTTGCAGGAGAGGGGAGACTGGGGGCCATGGTGGGGTCAAAGTAGCACATTTAATAAATAATTATTCTAAACAAAAACATTGTTTCTATTGAACCTGCCATACTAATAAAGGCATTTTAATCAATTATATGAAGAGTGCCTTGGTCCTCCTTTCTTTTTGATGACCAACTCACCCCTTTTACCAAAGAGCACCTTCTGTCTACCAACATTTACTATTGTGTACCTTAGTAGCACTTCCCTTCCTCATTTTTCTACTAGTTGAAAATAACTTCTATTTCACATTATAATCAACTACAATGCTTCACCTTCACCAATATAAACATGGTGTCTACTGGCTGTCAACAATTATAAACAAGAAAAAATATATATATTCTCCCCACTAGCTTCTACAATACTCCTCTTCCTAAAACTCACTAGCTTCTAGAACTCTCATCCCCTTGGAACGAGCCCAAACAAAACTCATCTCCGACACGGAAAAACGTGTAGTCAAAATAAATTGTGATCTATAGCAACGCACTAGCAAAACGCAAAAAAACTAATCTTTTTGACTGCCCACCCTTGAGACAATCAGAAACCAAGTTGTCCTTACCACAGACATGTCTGATTTCAAGAGGAAACTCCTGCAATATCCATAGTAACTTTCCACCTCACTGCAGAGCTTCTCTCCCTTTTCAGGGTTCACTAGATAGGCATGTTGTTGGAACGGGGCCCAGTCCCCAATGTCATGCTCTAGTACATTTGTGTTGGCACATCTGAGAATGAACCCTGATATTCTAAAAACAGGGCAACAATGTCATTATAATTGTACCAAAAAAATTGTCAGTTGGTTGCATAAATAATTATCACTACTAAATGTTACATGAAATGTAAATATTTGATTGCATAGTCATATTTTCAACGTCATTTTGCTAGATGGGATATCCCCAATGTCAAAACAGTTTTAACGTGTCCAAATCAATAACCAATATGCAGAAACAGTTTGTGATAAATTGAAAACCTAAACATAAAATGTGCTATATACACAAACATCTGCCACAATAATCATATTACTTGTAATTTTTAAAACAAGCACCTTATAAACTGCACAAGCACCAGAAACGCTGTTGTTTTGACAAGTAGCAATAAATCATTGATATCGATTAGGGGGGAAATCAGGTTGTACGTGCTGTTAAAACTAACACAACTAAACAACACATGGAAATGGGAGATATATTTTACCTCGCTGATTAGAGGACAACCAGCAGAAGACAGTCAGCTACATTTTGGAGTGATGCATTTAAATGTAGGGGTCACTAAACAAAGGAACACAACACTTATTTGTCATAACTCATCGATATCATGTGGATTTTTTTTTCTTTTTACCGTTGTTTTACCAGTTAAGTTGACTGAGAACACATTCTCATTTACAGCAACAACCTGGGGAATAGTTACAGGGGAGAGGAGGGGGATGAATGAGCCAATTGTAAGCTGGGGATGATTAGGTGGCCGTGATGGTATGAGGGCCAGATTGGGAATTTAGCCAGGACACCGGGGTTAACACCCCTACTCTTATAATAAGTGCAATGGGATCTTTAATGACCTCAGAGAGTCAGGACACCCGTTTAACGTCCCATCCGAAAGACTGCACCCTACACTGGGCAGTCACTGCCCTGGGGCATTGGGATATTGTTTAGACCAGAGGAAAGAGTGCCTCCGACTGGCCCTCCAGCAGCATATGGTCTCCCATCCAGGGACTGACCAGGACCAACCCTGCTTAGCTTCAGAAGCAAGCCAGCAGTGGGATGCAGGGTGGTATGCTGCTGGCAATCAATTGTGCGAAAGGAGGAAGATGAGTTTACACGTCCCGTTAAAACGAACAGCTCAAAAACCACATGGAATCTGGGAATAATGTGTACATCACTGGTTAGAGGACAACTTGTAGAAAACAGCTCGCTACATTTTGAAGTGTTGCGTTTTGATTCAAGTGGGTCAGCAACATGGTAAGTGTAACACAACTCTTTCTTTTGTTAGTCACTTTTTGTTAAATCTCATAAATAGTACTCTTCCATTTCAGAGCATGGATTTTCCCCCTGAGGTTAATATCCATATCATGTTGAAATCAATAGAACAGGGGACAAACGTTTAGGTTCTACATTGTGACATCATTAAAATACTCCTTCTACAATGTTAAAACATTCTACATTGTGACATTAATTCATTGATATCATGAAACAATTCCTTCATGTATGTATTTTCTGATGTTTGATCAGAGATCTTTTATCAGAGTATCTCTTGTCACACTGATCACAGCTATAAGGCTTCTCTCCTGTGTGTCTCCGCTGGTGTGAAGTCAGACTGCTCAATGCAGCAAAACTCTTCCCACATTGACCACAGCTATAAGGTTTCTCTCCTGTGTGTGTTCTCTGGTGTGAAGTCAGACTGCGAGATGCAGCAAAACTCTTCCCACATTGACCACAGCTATAAGGTTTCTCTCCTGTGTGTGTTCTCTGGTGTGAAGTCAGACTGCGAGATGCAGCAAAACTCTTCCCACATTGACCACAGATATAAGGTTTCTCTCCTGTGTGTGTTCTCTGGTGTGAAGTCAGACTGCGAGATGCAGCAAAACTCTTCCCACATTGACCACAGCTATAAGGTTTCTCTCCTGTGTGTGTTCTCTGGTGCACTGTCAGCCCTCCAGATACACCAAAACTCTTCCCACATTGACCACACCTATAAGATTTCTCTCCTGTGTGTATTCTCTGGTGTTGAGTCAGAGTGCCAAATGTAGTAAAACTCTTCCCACATTGATCACAGCTATAAGGTCTCTCTCCTGTGTGTGTTCTCTGATGAATTTTAATGCCTGATGAGGTGAATCTCTTCCCACAGTCAGAGCAGCAGTGAGTTATCTTCCCTGTGGATGTCTGCAGGTGTTTATTGAGGTGTTCTAATGTGGAGAGACTCTTCTCTGCCTTGTCAGCATCATGATGTTGTTGAGGCTCCCCAGAGGATCCACGATAGTCCCGTATCTCTCCTGTGTGAACAACAAAGTCAGACAGATGATTAAAGGCCCACAACAGCGGAAATCCACTGTAAAAGGTGATGCCAACAGCGGAGCCATGATGTTGGACAACAATTGACGTCTGTAATGAATGTTAAAATTATTTGATATTTGCCTTAAAATGAGCAAGAATAGTCATATTTTGTCTTGTTTTCACATTAGTAGTAACATCAATGATTGTAGGCTAGAAATAAGTTATTCATGTTGTTGAAACTCTAAGCAGTGTGCCAGACGACTTTTGGTCTCCAATATAGGCCCCTTTCTGTGTTTGCTAAAATTGCGGCACGAGGGCAATTTGATTGCAGAAACTCCTCCCTGCTAATGAGGAAACCACTAGTTATGGATGTAGTATATCTGGTAATGAGGAAACCACTAGTTATGGATGTAGTATATCTGGTAATGAGGAAACCGATAGTTACGGATGTACTATATCTGCCTGGAGCAAAAATGGTGAGCAAAGATTTTAGTTTTTCACAATGTATTCTGAATGTGAATGGGGGAAACTCAGGGGAGTAACCTCCATTTCCAGGTTGCTTATGAATGCATTTCACACTACCTTGGATTAAAATTGTAAGGATATTTGAATGTCCTGTTTAATATAATGCTTGCTAAAGCATTAAGAATTATGTGTAATTATTGAAGAACCGCGTTAATGACAGTATCCATTTGGGTGTTGTCAATAAAGTTAAGATTTTATTTATTTATTTAACCAGGTAGGCCAGTTGAGAACAAGTTCTCATTTACAACTGTGACCTGGCCAAGATAAAGCAAAGCAGTGCGACAAAAAAACAACAGAGTTACACGTTGGATAAACAAACGTACAGTCAATAACACAATAGAAAAATCTACATACAATGTGTGCAAATGGAGTACGGAGGCAAGGCAATAAATAGGCCATAGTAGCGAAATAATTAAAATTTAGCAAATTAACACTGGAGAGATAGATGTGCAGATGATGATGTGCAAGTAGAAATACTGGTGTGCAAAAGAGCAAAAAAATATAAATAAAAACATGGGGATGAGGTAGGTAGTTGGATGGGCTATTTACAGATGGGCTGTGTACAGCTGCAGCGATCGGTAAGCTACTCAGATAGCTGATGCTTAAAGTTAGTGAGGGAGATATATGTCTCCAACTTCAGCGATTTTTGCAATTTGTTCCAGTGATTGGCAGCAGAGAACTGGAAGGAAATGCGGCCAAAGTAGGTGTTGGCTTTGGGGATGACCAGTGAGATATACCTCCTGGAGCGCGTGCTATGGGTGGGTGTTGCTATGGTGACCAGTGAGCTGAGTTAAGGCGGAGCTTTACATAGCAAAGACTTATAGATGACCTGGAGCCAGTGGGTTTGGCGACGAATATGTAGCGAGGGCCAGCCGACGAGAGCGTACAGGTCGCAGTGGTGGGTGGTATATGGGGCATTGGTGACAAAACGGATGGCACTGTGATAGACTGCATCCAGTTTGCTGAGTAGAGTGTTGGAGGCTATTTTGAAAATGACATCGCCGAAGTTAACCTGTTAGGGCTAGGGGGCAGTATTGACACGGCTGGATAAAAAACATACCCGATTTAATCTGGTTACCACTCCTACCCAGTAACTAGAATATGCATATACTTATTACATATGGATAGAAAACACCCTACATTTTCTAAAACTGTTTGAATGGTGTCTGTGAGTATAACAGAACTCAAATGGCAGGTCAAAACCTGAGAGATTCCTTTACAGGAAGTGGCCTGTCTGACCATTTCTTGAACTTCTTTTCCATCTCTATCATTTACTAAGGATCTCTGCTCTAACGTGACACTTCCCACGTCGTCCATAGGCGCTCAGAGCCCGGGAAAAAACAGAATGTCGTCATTCCAGCCCCAGGCTGAAACACATTATCGCCTTTCTCAAGTGGCCGATCAAGGGACACTGGGCTTAGGCGCGTGACCCGACCGCCCCCGCCTTTGGGATTTTTTCCTCTGTTTGCCGAAAAGGAGATTCCCTGTCGGAATATTATCGCTTTTCTACGAGAAAAATGTCGTAAAAATTGATTTTAAACAGCGGTTGACATGCTTCGAAGTACGGTAATGGAATATTTAGAATTTTATTGTCACGAATTGCGCCATGCGCGCGACACTTCTTTACTATTTCGGATAATGTCTGGAACGCACAAACAAAACGCCGCTATTCGGATATAACGATGGATTATTTTGGACCAAACCAACATTTGTTATTGAAGTAGCAGTCCTGGGTGTGCATTCTGACGAAGACAACAAAAGGTAATCAAACTTTTATAATAGTAAATATGATTATGGTGAGTGCTAAACTTGCCGGGTGTCTAAATAGCGAGCCCGTGATGCCTGGGCTATGTACTTAGAATATTGCAAAATGTGCTTTCACCAAAAAGCTATTTTAAAATCGGACATATCGAGTGCATAGAGGAGGTCTGTATCTATAATTCTTAAAATAATTGTTATGCTTTTTGTGAACGTTTATCGTGAGTAATTTAGTAAAATGTTAGCGAATTCCCCGGAAGTTTGCGGGGGGTATGCTAGTTCTGAACGTCACATGCTAATGTAAAAAGCTGGTTTTTGATATAAATATGAACTTGATTGAACAAAACATGCATGTATTGTATAACATATTGTCCTAGGGTTGTCATCTGATGAAGATCATCAAAGGTGAGTGCTGCATTTAGCTGTCTTCTGGGTTTTGGTGACATTATATGCTGGCTTGAAAAATGGGTGTCTGATTATTTCTGGCTTGGTACTCTGCTGACATAATCTAATGTTTTGCTTTCGTTGTAAAGCCTTTTTGAAATCGGACAGTGTGGTTAGATTAACGAGAGTCTTGTCTTTAAATAGCTGTAAAATAGTCATATGTTTGAGAAATTGAAGTAATAGGATTTTTTACGTTTTGAAAATCGCGCCACAGGCTGCCAGTGGCTGTTACGTAGGTGGGACGAATTCGTCCCACCTAGCCCATAGAGGTTAACCTCTATGGGCTTTTTACATGCTAATGTAAAAAGCTGGTTTTTGATATAAATATGAACTTGATTGAACAAAACATGCATGTATTGTATAACATAATGTCCTAGGAGTGTCATCTGATGAAGATTATCAAAGGTTAGTACTGCATTTAGCTGTGGTTTTGGTTTTTGTGACATATCAAACGCTGTTTAAAATCAATTTTTATGCTACTTTTCTCGTAAAATAGCGATAATATTACAACCGGGCAACGTTGTATTCATTCAAAGGCTGAAAGAAAAAAAAATTGAATTCTCGTGAACGCGCATCTCAGTCTCACTGTCCCCAGGCTGACTGATCACAAACAGAGCTGCTGTACTTTGCCCAGAGACAGCAGACACCCCATTCCACTTTCTGGTGGCTTTAGAGAGCAAATGGAAGCCTTAGAAAGTGTCACGTTACAGCACAGATGCTGTAATGTCGATAGAGATGCAGAAGGACAACAAATTATCAGACAGGGCCTTCCTGTATGGAATCTTCTCAGGTTTTTGCCTGCCATATGAGTTCTGTTATACTCACAGACACCATTCAAACAGTTTTAGAAACTTTAGAGTGTTTTCTATCCAAATCTACTAATTATATGCATATTCTAGTTTCTGGGCAGGAGTAGTAACCAGATTAAATCGGGTACGTTTTTTATCCGGACGTGAAAATACTGCCCCCTATCCCAAACAGGGTAAACTATCATTATAACATCATGGATGAATTCTAGAATATACTATATAGCCTAGAAACCTGGTTAAACTATCATTATGACCTCATGGATGGCCAGTCCTTGTATTCATAGTGTAGTGAATTCAGGGGGAGGCCCTGAGCTGAACTCAAACCTGGGTCCAGTGACTGTCAAGCCAACACCTTATAACTGTTACGCCAAGATGTCTGAACTTCTTGACGAGGTCCCTATGAATTTGAGAGTGGTTACATTTCTCCTTCCCCCATCCCTCAGCTGTTTACCAAACCAAGCCTCTGGGCAGCCATTTTGTTTCTGTTTTAAAACTAGGTTGCCCCTTTAAAAAAGCCACACAATCAATCAACCAATCTGCAGTTCATACAATAACAAAGCTGTAATTCCACCACTGTTTTGGTTATAAGATGATGATGGGTCTGGAGAAATGTAACTACTCTCAAATTCATAGACTGACCTATGGATGCAAGGACTGACCATCCATGATGTCAACATTATAGTTTTAACCATGTTGAGGCTATACAGTGTTGATTTACATTGTTTCTAAACATTGGAGTAAAAAAAGTTTCTTTGGGGGTTCTGATGGGGTACAACAGTTGAACTAAGCTCATGAGGCATGTGTTATATTCTTCAAGAATCAATGGCTATAAATTAATAATTATAAAGTCACAATATGGATGTAGCAATTGCAGATTTCCCCTTTAACACCACACATCAGTTCAACAACTGCAGAGTTTGTGACTCTGTATTTAAGACAGTACTTACTAGTGTTTATCAGGGCCCGTTCATTGTTAAAACCATTGGATGCCTTAACATGCCTTTGGGAAACCGGGCCCAGATATACAGTTTCCTCCTCTTCTTCCTTTTTCGATGTGACAGTCATCTCCCCCTCCTCTTCCACTCCATAAACTGCATCTTCCTCCTCTTCTTTTACAGTAACATCCTCCTCCTCTTTCACTCTGAACGCATCTTCCTCTTCTTTTACTGAAACGTCTTTCTCTTCTTCTTTCACTGTAACAGCCTCACCCTCTACTTGTTTTTGCATTGAAACAGCCTCCTCTTCCTCCTCCTCTTTGACGAGAGCTTCTTTCTCCGTCCAACAGACATCTTCTTTAGCAGGAGGAGAGTAGCTTAGTGAGCGCATGGTCGGAGATGTTAGCTAGCTAAGCTAATGCTAACTTAACCAGCCCGCTAGCTGAATAATAACAACAACACCGTAAATTTGAAATTAAATCGGATAACTAACTAGACGACAGAAGTGGGTTTAAAACACAGTGGCTAATATACACGAAAGCATCTAAAGAGCTTTATTGGTTTGGCTATTTTGTCTAGCAAGCTACCGAGGAGGCTTAATAACTGTTGCTGCTGTTGAAAGAAGCGTTCCGTCCACTAGATTATACGTCACACCAACAGCATTACCTTAAATTCCCAGACCGCCATCTGCTGACTGGAGTGGGTAACATAGTTGAGTAAAATCTATATTATAATGTTCAGACAAAAAGTTAAACGGTAGGAACTTCCTGAATTGGAATTACCCCTCTACACATGTACTGCACTGGAATTATCCCATTGGCTGGCAGAAACGTGCAGTTTCGTTTTTATTGGGCCATCAAAGCTGTGTCAGAGATTTTTGTGATTGGTTCCATTTCAGTCACATGTGCATAAGGGAGAGGTGGTGTCTGATGTCTGCAGGTCAATGCAACTGAGAAATATGATCCTTGTAACTATTCTCTGTGAATATCAGCAGTGGGAATGATTGTGAAATATGATCCTTGTAATTATTCTCTGTGAATATCAGCAGTGGTAATGATTGTGAAATATGATCCTTGTAATTATTCTCTGTGAATATCAGCAGTGGGAATGATTGTGAAATATGATCCTTGTAATTATTCTCTGTGAATATCAGCAGTGGTAATGATTGTGAAATATGATCCTTGTAATTATTCTCTGTGAATATCAGCAGTGGTAATGATTGTGAAATATTTAGTTCATTTCATCAGAGCAACATGATAATTAATGATTTCTGAACAACCATTTTTTATTTAATGTCTATTAAGAATATCTGATCAACTTTATTTCACTTGGTGATGTTTCATTATAGAGAACATAACAATACATGACATCTACAGTGGTGATGTGTCATTATAGAGAACATGACATAACAATACATGACATCTACAGTGGTGATGTTTCATTATAGAGAACATGACAATACATGACATCTACAGTGGTGATGTTTCATTATAGAGAACATGACATAACAATACATGACATCTACAGTGGTGATGTTTCATTATAGAGAACATAACATGACAATACATGACATCTACAGTGGTGATGTTTCATTATAGAGAACATAACATAACAATACATGACATCTACAGTGGTGATGTTTCATTATAGAGAACATAACATAACAATACATGACATCTACAGTGGTGATGTTTCATTATAGAGAACATGACATAACAATACATGACATCTACAGTGGTGATGTTTCATTATAGAGAACATAACATGACAATACATGACATCTACAGTGGTGATGTTTCATTATAGAGAACATAACATGACAATACATGACATCTACAGTGGTGATGTTTCATTATAGAGAACATAACATAACAATACATGACATCTACAGTGGTGATGTTTCATTATAGAGAACATAACATGACAATACATGACATCTACAGTGGTGATGTTTCATTATAGAGAACATGACAATACATGACATCTACAGTGGTGATGTTTCATTATAGAGAACATAACATGACAATACATGACATCTAAGTAGCTGAATATGATTATAGACTAACAGTCTGAAGGACACAACTCATGTTATTCTGGTTAAACAGTGGGAGACTAGTTGGACTAACATTTTGGACACACTTATTCAATTTTTTACATATTTTTTTTTTACTATTTTCTACATTGTACAATAATAGTGACAACAATTACACTATTGGCATTCTCTCAACCTGCTTCATGAGGAATTCATCAGGAATGCTTTTCCAACAGTCTTGAAGGAGTTCCCACATATGCTGAGCACTTGTTGGCTGCTTTTCCTTCTTTTCCTTCTCTGCGGTCCAACTCATCCCAAACCATCTCAATTGGGTTGAGGTCGGGTGATTGTGGAGGCCAGGTCATCTGATGCTACATATCGCTGTCCTTCTTGGTCAAATAGCCCTTACACAGCCTGGAGGTGTGTTGGGTCATTGTCCTGTTGAAAAACAAATGATAGTCACACTAAGTGCAAACCAGATGTGATGGAGTATCACTGCAGAAAGATTACAGGTAACTTATTAGATATTTTGTAGTCATGTTGGGCGAGTTGGAACCGGTGTTTTTCTGGATCAAACACGCCAAATAAATGGACATTTTGGAGATATAACGACGGAATTAGTCGAACAAAAGGACCATTTGTGATGTTTATGGGACATATTGGAGTGCAAACAAAAGAAGATCTTCAAAGGTAAGGCATGAATTATATCGTTGTTTCTGAGTTTTGTGTCGCGCCGGGCGGTCTGAAATATGATTGTCTGTGTTTGTTTGATGGGGTGCTGTCCTCAGATAATCGCATGGTTTGCTTTCACCGTAAAGCCTTTTTTGAAATATGACACCGTGGCTGGATTAACAAGAAGTCAAGCTTAAATTTGACATATTGCATGTGTATTTTCAAGAATGTTAAATATTTACAATTCTGTAGTTTGAATTTGGTGCCCTGCACTTCACTGGATGTTGGCCAGGTGGGAGGCTACCGTCCCACGTACCCTAGAGAGGTTTAAATAGCCATCACGTCAGCAAAGTGAATATGTTCCATCATCCATGTTTATTAACATTAGTTCAAATTGTCCACTCATATTGGTGTAATTTCTCACCCCTTTTGGCTGTATGAAAGTTAATTTCCCCTCAGACACACACATTTGTTCTTTGTTATTACCCGAGCCACTGCCTGTTCAGCCTGCTATCATCCAGAAGGCGAGGTCAGTACAGGTGCATCAAAGCAGGGACCGAGAGACAGAAGCTGTTTTTCAATCTCAAGGCCATCAGACTGTTAAATAGCATCACTAACACAGAGGCTGCTGCCTACAAACACAGACTTGAAATCATTAGTCACTTTAATAATGTTTACATATCTGGCATTACTCATCTCATATGTATATACTGTATTCTATTCTATTCTACTGTATCTTAGTCTATGCATTACTCATCTCATATGTATATACTGTATTCTACTGTATCTTAGTCTATGTATTACTCATCTCATATGTATATACTGTATTCTATACTATTCTACTGTATCTGTCTATGTATTACTCATCTCATATGTATATACTGTATTCTATTCTACTGTATCTGTCTATGCAGCTCTGACATTGCTCGTCCATATATTTATATATTCTTATTCCATTACTTAGATTTGTGTGTATTAGGTATTTGTTGTGAAATTGTTAGATATTGCTGCACTGTGGGAACTAGGACAAGCATTTCACTACACCCGCAATAACATCTGCTGAACCCCTGTATGTGACCAATAAGATTTGATTTATTATGAAGGTAATTTGTGTAGAATGTATTTTCCCCACTCATTCACCCCATCTCTTTACATTGCTTATGCATATTCAGTGGTCTGACTGCGTCCAGACTATGTCAAAGGCCCATCCTGGTAGATCTGAACCTAATGCAGCTTGGAGTGATCGGATGACAGAAGTCGCATTTAGGTGCCAGGTGTAACTGAGGCCATAGATGCTCCATATCCATTACTTTGAGTGTTTTATATAATATGACTAAATGTGTTTCTGTGTTGCAGGGGCAGTCAGAAATGGAACAGTAAGGCCACAGAACATGACATAAGCAGAGCTGTGGGAGACCACCTCAAGCCCCTGGTAGAGCCGGGGGTGGTGTTTACCACTCCACCACGCCTTCAGCAGGCTGGAAAAGTGGGATTGATACAGTTTTTCATACTAAGGTGGACCAATAGTTTGTTGATTGGTCGGTCATTGGGTTAATTTGTTTTACAATATGTTCAAATCAAATCAAGCTTTATTTATACAGCACATGTCAGACATGGATGCAACACAATGGCTTCACAGGAAAAAACTATGAAAATAATCAGAAATATTTAGTACACAAATATGAGGATAAAAAACAATAATAACTGAAAGACTAACGAGCATTGTAAGGAAATGCCATTGATTAAAATATCAACAATATGATGCAATATCCAACCCAAAATATAACTTGTTTTTTAGGAGGGGCTCTGAAAGACACTATGGGGGTGTCCACTGGAAGTTGACTAGTAACAACAACTGGGACCTAAAAGACACCCACCATGAGACCCACTAAATCTGCCCAAGAAGAGGAAAACAAAAGAAAATCCACACCAAACTTAAAGACAGGAAGCAAACCAAAAAGGTGGAGCAACTAAAGGTGTTGACTCTCCACATGTATCAAGACAACTGGAGCACTGGGCCAGACACTCTTAAATAGAACCTGGACCAGCTCAGGTGAAACACCTTCCCACTAACGAGATGGACAAGCCAGCACAGGTGTAACACATACTGACTAACGAGGTGACACCAATATGTACCCAAGACACATCTCAGTTGAATGCATTCAGTTGTACAATCAATCAATCAATCAATCAATCAAATGTATTTATGAAGCCCTTCTTACATCAGCTGATATCTCAAAGTGCTGTACAGAAACCCAGCCTAAAACCCCAAACAGCAAGCAATGCAGGTGTAGAAGCACGGTGGCTAGGAAAAACTCCCTAGAAAGGCAGGAACCTAGGAAGAAACCTAGAGAGGAACCAGGTTATGAGGGGTGGCCAGTCCTCTTCTGGCTGTGCCGGGTGGAGATTATAACAGAACATGGCCAAGATGTTCAAATGTTCATAAATGACCAGCATTGTCAAATTATAATAATCACAGTGGTTGTCGAGGGTGCAACAGGTCAGCACCTCAGGAGTAAATGTCAGTTGGCTTTTCATAGCCGATCATTCAGAGTATCTCTACAACTTCCATTTCACTTAATCATCTACAATGCTTCACCTTCACCAATATAAACATGGTGTCTACTGGCTGTCAACAATTAAAAACAAGAAAAAACACGTATTTCTAAATAATAATATACAATCAACAAATAAAAACAAGAAAACAAAATATTTATTATTTATTACACGTATAATTTTTTTAATCCTTTTTCTTTCTATAGAATCCTACAATTCTAGCTTCTAGAACACTCGTCTTCCTAAAACTCACTAGCTTCTAGAACTCTCGTCTTCCTAAAACTCACTAGCTTCTAGAACTCTCGTCTTTCTAAAACTCACTAGCTTCTAGAACTCTCGTCTTCCTAAAACCCACTAGCTTCTAGAACTCTCGTCTTCCTAAAACTCACTAGCTTCTAGAACTCTCGTCTTCCTAAAACTCACTAGCTTCTAGAACTCTCGTCTTCCTAAAACCCACTAGCTTCTAGAACTCTTGTCTTCCTAAAACTCACTAGCTTCTAGAACTCTCGTCTTCCTAAAACCCACTAGCTTCTAGAACACTCGTCTTCCTAAAACTCACTAGCTTCTAGAACTCTCGTCTTCCTAAAACTCACTAGCTTCTAGAACTCTCGTCCCCTTGGAACGAGCCCAAACAATACTCATCTCCAATACGGAAAAACGTGCAGTCAAAATAAATTGGGATCCATGGCAACGCAATGGCTAAACACAAAACATTTTTGACTGCCCAGCCTTGAGACAATCAGCTACCAAGTTGCCCTTAAAACGGACATGTCTGATTTCAAGAGGAAACTCCTGCAATATCCATAGTAACTTTCCACCTCACTGCGGAGCTTCTCTCTCTTTTCAGGGTTCACTAGATAGGCATGTTGTTGGATCGGGGCCCAGTCCCCAATGTCATGCTCTAGTACATTTGGGTTGGCACATCTGAGAATGAACACAGATATTCTAAAATGACATTATAAAATGATCCCTGATATTACGTCAATATAATTGTACCCAAAAATTGTCAGTTGGTTGCATAAATCATTGATTACTAAATGCTACATTAATTGTAAATATGAAATATCAAACCAAATGTACACCCCTTTGTTAATATGTATTGGCAATAATTAACTTAATGGTGAGGCATAAAATAATAAAACATGTATCTTTTGTCAGGCTGAATGTTTGAAATATGAGGTGATTTGAGTCCTGCTTCTTCAGTAGTGGAATAAAGACAATTAGCACTTGGATGTTGTCAATAAATGCTGGAGTGATGTAGGATTGTTAATACAATTGATTATAGACCAATTTATTATACTGCGTCCATGTGTATAGGCTGCAAGTAAGTTGAATTTAAGTTGTTTTCAAGTCAATGAAAAAACGACATCTTCTCAACTTTCACTTTCAACTAAAACTGAATGTGTATTGGATGTTGGGCATAGTCTTATTTTCAATATCTTTTCAATTACATTTTGCTAGGTGGGATATTTTCCATGCATGGAAAGGGGTTGGAGGCAAAGGACAAATAAATAAGTGCTACCAAACATAACAAGCATTTCACAAACACTACAGTGTATAAATAAGACGCATTAAATAAAACCACAATGAGGACAAGTTTTCATTAATCATTGGGTACATCGTACGAAAAGCATCACAATTATCTTAAATAGGAAAACAATTCAAGTTCAGAATCACAACATAAAATACATAGGCATTTCATCATTAAGTCCTTTAGGAAATAATGTCTGGTGGGCTGTCCAAATCAAAAACCAAAATGCAGAAACAGTTTGTGATGTATTGAAAACCTAAACATAACATGTGCTATATACACAAACATCTGCCACAATAATCATATTACTTGTATTTTTATTAAACAAGCTTCTTATAAACTGCACAAGCACCAAAAACACTTGTTTTGACAAGTAGCAATAAATCACTGATATAGTCAGGGGGGAAATCAGGTTGTAGGTGCTGTTGAAACTAACACAACTAAAAAACACATGGAAATGGGAGATATATTTTACCTCACTGATTAGAGGACAACCTGCAGAAGACAGTCAGCTACATTTTGGAGTGACGCATTTAAATTTAGGGGTCGCTAAACAAAGGAACACAACACTTATTCATCGATATCATGCTAAAATCATTTGTGTGACAGGAGGGAGATGAAGTTGCACGTCCTGTTAAAACTAACAGCTCAAAAACCACACGGAATCTGGGAATAATGTGTACATCCCTGGTTAGAGGACAACTGGTAGAAAACAGCCAGATACATTTTGAAGTGTTGCATTTTGATTCAAGTGGGTCACCAACGTGGTAAGTGTAACAACCCTTTCAGAGCCTGGATTTTCCCCAAGGCTAATATCCATATCATGTTGAAATCAATTGATGAAGGGGCAAACGTTTAGGTGTCTACATTGTCCTACTACAATGTGTTAACATTCTACATTGTGAAGTTTATTTATTGATATCATGAAACAACTCCATGTATTTTCTGATATTTGATCAGAGATCTTTTATCAGATTATCTCTGGGCAGGTTTCTCTCCTCTATGTGTTCTCTTGTGTACAGTCAGATTCCCAGAATGAACAAAACTCTTCCCACATTGATCACAGCTATAAGGTTTCTCTCCTGTGTGTATTCTCTGGTGTAGAGTCAGATTGCTAGATGCAGCAAAACTCTTCCCACACTGATCACATGTATAAGGCTTCTCCCCTGTGTGTATTCTCTGGTGTAATGTCAGTTTGCTAGATCTTATAAAACTCTTCCCACATTGATCACAGCAATAGGGTTTCTCTCCTGTGTACAGTCAGACTCCCAGAATGAACAAAACTCTTCCCACATTGATCACAGCTAAAAGGTTTCTCTCCTGTGTGTAGTCTCTGGTGTAATGTCAGTTTGCTAGATCTTATAAAACTCTTCCCACATTGATCACAGCAATAGGGTTTCTCTCCTGTGTGTATTCTCTGGTGTTGAGTCAGATTGCTAGATGCAGAAAAACTCTTCCCACATTGATCACAGCTATAAGGCTTCTCTCCTGTGTGTATTCTCTGGTGTCTTGTCAGATTGCCAGATTCTGTAAAACTCTTCCCACATTGATCACAGCTATAAGGTTTCTCTCCTGTGTGTATTCTCTGGTGTAGAGTCAGATTGCTAGATACAGCAAAACTCTTCCCACATTGATCACAGCTATAAGGCTTCTCTCCTGTGTGTATTCTCTGGTGTACAGTCAGCTGCCCAAATTGACCAAAACTCTTCCCACATTGATCACAGCTATAGGGTTTCTCTCCTGTGTGTATTCTCTGGTGTTGAGTCAGATTGCTAGATGCAGAAAAACTCTTCCCACATTGATCACAGCTATAAGGCTTCTCTCCTGTGTGTATTCTCTGGTGTCTTGTCAGACTGCCAGATTCTGTAAAACTCTTCCCACATTGATCACAGCTATAAGGTTTCTCTCCTGTGTGTATTCTCTGGTGTAGAGTCAGATTGCTAGATGCAGCAAAACTCTTCCCACATTGATCACAGCTATAAGGCTTCTCTCCTGTGTGTATTCTCTGGTGTACAGTCAGCTGCCCAAATTGACCAAAACTCTTCCCACATTGATCACAGCTATAGGGTTTCTCTCCTGTGTGTATTCTCTGGTGTAGAGTCAGATTGCTAGATGCAGCAAAACTCTTCCCACATTGATCACAGATAAAAGGTTTCTCTCCTGTGTGTGTTCTCTGGTGTAATGTCAGCTGGCGAGATTGAACAAATGTCTTCCCACATTGATCACAGCTATAAGATTTCTCTCCTGTGTGTGTTCGCTGGTGTACAGTCAGCTGCCCAAATCGACCAAAACTCTTCCCACATTGATCACAGCTATAAGATTTCTCTCCTGTGTGTATTCTCTGGTGAAGAGTCAGATTGCTAGATGCAGCAAAACTCTTCCCACATTGATCACAGCTAAAAGGTTTCTCTCCTGTGTGTATTCTCTGGTGTAATGTCAGTTTGCTAGATCTTGTAAAACTCTTCCCACATTGATCACAGCAATAGGGTTTCTCTCCTGTGTGTATTCTCTGGTGTAGAGTCAGATTGCTAGATGCAGCAAAACGCTTTCCACATTGATCACAGCTAAAGGGTTTCTCTCCTGTGTGTATTCTCTGGTGTAGAGTCAGATTGCTAGATGAAGCAAAACGTTTCCCACATTGATCACAGCTAAAAGATTTCTCTCCTGTGTGTGTTCTCTGGTGTAATGTCAGCTGGTGAGATTGAACAAATGTCTTCCCACATTGACCACAGCTATAAGGTTTCTCTCCTGTGTGTGTTCTCTGGTGTACAGTCAGATTGCTAGATGCAGCAAAACTCTTCCCACATTGATCACAGCTATACGATTTCTCTCCTGTGTGTATTCTCTGGTGTAATGTCAGCTGGTGAGATTGAACAAATGTCTTCCCACACTGATCACAGGTATAAGGCTTCTCTGTGTGTATTCTCCTGTGTACAGTCAGCTTCCCAGAATGAACAAAACTCTTCCCACAATGATCACACCTATAAGGTTTCTCTCCTGTATGTATTCTCTCATGTTTTTTAAGGTCTGTTGACTGGGTGCATCTCTTCCCACATTGAGCACAGCTATAAGGTTTCTCCCCCGTGTGTATTCTCTCGTGTGATTTTAAATGTCCTGGAGAAACAAACCTCTTCCCACAGTCAGAGCAGCAGTGAGTTCTCTTCCCTGTGGATCTCTGTGGGTGTTTCTTGAGGTGTTCTAATGTGGAGAGACTCTTCTCTGCCTTGTCAGCATCATGAGGTTGTTGAGGCTCCCCAGAGGATCCACGGTAGTGAAGTATCTCTCCTGTGTGAACAACAAAGTCATACAGATGATTTAAAGGCCCACAACAGCGGTAATCCACTGTAAAAGGTGATGCCAACAGCGTAGCCATGATGTTATACAACAATTGACGTCTGTAATGAATGTAAAAATTTGACATTTGCCTTAAAATGAGCAAGAATAGTCATATTTTGTCTTGTTTTCACATTAGTAGTAACATCGATGATTGTAGGCTAGAAATAAGATATTAATGTTGTTGAAACTCTAAGCAGTGTGCCAGACAACTTTTGGTCTCCAATATAGGCCCCTTTCTGTATTTGCTAAAATTGCAGCACGAGGGCAATTTGATTGCAGAAACTCCTCCCTGCTAATGAGGAAAGCGATAGTTATGGATGTACTATATCTGCCTGGAGCAAAAATGGTGAGCAAAGATTTTAGTTTTTCACAATGTATTCTGAATGTGAATGGGGGAAAACTCAGGGGAGTAACCTCCATTTCCAGGTTGCTTATGAGTACATTTCACACTACCTTGGATTATAATTGTAAGGATATTTGAATGTCCTGTTTAATATGTTTGCTAAAGCATTAAGAATTATGTGTAATTATTGAAGAACCGCGTTAATGACAGTATCCATTTGGGTGTTGTCAATAAAGTTAAGATTTTAGTTATTTACTTAACCAGGTAGGCCAGTTGAGAACAAGTTCTCATTTACAACTGTGACCTGGCCAAGATAAAGCAAAGCAGTTCGACACAAACACAGAGTTACACGTGGGATAAACAAATGTACAGTCAATAACACAACAGAAAAATCTATATACAGTGTGTGCAAATGGAGTAAGGAGGTAAGGCAATAAATAGGCCATAGTAGCAGAGTAATTACAATGTAGCAAATTAACACTGGAGTGATGGATGTGCAGATGATGATGTGCAAGTAGAGATACTGGGGTGGAAAAGAGCAAAAGAAGTATATAAAAACATGGGGATGAGGTAGGCAGTTGGATGGGCTATTTACAGATGGGCTGTGTACAGCTGCAGCGATCGGTAAGCTGCTCAGATAGCTGATGCTTAAAGTTAGTGAGGGAGATATAAGTCTCCAAAGTCAGCAATTTTTGCAATTCGTTCCAGTGATTGGCAGCAGAGAACTGGAAGGAAAGTCAGCCAAAATAGGTGTTGGCTTTGGGGATGACCAGTGAGATATACCTCCTGGAGTGCGTGCTATGGATGGGTGTTGCTATGGTGACCAGTGAGCTGAGTTAAGGCGACCTTAGCAAAGACTTGTAGATGACCTGGAGCCAGTGGGTTTGGCGACGAATATGTAGCGAGGGCCAGCCGACGAGAGCATACAGGTCGCAGTGGTGGGTGCTATATGGGGCTTTGGTGACAAAACGGTTGGCACTGTGATAGACTGCATCCAGTTTGCTGATTGGAGTGTTGGAGGCTATTTTGAAACTGACATCACCGAAGTCAAGGATGGGTAGTATAGTCAGTTTTACGAGGGTATGTTTGGCAGTGTGAGTGAAGGAGGGTTTGTTGTGAAATAGGAAGCCGATTCTAGATTTAATTTTGGATTGGAGATGCTTAATATGAGTCTGGAAGGAGAGTTTACAGTCTAACCAGACACCTAGGTATTTGTAGTTGTCCACATATTCTAGGTCAGAACCGTCCAGAGTAGTGATGCTAGTCGGGCGGGTTGGTACGGGCAGCGATCGGTTGAAGAGCATGCATTTTGTTTTACTAGCATTTAATAGCAGTTGGAGGCCACCAAAAGAGTGCTGTATTGCATTGAAGCTCGTTTGGAGGTTTGTTAAAACCTCTTAGGGATAGGGGGCAGTATTTTCACGTTCGGATGAAAAACGTACCCAAATTAAACTGCCTCCTACTCAGACTCAGAAGGTAGGATATGCATACTATTAGTAGATTTGGATAGAAAACACTCTGAAGTTTCTAAAACTGTTTGAATGATGTCTGTGAGTATAACAGAACTCGTACTGTATCTACATACTGTATCTACTAAATCCTGAGAAAAATTCAAACAGGAGGTGGGAAATCTGAGAATTGTAGTTTTTCTTTTGAATTCCTATCAAAACTACAGTGTCTAAGGGGTCATGTTGCACTTCCTAAGGCTTCCATTGGCTGTCAACAGTCTTTAGAAACTGGTTTAAATTTACATTTACATTTTAGTCATTTAGCAGACGCTCTTATCCAGAGCGACTTACAGTAGTGAATACATACATTTGTTTTGTACTGGCCCCCCGTGGGAATCGAACCCACAACCCTGGCGTTGCACACACCATGCTGGCATTGCAAACACCATGCTCTACCAACTGAGCCACAGGGGGGCCTGCAGGGGGGTTTCATCCTTCTCCTGTTACTAGACAGAAAACAGGAGCTCAGTCAATGAGTGGCCTGTCTGAGGACATGGGACTTGGTGAGGCGCGCCTTTCCTTCTTTTCCTTCTGGAATGAATACGCTATTGTCCGGTTGGAAAATTATCGCATTTTTACATTAAAAATACCCCAAAGATTGATTGTAAACATCGTTTGACATGTTTCTACAAACTGTAATGGAACTTTTGAGCTTTTCGTCTATTTATGTGCGCCCCCGTCTCGTGCCTTTGGAATAGTGTTCTGGACGCGCCAACAAAACGGAGGTATTTGGACATAAATTATGGACTTTATCGAACAAATGAACATTTCTTGTGGAAGTGGGAATCCTTCGAGTGCATTCTGCCAAAGATCAGCAAAGGTAAGGAAAGATTTAATTTAAAGACCCTTGCTCCCTTCGGTCTCAACATAGACTTTGATCTGAAGCCATTCTTGTGATAATTGTGATTTTGCCATTGTAATTGTTTGTTAGATACATTTTAGACTACAAATGCTATGATCGTATGCTATCCATTTGTTTGTCTTTTTGTATGTTCTTTGTATGCCATTTTTTAAATATTTGAGTTAACCAATGATATTAGGCCATACTTGGCCATGATTACAAACACCTGTGTGTCTCTTGACACTATATAAATGACTCATCTCGCAGTGTTTGATGATACCCTGATGAAGACAGCTTCGCTGTCGAAACGTTGGTTATTACATTTTTGCATCTGAGCTCTTAGAGTGTGCGGCTTTCCTTTATTTTCTAAGGAAAGATTTATAACACTATTTTGGAGTTTTGCAGATGCCATGACTTGGCGGGTAACTGTATAGCTTGCTTTGATGGCTGAGCTCTGTACTCAGAATATTGAACAATGTGCTTTCCCCGTAAAGTTGTTTTGAAATCTGACACAGCGGTTGCATTAAAAGTAGTATATCTATAATTCTTTAAATAATTGTTATGTAATTTGTCAACGTTTATGACGAGTATTTCTGTAATATGTGTGCACATTGTGTGTGAACATTTTCTGAACATCACGGGCCAATGTAAAATGCTGTTTTTGGATATAAATCTGAACTTGATCGAACAAAACATACATGTATTTTGTAACATGATGTCCTATGAGTGTCATCTGATGAAGATCGTCAAAGGTTAGTGCTTAATTTTAGCTGTATTTCGGGTTTTTGTGACGCATCTCCTTGCTAGGAAAATGGCTGTGTGGCTTTTCTTGTTTTGGTGGTGTCCTATCATAATGTAATGTATTGCTTTCGCTGTAAAGCCTTTTTGAAATCGAACAATGTGGTTGCATTAACGAGAAGTGTATCTTTAAAATGGTGTAAAATAGTTGTATGTTTTAAAAAATTGAAATTATTAGAATTTTGTTGTTTTAAAATTTCATGCCATGCTATTTTGTCAAACAATCCCGTTAACGGGATCCTATCTCGAAGCAAGAGGTTAACACAGTCTCCAAAGAAGGGCCAGATGTATACAGAATGGTGTCGTCTGCGGAGAGGTGAATCAAGGAATCACCCGCAGCAAGAGCGACATCGCTGATATATGCAGAGAAAAGAGTCGGCCCGAGATTTGAATCCTGTGGTACCCCCATAGAGACTGCCAGAGGTTCGGACAACAGGCCAGGTCAATGAAGACGGCTGCACAGTACTGTCCTTTAACGATCGCGGTTATGATATCGTTTAGTACCTTGAGCGTGGATGAGGTGCAACAATGATCAGTTCGGAAACCGGATTGCACAGCGGAGAAGGTACGGTGGGATTCGAAATAATCAGTGATCTGTTTATTAACTTGGCTTTCGAAGACTTTAGAAAGGCAGGACAGGATGGATATAGGTCTGTAACAGTTTGGGTCTAGAGTGTCACCCCCTTTGAAGAGGGGGTTGACCACGGAAGCTTTCTGATTTTTAGGAATCTCGAACTATACGAAAGAAAGGTTGAACAGTCTAGTAATAGGGGTTGCAACAATGGCGGCAGATAATTTTAGAAAGAGGGTCCAGCTTGTCTAGCCCAGCTGATTTGTACGGGTCCAGGTTTTACAGCTCTTTCAGAACATCACCTATCTGGATTTTGATGAAGGAGAAGCTGGGGAGGCTTGGGCAAGTAGCTTCGGGGGGTGCGGAGCTGTTGACCGGGGTTGGGGTAGCCAGGAGGAAAGCATCTCCAGCCGTAGAGAAAAGCTTATTGAAATTCTCCATTATTGTGGATTTATCGGTGGTGACAGTGTTTCCTAGCCTCACTGCAGATTGGCAGCTGGGAGGAGGTGCTCTTAGTCTCCATGGACTTTACAGTGTCCCAAAATTTTTTGTAGTTAGAGCTACGGGATGCACATTTCTATTTGAAAAAGCCTTTGCTTTCCTAACTGACTGTGTGTATTGGTTCCGGACTTCTCTGAAAAGTTGCATATCGCGGAGACTATTCGATGCTAGTGCAGTACGCCAGAGGATGTTTTTGTAATGGTCGAGGGCAGTCAGGTCTGGAGTGAACCAAGGGCTATATCTGTTCTTAGTTATACATTTTTTAAAGGGGCATGCTAATTTAAGAAAATCCTTATTTAGGAAATTTCTTTTAAAGAACAACCAGGCATCCTATACTGATGGGATGAGGTCAATGTCCTTCCAGGATACCCGGGCAAGGTCGATTAGAAAGGCCTGCTCGCAGGAGTGTTTAACAGTGATGAGGGGTGGTCGTTTGACCACGAACACATAACAGATGCAGGCAATGAGGCAGTGATCGCTGAGATCCTGATTGAAAACAGCAGAGGTGTATTTGGAGGGCAAGTTGGTCAGGATAATATCTATGAGGGTGCCCATCTAGCTTGGATTGTAGGACGGCCGGGGTGTTAAGCATATCCCAGTTTAGGTCACCTAACAGAACAAACTCTGAAGATAGATGGGGGGCAATCGATTCACATATGGTGTCCAGGGCACAGCTGGGAGCTGAGGTGGGTCTATAACAGCTGGCAACAGTGAGAGACTTGTTTCTGGAGAGATTCATTTTTAAAATTAGAAGCTCGAACTGTTTGGGCATAGACCTGGAAAGTATGACAGAACTTTGCAAGCCATCTCTGCAGTAGATTGCAACTCCTCCCCCTTTGGCAGTTCTATCTTGACGGAAAATGTTGTAGTTGGGGATGGAAATTTCAGAATTTTGGTGGCCTTCCAAAGGCAGGATTCAGACACGGCAAGGACATCAAGGTTGGCGGAGTGTGCTAAAGCAGTGAGTCAAACAAACAAGGCTTCTGATGTTAACATGCATGAAACCAAGGCTTTTACGGTTACAGAAGTCAACAAATGAGAGCGCCTGGGGACACACAGGGCCTGGGTTAACCTCTACATCACCCGAGGAACAGAGGAGTAGGATGAGGGTACGGCTAAAGGCTATCAGAACTGCTCATCTAGTGCGTTGTGAACAGAAAATAAAAGGAGCAGAATGCTGGGTAGTATAGATTCAAGGCCTAATGTACAGACAGGGGTATGGTAGGGTGCGGGTACAGTGGAGGTAAACCTAGGCGTTGAGTGACGATAAGAGAGGTTGCATCTCTGGAGGCACCAGTTATGCTAGGTGAGGTCACCGCATGTGTGGGAGGTGGGACAAAAGAGTTCTCTGAGGCATGTTCAGTGGGACTAGGGGCTCCGCAGTAAAATAAAACAATGATAACTACCCTAAACAACAGTATACAAGGCATATTGACATTAGAGAGACATAAAGCGAGGCAAAAAGCAATCACAGGTGTTGATTGGGAGAGCTAGCTAAGACAACAACGGGTAAGACAACAACAACAGGTAAAGTGGTGATGAATGGGCAGAGGGTCAGTTAACTACACACAGGGCCTGAGTTCGAGGCTGGGGCCAACAGATAAACAAAACAGAGTACCGTGATTAATGAACAGTCCAGCAGGCATCAGCTATGTAGCCAAGTGATCATAGGGTCCAGTGAACAGGAATATATGAACCAGGGAAGCCGTTAGGTAGTCATTACTACGCTAGCCGGGAGATGCGCCTGGCTCGAGGCTAACTGGTGCTAGCTTCGGGACAAGGGCATCACCGACATCTGGCAAAGGCCAGTTGAAGGCACATCAGACGGAATTGCGTCGACAGACCAGTCGTGATGGATCGGCGGGGCTCTGTGTCGACAAAGGGTCCAGGCCAATTGGCAAAAGAGGTATTGTAGCTGGAGTAATTTTGTTTGCTAGCCGGGAGATACACCCGGCTCGAGGCTAACTGGTGCTAGCTTCGGGACAAGGGCGTTAGCCACTATAGCCACTCCGGTGCAAAGGTCCAGAGCTTACAGCAGGAATCCGGTGATGTAGTGGCTTCTAGTCGTCTTAGTGAAGAGTCCGGGAGGCGTCAGCTGTGTAGCTGAGTGATCCTAGGGTCCACTGAGCAGGCCGGGAGATGGGCCTGGCTCAAGGCTAGCTTGAGGCTAGGTCACTCGGTAGCAGCTAGCTAGCTGCGATTATCCGGTGTAATGGTCCAGAGCTTACGGCAGGAATACGGTGATGTAGTGGAGAAAAACAGTTCGATATGCTCAGGGTTGATATCGCGCTGTGCAGACTGGCAGGTATTATCCAGGCTAAAAGCGGCTGGTATCTGAGCTAAAAAGGTAAAGACATCTAGCAGTGGTTAACAATGACTAAATAGCTGCCAGCTAATTAGCTGGTTAGCTGCTGATGGAGGTTCTAGCTATAAGGCCTAAAAAATAGCAGATCCGTATTATAATGGGTGAGGCGGGTTGCCGGAAGGTGTATTTAATTTAAAAATGGAAAAAAAAGATTGAAATATATTGCAATATATTTTAAAAAAGACGAAAAAAACATAATATTTACAACACGCCATTGGATTACAAGATGAATCTCAGTTAAAAACCATTGGATTTAGCAAACTCTGAAATTATTCAGTATTTCTGTGCCCACGAAAACTGTTTTCCCAGCATAACATAAGGAGCCACTAAATGATACGTAATTCGAGTGCATTTCAGAATTTAAAAAAAACTGTCCGACAGCAAGATCCAGTATTTAAGTTGAAGTTCATCATATGACAAGCGTAACGTTATGACTATAACTACTGTTCCCTTTCATTCGGTCAACTTCGGTACAACATACTATAGACAATCAATTCCCATGCCGACCCAAACGGACACTAAATGAAACGGCCCCTGGCAGACCACCCAGATCCGACCTCGCAATTTATTAATTGTCTTTGCTTGAAACACTCCTGTCAATGTTGAGTAAGGACGCACACCTAATTACGCATATAGAAGTAGGACTAGTCTACCTGGCCTGCACGCAAATGTAGGCCTATAAATGTGCCCATTTGGGGATGTCTGATAGTATTTCTGATTGTCTTAATGCACCACCACTAATGAGTTGTGGAGCTTCTCAAAGTAATTTTTCCTTCACCTCAAACAGCAAGTAAACAAAGTCTAATCAAAATCAATTGCGTACGACAATAGTTCCTCTAAGTATTTTCGTAAAATATTTCCACTCGGCATGAAAGGGAAAAATGTTATGCTCTGATCCAGTGGAAATGTCATAAAATACCTGATTACTTCTTTTCCTTTGCACAAATAGCCGACAGCTGTGTCTGTCCTGAACTCACTGGCGCCGGGAAACTGAGGGCCGAGAATATTTTATACAATGTTGCAAGCTTGCTATCACAAGTTTTGGAGGACCCAATTGATAGTTGATACAATGTTTCAAGTTTATTTTTACATAGTTGGCAATGGCAATAAAAGTTACTTTTAGATTTGTATAATTTTCATTTAGATTTAGATAGAATGTAGATTAATCACAGACAATGATTTTGAGATACTATTATGAATTAAATTAAACTGTTCCAGTAAAATATGCATATGAAAATCCTAACTGGCACGCAAATCGGTAGAAATGGTAAGATACATTGTCACTCTAAATGGAAAAGTTTTACGACCTCTGGTGTAGTCAATTACTGAAAAAAACTTCAGGAGCAAAACGGCAGAATTTACGAAGTCCAGCGCAGCGGGGGGAGGAGGAGGGAAGAGTTTTTCTTGGTTAAATTGGTGACTGGCTCCCTCGAGTAACTTGTGTATCTGTAATTATTTAATCAAACAGCATGCTTACAGCATCAGACAAGTTACGTACATATAGTTGATTTTATAAAAACACATGGGGCGATTTGTAGAAAGAACAGATGACTCTTGGTTGACCAAGATGTATTTTAGTTGGGGACAGCACTAGAACATGATTTTGGGGCTCCCGAGTGGCACAGCGGTCTAAGACACTGCATCTCAGTGCTTGAGGTGTCACTACAGGCTGTATCACAACCGGCCGTGATTGGGAGTCCCATAGGGTGGTGCACAATTGGCCCAGCGTTGTCCGGGGTAGGCCATCATTGGAAATAAGAATTTGTTCTTAACTGACTTGCCCAGTTAACTTGTTGGGGATAGGGGGCAGTATTTTCACGGCCGGATAAAAAACGTACCCGATTTAAACTGGTTACTACTCTTACCCACAAACAAGAATATGCAGATAATTAGTAGATTTGGATAGAAAACACTGAAGTTTCTAAAACTGTTTGAATGGTGTCTGTGAGTATAACAGAACTCATATGGCAGTCAAAACCCTGAGACAAACCCTAACAGGAAGTGGAAATCTGATTTGTGGAATCACTTTCAACCCTTTGCCTATGAAACACACCGTGAGTTAGGATTCATTTAGCACTTCCTAAGGCTTCCACTAGATGTCAACAGTCTTTACAAAGTGGTTTGAGTCTTCTCCGGTAAAAACTGACCGAACGAGAGGCCTGGAAAGTTTGTCATAGAGGGAGGGCCATTACTACTATGATGCGCGTGCCCGTGGGTACTCTCTCGCTCCGAAACGTTTAGTAAGACAATGCAATCGTCCGCCTTGAATATTTTTGAAGTTCTGATTGAAAAAGGCCCTAAAGATTTATGTTATACAACGTTTGACATGTTTGAACGAACGTAAATACATTTTTTTTTGCACATTCGTGAGGACAAGTCCGCGCGCGCTTCGTAAATTATGAGTAGCCTTCGGAACGCGCTAACAAGAAGGAGCTATTGGGACATAAATTAACAACTTTTTCGAACAAAACTACATTTGTTGTGGACCTGGGATTCCTGGAAGTGCCTTCTGATGAAGATAATCAAAGGTAAGTGAATATTTACAATAGTATATTTGATTTTAGATGGTTCCAAGATGGCGCTAACCTGTATCGCCTAGCCTATTTTTCTGAGCATAGCACCTCGTTTATTGCAAAGTGTGATTTCCCAGTAAAGTTACTTTTAAATCTGGCAATGCGGTTGCATTCACGAGATGTTAATCTATAATTCTTTGAATGACAATATTATATTTGATTCACCGGAAGCATTTGAGGGAAAATATTTTCTGAACGTCACGCGCCGATGTAAAATGCTGTTTTTATATATAAATATGAACTTTATCGAACAAAAAATGCATATATTGTGTAACATGATGTCCTAGGAGTGTCATCTGATGAAGATTGTCAAAGGTTAGCGCTGCATTTAGCTGTGTTTTGGGGTATTTGTGATGCATGCTAGTTGCTTTGAAAATGGCAGTGTGATTATTTTTGGCAGGGTACTCTCCTAACATAATCTGTTTTGCTTTTGCTGTAAAGCCTTTTTGAAATTGGACAACGTGGTTCGATTCAGGAGAGGTGTATCTATAAAATGGTGTAAAATAGTCATATATTTGAGAAATTGAAGTGATAGCATTTATGAGGTATTTGTATTTTGCGCGACATGATTCCACTGGCTGTTGACTAGGGTGGGACGCAAATGTCCCACGTTGCCCAGACAGGTTAAATAAAGGTAACATTTAAATAAGTGTTTTTTGACAAACCGTCTTTCACAAATCCGTCAAGGCACCAACTTTGAGAAGGGTTTAAAACAAAGGTTTCAAACCAATTCATGAATGTTATTGAATCTAGGAATGTTTCGCCTTTTATGTAATGGGATGAAAAAATTGTCTGAATATTATACAATGACTTATCAACAGCTGTAATAATTTGACCCCCACAGGAAATCTACACTGGTAATTCTAGAATATACTATATAGTCTAGAAACCTGGTTAAACTATCATTATGACATCATGGATGAATTCTAGAATATACTATAAAGCCTAGAAACCTGGTTAAACTATCATTATGACATCATGGATGAATTCTAGAATATACTATTTAGCCTAGAAACCTGGTTAAACTATCATTATGACATCATGAACAGCCAGTCTTTGTATTCATAGTGTAGTGAATTCAGGGGATAGCCTGAAGGTTGCTACAATAGCTTTGTCTTTCAATTTGAGAGTGATTACATTTCTCCTTCCCCCATCCCTCAGCTGTTTACCAAACCAAGTCTCTAGGCAGCCATTTTGTTGCTGTTTAAAAAAACTCACACAGCAATCACTCAACCAATCTGCGGTTCAAACACTGTTTTGGTAATAAGATGATGGGTTTGGAGAAATGTAACTACTTTCAAATGCATAGACAGACCTATGGATGCAATGACTGACCATCCATGATATCAACATTACAGTTTTAACCATGTTGAGGCTGTACAGTGTTGATTTACATTGTTTCTAGATGTTGGAGTAAAAAAAAGCTTATTTGGGGATCTGATGGGGTAAACTAAGCTCATGAGGCATGTGTTATATTCTTCAAGAATCAATGGCTATATATAAATCATTTAAAAGTCCAAATATGGATGTAGAAATTTTATATTTCCCCTTTAACACCAAACATCAGTTCAACAACTGCAGAGTTTGTGCCTCTGTTAAGACAGTACTTACTAGTGTTAATCGGGGAACGGTTTCTCAAAACCATCTTATGGCTAAGTTCACCGTTAGAACCATTGGATGCCTTAAGTTGCGTTTGGGAAACCGGGCCCAGATGTCCAGTTTCCTCCTCTATCGATGTAACAGTCATCTCCCCCTCTTCCTCTTTCACTCCATAAACTGCATCCTCCTCTTCTTTTACTGTGACATCCTCCTCCTCTTTCACT
This sequence comes from Salmo salar, assembly GCF_965601325.2. Classification (NCBI taxonomy): domain Eukaryota; kingdom Metazoa; phylum Chordata; class Actinopteri; order Salmoniformes; family Salmonidae; genus Salmo; species Salmo salar. The sequence continues at coordinate 1,651,710 of NW_027675339.1, forward strand.
CTGAACGCGTCTTTTTCTTCTTTCACAGTAACGGCCTCACCCTCTACTTCTTGTTTTACTGTGATGTCCTCTTCTTTAGCAGGAGAGTAGCTCAGTGAACGCATGGTCGGAGATGTTAGCTAGGCTAATGCTAACTTAACCAGCCTGCTAGTGTGGTGGAAAATTGTCTTAAGAATAACACTTCTTACAAGAACTTGTAAATTTAATATAGTCTTTAATACAGAGTAGTAAAGCCGAGCCGGTCCGCGGAACAACGACTCCCTTCCTTAGGCCCCGGCTCTGCTTTTATGCACATACAATACATAGGTCCACCCTTTATGTAAATGAAGTAAAACCATGCGTTCTGCCACCATTTTCTTTCAACCCAATGGATAACGCCCTCATCTGCTTTTAGCTCTAACATAGTAGTGGCTGGATAACGCCCTCATCTGCTTTTAGCTCTAACATTTTGGTGGCTAGATTCTCCTCATATGGATATGAAAATAAGGCATGCTTTGCATGCTTACGCTTGGCATATATTTAGTCATGGCCATACATTCAGCTTGCCTGGCCGTTGCGTGGTTCCTACTTGGGGATGTATGGCCACCTGTTATCTCCACTCAGGGCCAGCTGCCAGTCTCCTCTTTCGCTAGCTAATGTATTTATATTTCTTTCCCTCAGCAGTCTCCCACATAAATCCCTCCTCTGGGACTAATTAGTCCCACATCAAACCTGATTAAACTAGAGACAATAAGGATGGAAGCAAAATAATAGATACATAGAATAGTAAGTGTGTTGAACGAAATGTGAACAGATAAAACATAATCATATACTGGACCAAACATCTCAAACATGGGTAGGAGTAAAAGATCCAGTCAGGCTTAAAATAGTAAATGAGGATACACATAACAAATTAGTATACTATGAAGAAGCATGAGCACGTAGTACATAGCCTTGTCTGAGGTTATCTCAGTTATGTAGAGTATAGAATATAACAAGAATTTAAAAGAATAATAAACATAATAGACCTAATTAAAGTTAATATTCTTACTATGAATCTGAACAAGGCCTGAGTGAGCAAAAATAAAAGTTACAGACAACATTCCAAATTGACACGATTCTTCCTCGCGGACCCCTTTCTAACAGAAATTAAGCATACATCACTCATTACTGCTAGAAGATTAAGGGCATGGTCCGTAGACACTTGTAACCGGAATACCTTCTGTTACCTAGCGTGTAATAAATGATCCTCATTTTAGGAAGGCAAAACTGGCTTAAATTTAAAAGAAAATGCATACATTTATATATGTATGAAAACCATAAAACAAACATAAAATACGACATACACTTAAGGTTTGTTCAAAGTCATACCAGAATTTACATCATAGGGGCACATTCCTTATTTCCACATATAGGGCAATCCTCTCTTTGACACATTGCACATAATAAGGGTTCAGGATGATGGTAATGTCCATCATTGTCCTCTTGGGAGCACCACTTGCAACGCCTGGGTTGCAGACATTTTTTGTGTACATGGACAAGCACTATCTCATCTGAATCAGGGTCTTTGGCATACACAGGAAACCCACCAGGACGCCAATCATGGCACTCATAACCTCCCCCAAGAATTACCCCATGACGACAGTTAGGATTACCAAAAGGTCAATCAAGGGGTCCTCCAACAGCATTGCAAGGTTTTCCATACTTGTCCGTATAATGTCCAGGGTTACCAGGGACAGGATTGATTATGAGAGGTGGATCCAGTATATGTTCCTTAAACTTCTTTCTTGACCCCCCTCTTATGTCTAGGGTCTGCTCCATGTACTGCCATCTGTTTTTAACAGTGGTTTTGACCACAAGTGATTTAACCAAAGGCACCACACAGCAAAATACAATGCCCAATGCTACTAGACCTCCACCCATCATAATGGCCAGCCTAGTAAACATAGCACCCCATTTTCCCAAAGCCAGGTCCAACCAATCCCAGACATGAGAATCAAACCCCGCATTCACCTTTACTTCTGCTCTTAAGCCTTTAAGTTTATTCATAGCTAGGGAAAATGTTCCATTAGGTGCAGTGTTGTTGGGAATAAAAGTACAACAAGCATCTCCATACATTACACAAACTCCCCCTTTCTCTGCCAAAAGCCAGTTGAGAGCTTCCCTATTCTGCCATGTCATCTGGCTTGTGGCCTTTACCTGTTCTCCTAAGGCTGTCAAGGCAGAGTCAGTATAATTAATACATCTTTGTTGGTTATAGTATATATAATTAATCCACTCTAAGTTCTTATTGGGTGTTACCCACAAAAATATAGATTCAAATCCAGATTTAATCTCATCTCTGGCCTTAAACTCGTTGGGCACACCTCTGGGTTGTCCAATTGAATCAAGGTACACTCTAGGATCTGGTTCGTACTCCCTCCTAGTTCTAGTGTTAACATGCTCCTCCTGTGGTGTTTTGATGACGGTAACCTGTTGGACTGCTCTGACTAAAGCACACAATCCAGTCCATTCTTCAGGAAGAACATTCAGAAGTTTGTTTTTCCCACACATCCAAAAGCTATCAGCAATACCTCTATCTTGGGTTTTTAACATAGTAAGAGACGGTGCAACCTGAGTGATGTGGCCACACGAACCCCTCCTATTGGTAGTTAATCCTTTCTCATCAAATTTGCGAATCCCCGCAATCTCTAACACCCAGATAGTGTCACATTTAACAGTTGTGTTTCCTACGTTAATCCGACCAATACCATAGTTATAGAAACATTCATATTTTCCCTTAAACACAGTACTTTTTTCTATCTGAGGTCTAGTTAAATCAGTTTTAATGTTGTATGCAGCACATTCCTTATTAGCCAGTACAGTCTCATTTAACATAGTTTTACCCCTAGTACTACCCAAGGCCATTCTGCATTCAATGTCACAAAGGAATATGGTACTTTCCCGGTTTACAATTAGCATTTTTCCAATTAGCACAACTGTCAAATGATGCAGGTTCAGGTACTATTAACACTTCAGACAAGGGTGATTTGCTGCACAAGATACAATCGTCCATTCAATGTCTGTCCGCCGTATACCTAGCCCATTTATACTAATCATTCTTTACCGCTTCTTCCAATGTTTTGTCCTTGAGCGGTTCTGGTTCTAACATATTTGCTGTTTCATCCGCGTCGTTCTCTTGAGGTGGACTGTTGGGTTTTGTCAACAAGTTCCAAATGTCAGTAAAGAACCCTGCTGTTTCTGATGCTTTTGGTTTTGTTGTAGGTATAGTGGATTTTTCACCCAGAGTAGTAGTTGGTACTCTGGTGGTGACCACTGTGGTGTGTACAGCAGCTGCCACAGTCGTCGTGGTTCTAGTCGTTGTAAGCACCTCTAGATTGGGTGCCGGTGTGAATTCGATTTTCATGGTGGTTGAACTGCTCCCTTCAGTCAGTCCTGTACGTGCCAGTTCAACTATAAATTCTTCTCCTTCAACGGGTTCAATGTTATTTATGCTGAGCACCCATTCATTTTCTTCTTTGGTTATTGTTAAGTCACATCCTTTCGGATCCCAAATCACTTCTCCCTTCGTCTGATGATGAGTCCATCCACAGTACGCGACATCAGGTAGGGGTTTTACCCTGTATATCGTGACCGATCTTTGTTCTCCTGTTTCCGTTATGATCTGAGGTGGGACTGGAATGCTAACCTTGTTTGTCCTACCCGGTTGTTCGGCAGGTTCCTCTCTTTTTTTCCTATTCAATTGTTCATCAAGGGGACCTGTTGAGTGTCGAGAAGTCAATTGTGGGAAAAGTCCCTTGCCCTTCGAACGTCTCCCTCTTTTCTCCATTGGGAAGTTTCTCCTCCTGCTGTTTGAGTAGTTTCTCCTTCGGCAGCTCCTGTTGGGCTCGTCTCTCCTTCAGTAGCTTCTGTTGGGATATTTCCTTCTTCAGTGGCTCCTGTAGGGGTATTTCCTTCTTTAGCTTGTGGATCTCCCTCCTCTGACCCACCTGGCTCCCCATCTGGGTAGTCATTAATTCCAGGGAAGAATTGTTCCCATTCTCTGGGGTGTACTTCTGGGTCCCATTGTATTGGGCTTTCGCCATAGATATCTACCACAGCAGGCATATCACCAGGAGTATCAGGCATATCGTTTCCCCCCCCTTGGAGTCTCTGGTCCCACAGGTTTGAATATTGTTTGTTGGCAGGTTTCTTCTCCCGCCCTGTTTCTTCGTTTACTTCTTCTGAGAGCAGTTGGTGGTGTATCAGTTGTTTCTTGGCTTCCACTTGGCCTGTTAGCTTCCTGGCTTCCTTTTGGAGCCACAATTTCTTCCGCTGCTTCTTCTCCTGTCGCGCCCCCGTTTGGTGTATCAGCATCCTCTTTTCTATCCGGTTGTTTCTTCCTTTCTGTTGGGACTCTGGTGCAGTGGTTGAGATGATACCACGTCTTGCTTCCTTTCACCTGGACGGCTGTTGATGTTGCTTCGGCCACCTCGTAGGGTCCTTCTCTCCTTGGTTGATCCCACTTTCTCCGGAACACCCGAATGTAGACCAGGTCCCCTGGTATCACCTGGCGTGGCCCCTCTGGTCTCTACTCCGGTTCCTTCTTTTTCTCCTGTGAATATATAACTTCATGTATCTTGGTTAGGTGCTTTACATATGATTTTAGTTCTGTTTCTAGTATGTCTAAAGAGGGACCTTTGTACAGTCCCCCTAGTGATGGCACAGGCATGGGTCGACCCGTTAGAATTTCATGCGGTGACAAGTGCGTGTTTCTGTTAGTTTCCATGCGACTGCTCATTAGTGCAAGCGGCAAAGCATCTACCCAGTTAAGCCCTGTGGATAGGCAAATCTTTAATGCAAGGCTGCCAATCCCTGATAACAGGGTGGGTAGCCTTGGGCTACTGGATCTAATTTAGTACTGTAGCACGCAATAGGCTGTTTCTTCCTACCACTACATGTTTCCTGCATGAGAATAGCAGCCGCACAGTTGTCACACCTATTTGCTACGTATAACAAAAATGGTTTAGTGTAGTCGGGGGCCGCTAGGGCCGGTGCTGTCTGCATCTCTTTTTTAAGTGTTTCAAACGCAACTACAGCATCCGCGTTCCACTCCAGCGGTGCTCTTAGATTAAGCTGTCCTGCTTCCTTCATTATTTCTCTCAGAGGAGCTGTCTTGACTACATACTCCTTTGTCCAGTCAGGTTAAGTCCTGTCATTCCTAAAAAGGTCATCATTTGCGCTACCGTTTGTGGTAATGGTGCTTTGCTAATTCCCTCTAGCTGTCCTGGAGCTATGGCTTTGGTTCCATGGGCTATTGTTCTGCCTAAGTACTCAACCTGGGGTTGACAGTACTGTCATTTTGTTTTAGAGACCTTGTGTCCTCCGTCTGCAGTACTTTTAGTGAGTCTGAGTGGCACTGTTCTACTGTGGAGGCACAGATTAACAGGTCATCTACATATTGGGTCAGAGTGCCGTCAAGCATTAATTCTTCTAGATCTGCTCTCAATATTTGATTGAACAAGTGCGGGCTATTTTTAAATCCTTGGGGGAGACGAGAGTAAGACAGAGTTTTTCCTCTGTACCTAAATGCAAACAAGTACCTACATTCCTCCGCCAGGGGGACACTAAAAAATGCTCCACATAGATCAATCACGGTGAAGTATTTGGCATCTGGGGGAACGTTAGTCAACAGCGTGTGAGGATTGGGAACTTCCGCTGGACAATCTTGTGCTATATCATTAATAGCCCTTAAGTCATGTACCAATCTCCATTTTTTACCATCGCCTTTAAGCACAGGTAGCAAAGGTGTATTGCAAACACTTGGCATCTCAATCAATACTCCTGTCTTGATCAATCCTTCAATTGTTGAATTTATTCCTTCTTCAGCTTCAGGCTTCATAGGATACTGGGCTTTCCAGGGAAGTTTGGCGTCTGGTTTTACTTTTATGTTGATCGGACTTGCTGATTTGACAAGCCCCACGTCGGTGTCATGTTGTGACCATACTTCTGATGGTATGTTTTTTTTCCATTTCTTCTCTAAGCTCACTAAGTAGCCCTATCCCTTCACCTAACACTACTTGTTGGCCTGCACTGACCTCTATCTCCCTAGAATCGCCAATCATCATTGTAGTGGTTACTATCTTGATAAATGCTTTATCTTCGGAATGGAAGATCAATGGATTGTCTGTTTTGTCCCATATTGTCTTTTTAGCTTTCCTCATCATGGGTCCTAGATCTTTTGATGTGAAACCTTGATTCACCAGCAATGTGATGTGAGGGATAGAGTCAGAAACATTGAACCATTTTTTGTACAAATTCAGATCCATCTTCGTCCATCACATCCATGGCTGCTCCCTGTTCTCCAATGATTATATATTGGGACATAATTGGTGCTTTCCTACCATTTGCCCCCATAACCCAGAGCTGTTCTAATAATGGGTCCTGATGAGGGTCAAATTGCATTGTGCAGTGATATTCAGATTTTGCTCTAACGGCTTTAGGTATTTGGGCCTGAATAAATTTACCCCATCTCCTCGCTGTTCTGTCTACATCTGTCTCAATTCCTCCTAACCAATATACGTTGGCCATGACTCCTGTGCTTACCACTGGTAATTGTAGTCCTATTTTTTCTATTATCACCCCGTCGGGGGGGAACATTTAATTTGTATACCCATTTTGCATAGGGCATCTCTTCCTAAAAGATTAACTGGTGTTTGATCTGATACCAGTATTGGGATTGTGGCTGGTTTACCATTGGCAGTAAGATGAACTGGAGCGGTCATTGGAATTAGCTGCGTATTTCCCGAGAATCCTATTGTTTTGGCATATTTACCAGACATGGGGAGATGAGAGGCATAATTTGAACTCACACATGTGTAAGTGGCTCCAGTATATATCATCATGGGTATGTCTTTATTCTCTATTTGAACCTGCAACACAGGTTCTTGGTCAGCTCTTGTGGTTAGAATTGGGAACTGACCCTCCCCTTTAGGATTCTCTGGGCACCCCTAGTACGTCTGATTGGGTCCTGACCATGGGTTCACAGGGCCCGGGGGTGTGTTTTGGCTGCCCTGCCATCCCCCAGTAGGGCCCCAGCCATTCTGGTTTCCACCAGCAGGTGGCCGCCAGCCACCGGAGCTGTTGTTTGTTGGTGGACGCCTATTGTAGGTGTTATCTCCAGTCCGATCCTGCCACGGGTTTGCGGGACATTCACGTCTGGTGTGTCCTCGTTGGTAGCAACCCCAACACACACCAGGCGGCCCCCGCGGGGTCCTGGGCCCTCTCCCTTGATCCACCTGTATGTTTTTCTGTTGTATATTCCCACCATTCCAATTCGGGGGCTGTGTGTACACATTTGCTACTGGCAATGGGGCAGGCACTTGGGTCCGGCCGGGGGTTGACAGTTGCGGCCCTCCTGGGGAAACAGCAGCCATTGTTCCAATCTCGGGCAAAGGAGTGGTTACTGAGGCCTGGACTTTCTTCTTTCCCTTGGTCAGTTCATCCAGCTGCAACTGGGCCAACCTTCTCTGGATTTCCTTTCCTTGTTCAGCTTGTTTCTGCTCTTCCTTTCTATGTTTCTCCACAGCGTGAATTACATAGTCACAGAAATTCTTTGTAAGGTTTTGAAGTAAGTCCCACTACGTCCTCCAGTTGGTTCCTTACTGGCTGGGGCATAGCTTCCACCACTGAGGTCCGGAATATTGTTGTCATCAGTTCATTTTCCTCCGGGTCCTGCTCTGTTTCCATTCTCCATCTTTTCAATTGTCCATGCAGGTATGCAGCCGGGTTTTCTGTATCTCCAATGGCCTCTCCCCTTAGTGCCTTGGGGTCCACTTTTGTTGGGTATGCTGCCCTTAGGGCCCTCCAGACGGCAGGCCTATACCTGTCAAACATCAGTCCATCCCTTGACACTTCCCACTCTGTGCCGTTGATTCCTCCCTCCTGCATGATTTCTCCCATTCTCTGCACGTTCGTTACCCTTGCCAACAATGCCCTTATGTCGCCTACCGCCAGCAATTTCCCCATTGTAAATTCTTCAAAGGTCCTGATCCACTTTCCAGCTCCCTCATGGAGGTCCGGCAACCGGGCAACCAACCCTTCCAGGTCCTGCGTAGCCCATGGTATGTAGTGTCCTTGATTTCCTTTAATCAGGATTGGACTTTGTTTATTCGGGACTACAGTGTCCTGCTTTCTTCTTTGCCCCTTCTCTGAGTACTCTGCGATCTGTTTCTGTGGGCTCATATCTCAGGCTCTCCTGTAGGTTGCGAGCTATCGCCTCATCTTGTCTTTCTTGCTCTTGTACATATTCTTCCTGTGCTCGTTCATACTCCTCTTGTATCTGTTGTGTTAATAGTTTACTTCTTCTTTCTAGTTGATTTATACCAAGTCTACCACTTTCTTCCTCTTCTTCAGATTCTTCACCAAGACTGTCCCCTATTTGGGATTCCTCTGGTGTTTAAAAGGGCTTCCTTGGTTGCTCTTTCTTCTGGTCCTTTTCTTTTCTTCCTTCTTTTGTGTTTCAATGTTTCCTTTTTCCCTATTTCTGTTTCCATTGCTTTTAGGGCTTCCATCAATCCACCATAGCAATTGAAACCTTCTTCAATTCTTGTGTGTCTCTTTGTTTTTGTTGGGCCTCTTCCTGTTGAGTGAGAGGGTGCGCATACTGCTCCAGGTGTGCAGGCCCCCTCTTCCTCCGTTACTTCTACCGTTCCTCTTATTTCCATGTGTCCGGTTATCATGGGAATCTGTCCATGGGAGTAAGGTGGGGGTTCGTTCTCCCTCTTCCTCATGGGAATCTGTCCATGGGAGTAAGGTGGGGGTTCGTTCTCCCTCTTCCTCATGGGAATCTGTCCATGGGAGTAAGGTGGGGGTTCGTTCTCCCTTTTCCTCATGGGAATCTGTCCATGGGAGTAAGGTGGGGGAATCTGTCCATGGGAGTAAGGTGGGGGAATCTGTCCATGGGAGTAAGGTGGGGGAATCTGTCCATGGGAGTAAGGTGGGGGAATCTGTCCATGGGAGTAAGGTGGGGGAATCTGTCCATGGGAGTAAGGTGGGGGAATCTGTCCATGGGAGTAAGGTGGGGGTTCGTTCTCCCTCTTCCTCATGGGAATCTGTCCATGGGAGTAAGGTGGGGGTTCGTTCTCCCTCTTCCTCATGGGAATCTGTCCATGGGAGTAAGGTGGGGGTTCGTTCTCCCTTTTCCTCATGGGAATCTGTCCATGGGAGTAAGGTGGGGGTTTGTTCTCCCTCTTCCTCATGGGAATCTGTGCATGGGAGTAAGGTGGGGGTTCGTTCTCCCTCTTCCTCATTGGAATCTGTCCATGGGAGTAAGGTGGGGGTTCGTTCTCCCTTTTCCTCATGGGAATCTGTCCATGGGAGTAAGGTGGGGGTTCGTTCTCCCTTTTCCTCATGGGAATCTGTCCATGGGAGTAAGGTGGGGGTTCGTTCTCCCTTTTCCTCATGGGAATCTGTCCATGGGAGTAAGGTGGGGGTTCGTTTCTCCCTCTTCCTCATGGGAATCTGTCCATGGGAGTAAGGTGGGGGAATCTGTCCATGGGAGTAAGGTGGGGGTTTGTTCTCCCTTTTCCTCATGGGAATCTGTCCATGGGAGTAAGGTGGGGGTTCGTTCTCCCTCTTCCTCATGGGAATCTGTCCATGGGAGTAAGGTGGGGGTTCGTTCTCCCTCTTCCTCATGGGAATCTGTCCATGGGAGTAAGGTGGGGGTTCGTTCTCCCTCTTCCTCATGGGAATCTGTCCATGGGAGTAAGGTGGGGGAATCTGTCCATGGGAGTAAGGTGGGGGAATCTGTCCATGGGAGTAAGGTGGGGGAATCTGTCCATGGGAGTAAGGTGGGGGAATCTGTCCATGGGAGTAAGGTGGGGGAATCTGTCCATGGGAGTAAGGTGGGGGAATCTGTCCATGGGAGTAAGGTGGGGGAATCTGTCCATGGGAGTAAGGTGGGGGAATCTGTCCATGGGAGTAAGGTGGGGGAATCTGTCCATGGGAGTAAGGTGGGGGAATCTGTCCATGGGAGTAAGGTGGGGGAATCTGTCCATGGGAGTAAGGTGGGGGAATCTGTCCATGGGAGTAAGGTGGGGGTTCGTTCTCCCTTTTCCTCATGGGAATCTGTCCATGGGAGTAAGGTGGGGGTTCGTTCTCCCTTTTCCTCATGGGAATCTGTCCATGGGAGTAAGGTGGGGGAATCTGTCCATGGGAGTAAGGTGGGGGAATCTGTCCATGGGAGTAAGGTGGGGGTTCGTTCTCCCTCTTCCTCATGGGAATCTGTCCATGGGAGTAAGGTGGGGGAATCTGTCCATGGGAGTAAGGTGGGGGAATCTGTCCATGGCAGTAAAGTGGGGGAATCTGTCCATGGGAGTAAGGTGGGGGAATCTGTCCATGGGAGTAAGGTGGGGGTTCGTTCTCCCTCTTCCTCATGGGAATCTGTCCATGGGAGTAAGGTGGGGGTTCGTTCTCCCTTTTCCTCATGGGAATCTGTCCATGGGAGTAAGGTGGGGGGAATCTGTCCATGGGAGTAAGGTGGGGGAATCTGTCCTTGGGAGTAAGGTAGGGGTTCGTTCTCCCTCTTCCTCATGGGAATCTGTCCATGGGAGTAAGGTGGGGGAATCTGTCCATGGGAGTAAGGTGGGGGAATCTGTCCATGGGAGTAAAGTGGGGGAATCTGTCCATGGGAGTAAGGTGGGGGAATCTGTCCATGGGAGTAAGGTGGGGGTTCGTTCTCCCTCTTCCTCATGGGAATCTGTCCATGGGAGTAAGGTGGGGGTTCGTTCTCCCTCTTCCTCATGGGAATCTGTCCATGGGAGTAAGGTGGGGGTTCGTTCTCCCTTTTCCTCATGGGAATCTGTCCATGGGAGTAAGGTGGGGGTTTGTTCTCCCTCTTCCTCATGGGAATCTGTCCATGGGAGTAAGGTGGGGGTTCGTTCTCCCTCTTCCTCATGGGAATCTGTCCATGGGAGTAAGTGGGGGTTCGTTCTCCCTTTTCCTCATGGGAATCTGTCCATGGGAGTAAGGTGGGGGTTCGTTCTCCCTCTTCCTCATGGGAATCTGTCCATGGGAGTAAGGTGGGGGTTCGTTCTCCCTTTTCCTCATGGGAATCTGTCCATGGGAGTAAGGTGGGGGTTCGTTCTCCCTTTTCCTCATGGGAATCTGTCCATGGGAGTAAGGTGGGGGTTCGTTCTCCCTCTTCCTCATGGGAATCTGTCCATGGGAGTAAGGTGGGGGTTCGTTCTCCCTTTTCCTCATGGGAATCTGTCCATGGGAGTAAGGTGGGGGTTCGTTCTCAATCTTCCTCATGGGAATCTGTCCATGGGAGTAAGGTGGGGGTTCGTTCTCCCTTTTCCTCATGGGAATCTGTCCATGGGAGTAAGGTGGGGGTTCGTTCTCCCTCTTCCTCATGGGAATCTGTCCATGGGAGTAAGGTGGGGGTTCGTTCTCCCTCTTCCTCATGGGAATCTGTCCATGGGAGTAAGGTGGGGGTTCGTTCTCCCTTTTCCTCATGGGAATCTGTCCATGGGAGTAAGGTGGGGGTTCGTTCTCCCTCTTCCTCATGGGAATCTGTCCATGGGAGTAAGGTGGGGGTTCGTTCTCCCTCTTCCTCATGGGAATCTGTCCATGGGAGTAAGGTGGGGGTTCGTTCTCCCTTTTCCTCATGGGAATCTGTCCATGGGAGTAAGGTGGGGGTTCGTTCTCCCTCTTCCTCATGGGAATCTGTCCATGGGAGTAAGGTGGGGGTTCGTTCTCCCTTTTCCTCATGGGAATCTGTCCATGGGAGTAAGGTGGGGGTTCGTTCTCCCTCTTCCTCATGGGAATCTGTCCATGGGAGTAAGGTGGGGGTTCGTTCTCCCTCTTCCTCATGGGAATCTGTCCATGGGAGTAAGGTGGGGGTTCGTTCTCCCTTTTCCTCATGGGAATCTGTCCATGGGAGTAAGGTGGGGGTTCGTTCTCCCTCTTCCTCATGGGAATCTGTCCATGGGAGTAAGGTGGGGGTTCGTTCTCCCTTTTCCTCATGGGAATCTGTCCATGAGAGTAAGGTGGGGGTTCGTTCTCCCTCTTCCTCATGGAAATCTGTCCATGGGAGTTAGGCGGGGGAATCTGTCCATGGGAGTAAGGTGGGGGTTCGTTCTCCCTCTTCCTCATGGGAATCTGTCCATGGGAGTAAGGTGGGGGTTCGTTCTCCCTCTTCCTCATGGGAATCTGTCCATGGGAGTAAGGTGGGGGTTCGTTCTCCCTCTTCCTCATGGGAATCTGTCCATGGGAGTAAGGTGGGGGTTTGTTCTCCCTTTTCCTCATGGGAATCTGTCCATGGGAGTAAGGTGGGGGTTCGTTCTCCCTCTTCCTCATGGGAATCTGTCCATGGGAGTAAGGTGGGGGTTCGTTCTCCCTCTTCCTCATGGGAATCTGTCCATGGGAGTAATGTGGGGGAATCTGTCCATGGGAGTAAGGTGGGGGAATCTGTCCATGGGAGTAAGGTGGGGGAATCTGTCCATTGGAGTAAGGTGGGGGAATCTGTCCATGGGAGTAAGGTGGGGGAATCTGTCCATGGGAGTAAGGTGGGGGAATCTGTCCATGGGAGTAAGGTGGGGGAATCTGTCCATGGGAGTAAGGTGGGGGGATCTGTCCATGGGAGTAAGGTGGGGGAATCTGTCCATGGGAGTAAGGTGGGGGAATCTGTCCATGGGAGTAAGGTGGGGGAATCTGTCCATGGGAGTAAGGTGGGGGAATCTGTCCATGGGAGTAAGGTGGGGGAATCTGTCCATGGGAGTAAGGTGGGGGAATCTGTCCATGGGAGTAAGGTGGGGGTTCGTTCTCCCTTTTCCTCATGGGAATCTGTCCATGGGAGTAAGGTGGGGGAATCTGTCCATGGGATTAAGGTGGGGGAATCTGTCCATGGGAGTAAGGTGGGGGTTCGTTCTCCCTCTTCCTCATGGGAATATGTCCATGGGAGTAAGGTGGGGGAATCGGTCCATGGGAGTAAGGTGGGGGAATCGGTCCATGGGAGTAAGGTGGGGGAATCTGTCCATGGGAGTAAGGTGGGGGAATCTGTCCATGGGAGTAAGGGGGGGTTTCGTTCTCCCTCTTCCTCATGGGAATCTGTCCATGGGAGTAAGGTGGGGGTTCGTTCTCCCTCTTCCTCATGGGAATCTGTCCATGGGAGTAAGCTGGGGGTTCGTTCTCCCTTTTCCTCATGGGAATCTGTCCATGGGAGTAAGGTGGGGGTTTGTTCTCCCTCTTCCTCATGGGAATCTGTCCATGGGAGTAAGGTGGGGGTTCGTTCTCCCTTTTCCTCATGTGAATCTGTCCATGGGAGTAAGGTGGGGGTTCGTTCTCCCTTTTCCTCATGGGAATCTGTCCATGGGAGTAAGGTGGGGGTTCGTTCTCCCTTTTCCTCATGGGAATCTGTCCATGGGAGTAAGGTGGGGGTTCGTTCTCCCTTTTCCTCATGGGAATCTGTCCATGGGAGTAAGGTGGGGGTTCGTTTCTCCCTCTTCCTCATGGGAATCTGTCCATGGGAGTAAGGTGGGGGAATCTGTCCATGGGAGTAAGGTGGGGGTTCGTTCTCCCTTTTCCTCATGGGAATCTGTCCATGGGAGTAAGGTGGGGGTTCGTTCTCCCTTTTCCTCATGGGAATCTGTCCATGGGAGTAAGGTGGGGGTTCGTTCTCCCTCTTCCTCATGGGAATCTGTCCATGGGAGTAAGGTGGGGGTTCGTTCTCCCTCTTCCTCATGGGAATCTGTCCATGGGAGTAAGGTGGGGGAATCTGTCCATGGGAGTAAGGTGGGGGAATCTGTCCATGGAAGTAAAGTGGGGGAATCTGTCCATGGGAGTAAGGTGGGGGAATCTGTCCATGGGAGTAAGGTGGGGGAATCTGTCCATGGGAGTAAGGTGGGGGAATCTGTCCATGGGAGTAAGGTGGGGGAATCTGTCCATGGGAGTAAGGTGGGGGAATCTGTCCATGGGAGTAAGGTGGGGGAATCTGTCCATGGGAGTAAGGTGGGGGAATCTGTCCATGGGAGTAAGGTGGGGGAATCTGTCCATGGGAGTAAGGTGGGGGAATCTGTCCATGGGAGTAAGGTGGGGGAATATGTCCATGGGAGTAAGGTGGGGGAATCTGTCCATGGGAGTAAGGTGGGGGAATCTGTCCATGGGAGTAAGGTGGGGGAATCTGTCCATGGGAGTAAGGTGGGGGAATCTGTCCATGGGAGTAAGGTGGGGGAATCTGTCCATGGGAGTAAGGTGGGGGTTCGTTCTCCCTCTTCCTCATGGAAATCTGTCCATGGGAGTTAGGTGGGGGAATCTGTCCATGGGAGTAAGGTGGGGGTTTGTTCTCCCTTTTCCTCATGGGAATCTGTCCATGGGAGTAAGGTGGGGGTTCGTTCTCCCTCTTCCTCATGGGAATCTGTCCATGGGAGTAAGGTGGGGGTTCGTTCTCCCTCTTCCTCATGGGAATCTGTCCATGGGAGTAAGGTGGGGGAATCTGTCCATGGGAGTAAGGTGGGGGAATCTGTCCATGGGAGTAAGGTGGGGGAATCTGTCCATGGGAGTAAGGTGGGGGAATCTGTCCATGGGAGTAAGGTGGGGGAATCTGTCCATGGGAGTAAGGTGGGGGAATCTGTCCATGGGAGTAAGGTGGGGGAATCTGTCCATGGGAGTAAGGTGGGGGGATCTGTCCATGGGAGTAAGGTGGGGGAATCTGTCCATGGGAGTAAGGTGGGGGAATCTGTCCATGGGAGTAAGGTGGGGGAATCTGTCCATGGGAGTAAGGTTGGGGAATCTGTCCATGGGAGTAAGGTGGGGGAATCTGTCCATGGGAGTAAGGTGGGGGAATCTGTCCATGGGAGTTTTGTGGGGGTTCGTTCTCCCTTTTCCTCATGGGAATCTGTCCATGGGAGTAAGGTGGGGGAATCTGTCCATGGGATTAAGGTGGGGGAATCTGTCCATGGGAGTAAGGTGGGGGTTCGTTCTCCCTCTTCCTCATGGGAATCTGTCCATGGGAGTAAGGTGGGGGAATCTGTCCATGGGAGTAAGGTGGGGGAATCTGTCCATGGGAGTAAGGTGGGGGAATCTGTCCATGGGAGTAAGGTGGGGGAATCTGTCTATGGGAGTAAGGTGGGGGTTCGTTCTCCATTTTCCTCATGGGAATCTGTCCATGGGAGTAAGGTGGGGGAATCTGTCCATGGGATTAAGGTGGGGGAATCTGTCCATGGGAGTAAGGTGGGGGTTCGTTCTCCCTCTTCCTCATGGGAATATGTCCATGGGAGTAAGGTGGGGGAATCGGTCCATGGGAGTAAGGTGGGGGAATCGGTCCATGGGAGTAAGGTGGGGGAATCTGTCCATGGGAGTAAGGTGGGGGAATCTGTCCATGGGAGTAAGGTGGGGGTTCGTTCTCCCTCTTCCTCATGGGAATCTGTCCATGGGAGTAAGGTGGGGGTTCGTTCTCCCTCTTCCTCATGGGAATCTGTCCATGGGAGTAAGCTGGGGGTTCGTTCTCCCTTTTCCTCATGGGAATCTGTCCATGGGAGTAAGGTGGGGGTTTGTTCTCCCTCTTCCTCATGGGAATCTGTCCATGGGAGTAAGGTGGGGGAACATTCTCCCTCTTCCTCATGGGAATCTGTCCATGGGAGTAAGGTGGGGGTTCGTTCTCCCTTTTCCTCATGTGAATCTGTCCATGGGAGTAAGGTGGGGGTTCGTTCTCCCTTTTCCTCATGGGAATCTGTCCATGGGAGTAAGGTGGGGGTTCGTTCTCCCTTTTCCTCATGGGAATCTGTCCATGGGAGTAAGGTGGGGGTTCGTTTCTCCCTCTTCCTCATGGGAATCTGTTCATGGGAGTAAGGTGGGGGAATCTGTCCATGGGAGTAAGGTGGGGGTTCGTTCTCCCTTTTCCTCATGGGAATCTGTCCATGGGAGTAAGGTGGGGGTTCGTTCTCCCTTTTCCTCATGGGAATCTGTCCATGGGAGTAAGGTGGGGGTTCGTTCTCCCTCTTCCTCATGGGAATCTGTCCATGGGAGTAAGGTGGGGGTTCGTTCTCCCTCTTCCTCATGGGAATCTGTCCATGGGAGTAAGGTGGGGGAATCTGTCCATGGGAGTAAGGTGGGGGAATCTGTCCATGGAAGTAAAGTGGGGGAATCTGTCCATGGGAGTAAGGTGGGGGAATCTGTCCATGGGAGTAAGGTGGGGGAATCTGTCCATGGGAGTAAGGTGGGGGAATCTGTCCATGGGAGTAAGGTGGGGGAATCTGTCCATGGGAGTTTTGTGGGGGTTCGTTCTCCCTTTTCCTCATGGGAATCTGTCCATGGGAGTAAGGTGGGGGAATCTGTCCATGGGATTAAGGTGGGGGAATCTGTCCATGGGAGTAAGGTGGGGGTTCGTTCTCCCTCTTCCTCATGGGAATATGTCCATGGGAGTAAGGTGGGGGAATCGGTCCATGGGAGTAAGGTGGGGGAATCTGTCCATAGGAGTAAGGTGGGGGAATCTGTCCATGGGAGTAAGGTGGGGGAATCTGTCCATGGGAGTAAGGTGGGGGAATCTGTCCATGGGAGTAAGGTGGGGGTTCGTTCTCCCTCTTCCTCATGGAAATCTGTCCATGGGAGTTAGGTGGGGGAATCTGTCCATGGGAGTAAAGTGGGGGTTCGTTCTCCCTCTTCCTCATGGGAATCTGTCCATGGGAGTAAGGTGGGGGTTCGTTCTCCCTCTTCCTCATGGGAATCTGTCCATGGGAGTAAGGTGGGGGTTCGTTCTCCCTCTTCCTCATGGGAATCTGTCCATGGGAGTAAGGTGGGGGTTTGTTCTCCCTTTTCCTCATGGGAATCTGTCCATGGGAGTAAGGTGGGGGTTCGTTCTCCCTCTTCCTCATGGGAATCTGTCCATGGGAGTAAGGTGGGGGTTCGTTCTCCCTCTTCCTCATGGGAATCTGTCCATGGGAGTAAGGTGGGGGAATCTGTCCATGGGAGTAAGGTGGGGGAATCTGTCCATGGGAGTAAGGTGGGGGAATCTGTCCATGGGAGTAAGGTGGGGGAATCTGTCCATGGGAGTAAGGTGGGGGAATCTGTCCATGGGAGTAAGGTGGGGGAATCTGTCCATGGGAGTAAGGTGGGGGAATCTGTCCATGGGAGTAAGGTGGGGGGATCTGTCCATGGGAGTAAGGTGGGGGAATCTGTCCATGGGAGTAAGGTGGGGGAATCTGTCCATGGGAGTAAGGTGGGGGAATCTGTCCATGGGAGTAAGGTGGGGGAATCTGTCCATGGGAGTAAGGTGGGGGAATCTGTCCATGGGAGTAAGGTGGGGGAATCTGTCCATGGGAGTAAGGTGGGGGTTCGTTCTCCCTTTTCCTCATGGGAATCTGTCCATGGGAGTAAGGTGGGGGAATCTGTCCATGGGATTAAGGTGGGGGAATCTGTCCATGGGAGTAAGGTGGGGGTTCGTTCTCCCTCTTCCTCATGGGAATATGTCCATGGGAGTAAGGTGGGGGAATCGGTCCATGGGAGTAAGGTGGGGGAATCTGTCCATGGGAGTAAGGTGGGGGAATCTGTCCATGGGAGTAAGGTGGGGGAATCTGTCCATGGGAGTAAGGTGGGGGTTCGTTCTCCCTCTTCCTCATGGGAATCTGTCCATGGGAGTTAGGTGGGGGAATCTGTCCATGGGAGTAAGGTGGGGGTTTGTTCTCCCTCTTCCTCATGGGAATCTGTCCATGGGAGTAAGGTGGGGGTTCGTTCTCCCTCTTCCTCATGGGAATCTGTCCATGGGAGTAAGGTGGGGGTTCGTTCTCCCTTTTCCTCATGGGAATCTGTCCATGGGAGTAAGGTGGGGGTTCGTTCTCCCTTTTCCTCATGGGAATCTGTCCATGGGAGTAAGGTGGGGGTTCGTTCTCCCTTTTCCTCATGGGAATCTGTCCATGGGAGTAAGGTGGGGGTTCGTTTCTCCCTCTTCCTCATGGGAATCTGTCCATGGGAGTAAGGTGGGGGAATCTGTCCATGGGAGTAAGGTGGGGGTTTGTTCTCCCTTTTCCTCATGGGAATCTGTCCATGGGAGTAAGGTGGGGGTTCGTTCTCTCTTTTCCTCATGGGAATCTGTCCATGGGAGTAAGGTGGGGGTTCGTTCTCCCTCTTCCTCATGGGAATCTGTCCATGGGAGTAAGGTGGGGGTTCGTTCTCCCTCTTCCTCATGGGAATCTGTCCATGGGAGTAAGGTGGGGGAATCTGTCCATGGGAGTAAGGTGGGGGAATCTGTCCATTTGAGTAAGGTGGGGGAATCTGTCCATGGGAGTAAGGTGGGGGAATCTGTCCATGGGAGTAAGGTGGGGGAATCTGTCCATGGGAGTAAGGTGGGGGAATCTGTCCATGGGAGTAAGGTGGGGGAATCTGTCCATGGGAGTAAGGTGGGGGAATCTGTCCATGGGAGTAAGGTGGGGGAATCTGTCCATGGGAGTAAGGTGGGGGAATATGTCCATGGGAGTAAGGTGGGGGAATCTGTCCATGGGAGTAAGGTGGGGGAATCTGTCCATGGGAGTAAGGTGGGGGAATCTGTCCATGGGAGTAAGGTGGGGGAATCTGTCCATGGGAGTAAGGTGGGGGAATCTGTCCATGGGAGTAAGGTGGGGGTTCGTTCTCCCTTTTCCTCATGGGAATCTGTCCATGGGAGTAAGGTGGGGGTTCGTTCTCCCTTTTCCTCATGGGAATCTGTCCATGGGAGTAAGGTGGGGGAATCTGTCCATGGGAGTAAGGTGGGGGAATCTGTCCATGGGAGTAAGGTGGGGGTTCGTTCTCCCTCTTCCTCATGGGAATCTGTCCATGGGAGTAAGGTGGGGGAATCTGTCCATGGGAGTAAGGTGGGGGAATCTGTCCATGGGAGTAAAGTGGGGGAATCTGTCCATGGGAGTAAGGTGGGGGAATCTGTCCATGGGAGTAAGGTGTTGGTTCGTTCTCCCTCTTCCTCATGGGAATATGTCCATGGGAGTAAGGTGGGGGTTCGTTCTCCCTTTTCCTCATGGGAATCTGTCCATGGGAGTAAGGTGGGGGTTCGTTCTCCCTCTTCCTCATGGGAATCTGTCCATGGGAGTAAGGTGGGGGTTCGTTCTCCCTTTTCCTCATGGGAATCTGTCCATGGGAGTAAGGTGGGGGTTTGTTCTCCCTCTTCCTCATGGGAATCTGTCCATGGGAGTAAGGTGGGGGTTCGTTCTCCCTCTTCCTCATGGGAATCTGTCCATGGGAGTAAGGTGGGGGAATCTGTCCATGGGAGTAAGGTGGGGGAATCTGTCCATGGGAGTAAAGTGGGGGAATCTGTCCATGGGAGTAAGGTGGGGGAATCTGTCCATGGGAGTAAGGTGGGGGTTCGTTCTCCCTCTTCCTCATGGGAATCTGTCCATGGGAGTAAGGTGGGGGTTCGTTCTCCCTCTTCCTCATGGGAATCTGTCCATGGGAGTAAGGTGGGGGTTCGTTCTCCCTCTTCCTCATGGGAATCTGTCCATGGGAGTAAGGTGGGGTTCGTTCTCCCTCTTCCTCATGGGAATCTGTCCATGGGAGTAAGGTGGGGGTTTGTTCTCCCTCTTCCTCATGGGAATCTGTCCATGGGAGTAAGGTGGGGGTTCGTTCTCCCTCTTCCTCATGGGAATCTGTCCATGGGAGTAAGGTGGGGGTTCGTTCTCCCTTTTCCTCATGGGAATCTGTCCATGGGAGTAAGGTGGGGGTTCGTTCTCCCTCTTCCTCATGGGAATCTGTCCATGGGAGTAAGGTGGGGGTTCGTTCTCCCTTTTCCTCATGGGAATCTGTCCATGGGAGTAAGGTGGGGGTTCGTTCTCCCTCTTCCTCATGGGAATCTGTCCATGGGAGTAAGGTGGGGGTTCGTTCTCCCTCTTCCTCATGGGAATCTGTCCATGGGAGTAAGGTGGGGGTTCGTTCTCCCTCTTCCTCATGGGAATCTGTCCATGGGAGTAAGGTGGGGGAATCTGTCCATGGGAGTAAGGTGGGGGAATCTGTCCATGGGAGTAAGGTGGGGGAATCTGTCCATGGGAGTAAGGTGGGGGAATCTGTCCATGGGAGTAAGGTGGGGGAATCTGTCCATGGGAGTAAGGTGGGGGAATCTGTCCATGGGAGTAAGGTGGGGGAATCTGTCCATGGGAGTAAGGTGGGGGAATCTGTCCATGGGAGTAAGGTGGGGGAATCTGTCCATGGGAGTAAGGTGGGGGAATCTGTCCATGGGAGTAAGGTGGGGGAATCTGTCCATGGGAGTAAGGTGGGGGAATCTGTCCATGGGAGTAAGGTGGGGGAATCTGTCCATGGGAGTAAGGTGGGGGAATCTGTCCATGGGAGTAAGGTGGGGGAATATGTCCATGGGAGTAAGGTGGGGGAACCTGTCCATGGGAGTAAGGTGGGGGAATCTGTCCATGGGAGTAAGGTGGGGGAATCTGTCCATGGGAGTAAGGTGGGGGAATCTGTCCATGGGAGTAAGGTGGGGGAATCTGTCCATGGGAGTAAGGTGGGGGAATCTGTCCATGGGAGTAAGGTGGGGGTTCGTTCTCCCTTTTCCTCATGGGAATCTGTCCATGGGAGTAAGGTGGGGGTTCGTTCTCCCTTTTCCTCATGGGAATCTGTCCATGGGAGTAAGGTGGGGGAATCTGTCCATGGGAGTAAGGTGGGGGAATCTGTCCATGGGAGTAAGGTGGGGGTTCGTTCTCCCTCTTCCTCATGGGAATCTGTCCATGGGAGTAAGGTGGGGGAATCTGTCCATGGGAGTAAGGTGGGGGAATCTGTCCATGGGAGTAAAGTGGGGGAATCTGTCCATGGGAGTAAGGTGGGGGAATCTGTCCATGGGAGTAAGGTGTTGGTTCGTTCTCCCTCTTCCTCATGGGAATATGTCCATGGGAGTAAGGTGGGGGTTCGTTCTCCCTTTTCCTCATGGGAATCTGTCCATGGGAGTAAGGTGGGGGTTCGTTCTCCCTCTTCCTCATGGGAATCTGTCCATGGGAGTAAGGTGGGGGTTCGTTCTCCCTTTTCCTCATGGGAATCTGTCCATGGGAGTAAGGTGGGGGTTTGTTCTCCCTCTTCCTCATGGGAATCTGTCCATGGGAGTAAGGTGGGGGTTCGTTCTCCCTCTTCCTCATGGGAATCTGACCATGGGAGTAAGGTGGGGGAATCTGTCCATGGGAGTAAGGTGGGGGAATCTGTCCATGGGAGTAAAGTGGGGGAATCTGTCCATGGGAGTAAGGTGGGGGAATCTGTCCATGGGAGTAAGGTGGGGGTTCGTTCTCCCTCTTCCTCATGGGAATCTGTCCTTGGGAGTAAGGTGGGGGTTCGTTCTCCCTCTTCCTCATGGGAATCTGTCCATGGGAGTAAGGTGGGGGTTCGTTCTCCCTCTTCCTCATGGGAATCTGTCCATGGGAGTAAGGTGGGGTTCGTTCTCCCTCTTCCTCATGGGAATCTGTCCATGGGAGTAAGGTGGGGGTTTGTTCTCCCTCTTCCTCATGGGAATCTGTCCATGGGAGTAAGGTGGGGGTTCGTTCTCCCTCTTCCTCATGGGAATCTGTCCATGGGAGTAAGGTGGGGGTTCGTTCTCCCTTTTCCTCATGGGAATCTGTCCATGGGAGTAAGGTGGGGGTTCGTTCTCCCTCTTCCTCATGGGAATCTGTCCATGGGAGTAAGGTGGGGGTTCGTTCTCCCTTTTCCTCATGGGAATCTGTCCATGGGAGTAAGGTGGGGGTTCGTTCTCCCTCTTCCTCATGGGAATCTGTCCATGGGAGTAAGGTGGGGGTTCGTTCTCCCTCTTCCTCATGGGAATCTGTCCATGGGAGTAAGGTGGGGGTTCGTTCTCCCTCTTCCTCATGGGAATCTGTCCATGGGAGTAAGGTGGGGGTTCGTTCTCCCTCTTCCTCATGGGAATCTGTCCATGGGAGTAAGGTGGGGGTTCGTTCTCCCTCTTCCTCATGGGAATCTGTCCATGGGAGTAAGGTGGGGGTTCGTTCTCCCTTTTCCTCATGGGAATCTGTCCATGGGAGTGAGGTGGGGGAATCTGTCCATGGGAGTAAGGTGGGGGTTCGTTCTCCCTCTTCCTCATGGGAATCTGTCCATGGGAGTGAGGTGGGGGAATCTGTCCATGGGAGTAAGGTGGGGGTTCGTTCTCCCTCTTCCTCATGGGAATCTGTCCATGGGAGTGAGGTGGGGGAATCTGTCCATGGGAGTGAGGTGGGGGAATCTGTCCATGGGAGTGAGGTGGGGGAATCTGTCCATGGGAGTGAGGTGGGGGAATCTGTCCATGGGAGTAAGGTGGGGGAATCTGTCCATGGGAGTGAGGTGGGGGAATCTGTCCATGGGAGTGAGGTGGGGGAATCTGTCCATGGGAGTAAGGTGGGGGAATCTGTCCATGGGAGTAAGGTGGGGGAATCTGTCCATGGGAGTAAGGTGGGGGAATCTGTCCATGGGAGTGAGGTGGGGGAATCTGTCCATGGGAGTAAGGTGGGGGAATCTGTCCATGGGAGTGAGGTGGGGGAATCTGTTCATGGGAGTAAGGTGGGGGAATCTGTCCATGGGAGTGAGGTGGGGGAATCTGTCCATGGGAGTAAGGTTGGGGAATCTGTCCATGGGAGTAAGTTGGGGGAATCTGTCCATGGGAGTAAGGTGGGGGAATCTGTCCATGGGAGTAAGGTGGGGGAATCTGTCCTATTCATTTTGAGGGTTATCTATACCTCAGCTTTACTTTATTCAATCCTTTTGTTTTTTGTTTTCTTATAATGTCTATTCTTTTCTTTTTATATTTATTTGCTCGCTAGTTTGTCCGATTGCTTCTTATTGCTTCGTTCCTATTTTATTCTGTCTATTTTATTATTCTGTCTGTTTATTTTATTCTGTCTATCTTAGTCCTGGTTCCTATTTTTCAGGGTTTTTCCAGCCCCTCTCTGTCTCTCCTAGTTATCGTAATCTGATCCTTTTTCCCCTAGGCTGCGGCCCCCTAGGGAACCAGCAGCTCTATGGTATTTTATTCTTTACTAGTGTTTCTACTGCGCTATGCTATAACTTTATATCGCGGTTCGGTGTTTTATGCTAGAATAAAATAACTTGGCTTTATTTAACTAGTCTCTGTAGTTTATATTTTATTCTTTACTAGTGTTTCTACTGCGCTATGCTATAACTTTATATCGCGGTTGGGTGTTTTATCTTAGCTAGAATAAAATAACTTGGCTTTATTTAACTCTGTAGTTTATATTTTATTCTTTACTATTGTTTCTACTGCGCTATGCTATAACTTTATATCGCGGTTGGGTGTTTTAGCTACAATAAAATAACTTGGCTTTATTTAACTCTGTAGTTTATATTTTATTCTTTACTAGTGTTTCTACTGCGCTATGCTATAACTTTATATCGCGGTTGGGTGTTTTAGCTAGAATAAAATAACTTGGCTTTATTTAACTACTCTCTGTAGTTTATATTTTATTCTTTACTAGTGTTTCTACTGCGCTATGCTATAACTTTATATCGCGGTTGGGTGTTTTATCTTAGCTAGAATAAAATAACTTGGCTTTATTTAACTCTGTAGTTTATATTTTATTCTTTACTAGTGTTTCTACTGCGCTATGCTATAACTTTATATCGCGGTTGGGTGTTTTAGCTACAATAAAATAACTTGGCTTTATTTAACTCTGTAGTTTATATTTTATTCTTTACTAGTGTTTCTACTGCGCTATGCTATAACTTTATATCGCGGTTGGGTGTTTTATCTTAGCTAGAATAAAATAACTTGGCTTTATTTAACTCTGTAGTTTATATTTTATTCTTTACTAGTGTTTCTACTGCGCTATGCTATAACTTTATATCGCGGTTGGGTGTTTTAGCTACAATAAAATAACTTGGCTTTATTTAACTCTGTAGTTTATATTTTATTCTTTACTAGTGTTTCTACTGCGCTATGCTATAACTTTATATCGCGGTTGGGTGTTTTATCTTAGCTAGAATAAAATAACTTGGCTTTATTTAACTCTGTAGTTTATATTTTATTCTTTACTAGTGTTTCTACTGCGCTATGCTATAACTTTATATCGCGGTTGGGTGTTTTAGCTACAATAAAATAACTTGGCTTTATTTAACTCTGTAGTTTATATTTTATTCTTTACTAGTGTTTCTACTGCGCTATGCTATAACTTTATATCGCGGTTGGGTGTTTTAGCTAGAATAAAATAACTTGGCTTTATTTAACTCTGTAGTTTATATTTTATTCGTATGTTTTTCCTGCCTACACACTATGTGTATGCGTTTACTGCTTTTTATTGTATCCTATGTATTTCCCAGTTTTATCAGTTTAACATACTTTATTATATCAATGTTCTATTTTTACATATAGCTTTCCTTATCCGTTATCTATTGGTTTTGTCGCCTTTTCCCCAACGAGAGTTTAACCCCACTCTCCCTCCTATATCATATATCAAGCGGCTGTTACAGCGCCTCACAGTTCCTCCTATGTCCCGAAATAGCTCACACACACACACACACACACACACACACTATTTCTTCTTCTTGCTCCACATTTCTGGCTCGCTTGGATATACCTCCTCAGCCTAGAGAAACTTTCACTCATCAGCCTGAAACTGAGGGTTTGTACATTAAGTGTTTAACAAATTGGCCCATAACTTCACCTAGCAACAACATAGACCTACTGTAGGACCCATAACTTCACCTAACAACAACATAGACCTACTGTAGGACCCATAACTTCACCTAACAATAACATAGACCTACTGTAGGACCCATAACTTCACCTAACAACAACATAGACCTACTGTAGGACCCATAACTTCACCTAACAATAACATAGACCTACTGTAGGACCCATAACTTCACCTAACAACAACAACAACATAGACCTAGGACTATAAATCATTTAATATTTCAGGTGAAACATGGACACTAAAATGTCTTTGTTGTGACATTTCATAACCTGATCACCAGATAATTTTGTGAATAATCCCACTAGGCTACTCTGTAATGTGTTGTCATTCTAAATGTCCTGAATAAAGGAAAATAGCTCTGTGTGTTGTACAATAGCCTATCCACCAAGGAACAGTTCTCTACACATTATGAGCTAAGTATCTCTGTGTCCAAACAGACTAACGAGACCCTACAGTAAATCAACCAGACAATAACACATTATAAACATCAATTTGTTAGGGATGTTGGATCCAACATGGAGCACGGAATAACTGTCTTTACCAGAGTAATGAATGATGAAGCACTTTGGTAATTTTTTTTATTTCACCTTTATTTAACCAGGTAGGCTAGTTGAGAACAAGTTCTCATTTACAACTGCGACCTGGCCAAGATAAAGCAAGGCAGTGCGACAAAAAAACAACAACACATGGGATAAACAAAAGTAGTCAATAACAATAGAAAAGTCTATATACAGTGTGTTTTCAAATGGAGTAAGGAGGTCTCCAGCTTCGGCAATTTTTGCAATTCGTTCCAGTCACTGGCAGCAGAGAACTGGAAGGAAAGGCGGCCAAAGGAGGTGTTGGCTTTGGGGATGACCAGTGAGATATACCTGCTGGAGCGCGTGCTATGGGTGGGTGTTGCTATGGTGACCAGTGAGCTGAGATAAGGTGGAGCTTTTACTAGCAAAGACATATAGATGACCTGGAGCAAATGGGTCTCGCGACGAATATGTAGCGAGGGTCAGCCGACAAGAGCATACAGGTCGCAGTGGTGGGTGGTATATGGGGCTTTGGTGACAAAACGGATGGCACTGTGATAGACTGCATCCAGTTTGCTGAGTAGTGTTGGAAGCTATTTTGTAAATGACATCGCCGAAGTCGAGGATCAGTAGGATAGTCAGTTTTAGGAGGGTATGTTTGGCGGCGTGAGTGAAGGAGGCTTTGTTCCTCTGAGGAGATGGGAGAACCTTCCAGAAGGACAACCATCTCTGCAGCACTCCACCAATCAGACCTTTATGGTAGTGGCCAGACAGAAGCCACTCCTCAGTATAAAGCATATGACAGCCTGCTTGGAGTTTGACAAAAGGCACCTTAAGACTCTAAGACCATGAGAAACAAGATTCTCTGTCTTGATGAAACAAAGATTGAACTCTTTGGTCTGACTGCCAAGAGTCATGTCTGGAGGAAACCTGGCACCATCCCTACGGTGAAGCATGGTGGTGGCAGCATCATGCTGTGGGGATGTTTTTCAGCAGCAGGGACTGGGAGACTAGTCAGATCGAGGGAAATATTAACAGAGCAAAGTGCAGAGAGATCCTTGATGAAAGACCTGCTCCAGAGTGCTCAGGACCTCAGACTGGGGTGAAGGTTCACCATCCAACAGGACAACGACCTTAAGCACACAGCCAAGACAACGCAGGAGTGGCTTCGGGATAAGTCTCTATGTCCTTGAGTGGCCCAGCCAGAGCCCGGACTGGAACCTGATCTAACATCTCTGGAGAAACCTGAAAATAGCTGTGCAGTGACGTTCCCCATCCAACCTGACAGAGGGGTCTGAATACTTTCCGAATGCACTGTATACAGCAACACCTCCCCCATAGGCATTCCTGTCTTTTCTGTAGTTGTTATATTCCTGTATTGCTACTGCTGTATCAAAGGAATTATCTAAGTGAGTTTCAGAGATGAGCACTACAGCGCATTCCAAATTCAATAGGCAGGCTAGTAAACAAAAGTTTCCAAAGAAAAACTTTTCCAGAAAATGTCAAAACATGTCATGCCCGTCCAAGAGACTGTCGACCAATCGCATTTCACATTGTGATGCTGTGACACACAGTTCCTAAGCTAATTGTCACAAAATCTCTTTTAAAAGCCCGGGGGAACACAAGTAAGCTTCATTCACCAGAAGTTATGCATGCTAGCCAACGTTAGTCAGGAGGCTCTTTAGTCTAGCTAGGCTAGGTAGGGCTGGGCGATATGGACAACATTTTCACTATTTTTTTTTATTCAAAAAGTTGGTGAAGCAGCAACTGTACTGGAATGAGAACAATATAGATGCTACTTCGAGAACACAAACTCTCATCTTTCACAGCAAAGAGCAGGGAGTCCAGGGGATCACTGGAGGAGCAATGGAGGAAGCATTGTGGGATTCTATTGGTGTGAGTACAGTTGTGCAGACTGAGTGGACGATGGTGAAGAACAGTGACTCTGTACAGTTGTGCAGACTGAGTGGACAACGGTGAATAACAGTGACTCTCTGTACAGTTGGTGAGACTGAGTGGATGATGGTGAAGAACAGTGACTCTGTACAGTTGGTGAGACTGAGTGGATGATGGTGAAGAACAGTGACTGTACAGTTGGTGAGACTGAGTGGATAATGGTGAAGAACAGTGACTCTGTACAGTTGGTGAGACTGAGTGGATAATGGTGAAGAACAGTGACTCTGTACAGTTGGTGAGACTGAGTGGATGATGGTGAAGAACAGTGACTCTGTACAGTTGGTGAGACTGAGTGGATGATGGTGAAGAACAGTGACTCTGTACAGTTGTGCAGACTGAGTGGACAATGGTGAAGAACAGTGACTCTGTACAGTTGGTGAGACTGCGTGGACGATGGTGAAGAACAGTGACTGTACAGTTGGTGAGACTGAGTGGATGATGGTGAAGAACAGTGACTGTACAGTTGGTGAGACTGAGTGGATAATGGTGAAGAACAGTGACTCTGTACAGTTGGTGAGACTGAGTGGATAATGGTGAAGAACAGTGACTCTGTACAGTTGTTGAGACTGAGTGGACGATGGTGAAGAACAGTGGAGTGAAAGGGGTTAAAGTTGGTAATGAACAGCAGTTTATGGTTGGAGTGGGAATCATCAGCAAGGATGTTTTTTAGGGTGACCTGTTAGCGGTCTCAAAGATGGTGAAGGATGAATTGGGTAAAGTGGAATCGGTTCGAGTGACCAGGAGCGGTATGATGCTGATTGTGTGTCAACAGCACAAAAGGAGAAGCTCTGTGACTCAACAAGATGTGGACGTACGATGTGGAAGGCTATGACTTTCAGAGTAGGGCACCGGTTAAAAGTGTCATCTCTGGTGTTGCGTTGGACATAGAGGCTGGGTGGTTTAGGGAAAACATTCCAGGTATACGCACGTCAATAAAATGAATGATAGCAGGAAGGTTTTACTGTCGTTTGGTGAACTGATTCTCCCATCTTATGTAAAACCTGGGTATGTGAGATATGCGGTGAGACCCTATGTACAGAAGCCGCTGCGGTGTTACAATTGTAAAAGTTTGGACACGCGGCAAGTGTTTGTCCAAGGAATAAATATGTCGTAGTTGAAGAGTCAGATGAAGCATGTTGTTGTAATTGTGATGGGAATCACGTTCCCAAGATCATGGAGTGCCCTGTACGGATGAAGGATGTCACAGTAGCTAGGATCAGGCCCATCCAGCAGGTGTCCTATGTGCAGGCAGTGAAAATAGCTGAAGGAGTGAGTAGAGAGAAGGTAGTGGATGTCCAAAAGTCTGCAGTGAAGCCATGCAGGAGAAGGATCCCAACACACTAATAGTGTAGAAGGTGGACTGAGTTGTGTTTATAGCGCAAGTGAGAAATTGCACTAGTCAAACTGTTTATTTTGTATTCTATAATTTTAATTAGAATGATACAACCCCATACAGTAGGTGGCAGAAATACACCTGATGAGTGTAGTCTGACAATAAACCTCAGCGAAGAAGACATGGTAAGAACCAAAGTGTTGGTCAGTGTTTCCAGATGACCCTAATTAGATGTTACATTACATGTTTTCTTACTTCATGTAGCTGGCTAGCTAGCCAACATATTCAAACTTCTTATTCCTCTCTGATAAGCATGTTTGTGCAGCGGTATCTTATCTATGCCTACACCAGCACCAGGCAGTATTAGCCAGCTACGTTTGACTCTTAATACATTTAGCAAGCTAGCTAGCGATTAGCATTAGCGGCTAACATTATTTTAGCAACACCTTGCTAAGAAAAGACAAATGTTTCGCCTTCAATGTAATGGCATGAAAATAATTGCCAGAATATTATACAATGACTTATCAACAGCTCTAACAATTTGACCCCCACAGGAAATCTTCACTGGCAGTTATAGAAAGACCCATTTACCATCTAGCCATTGATTCTTGAAGAATATAACTTATAAATGCCTCAAATGATTCAACTGTATTACCCCATCAGAAACCAAAACATGAGCTCGTATAAGGCCACTGTTTGTAAACCAATACTATATGGCTGAGGAGTAGGGTCGATCCAAGCGTTCTGACCTCACAAAGACAGTAAAGCAAAGACTAAGCGAACTGGCTACCGTTGGATAGCTTGCTAGACACAAATGAGAAAAAACCTCACTCTTACCATTTTACTTGCCCTAGCAGAGCTGGTTAGGCTGTTTTCATGTTATCCAGAGCGTTGGTGACTAACTGTGCTGCTCGCAACAATTTAATTTGAGCTTTTTTTAACGTTTACTGACACCTGGACATATTCAACGGGTGTTGAGCGCTAGTAAATTGTTCAGTTATTCTAAGCTCCGGTACACTCAGACGAGAGTGCTCTGAAATCGGAGTAGAGAGCCAGAGCGAATTTAGGAACGCACCCGAATTAACAATGTCCACTGAGAAAGCACACAACCCCTTGGCTAAGAATGATGTGAATAATCAAGTCAATAAACGTTGGGTAGTTAGTTAGAATATAGTTAATATACTGGTAAGTTTGATGTATAAGTAGCCAACTAACGTTAGGTAGCTACAGTTGAAGTCGGAAGTTAACATACACTTTAGCCAAATACATTTAAGCTCAGTTTTTCACAATTCCTGACATTTAATCCTAGTAAAAATGCCATGTCTTAGGTCAGTTAGGATCACCACTTTATTTTAAGAATGTGAAATGTCAGAATAATAGTAGAGAGAATGATTTATTTCAGCTTTTATTTCTTTCATCACATTCCCAGTGGGTCAGAAGTTTACATACACTCAATTAGTATTTGGTAACATTGCCTTTAAATTGTTTAACTTGGGTCAAACGTTTCTGGTAGCCTTCCACAAGCTTCCCACAATAAGTTGGGTGAATTTTGGCCCATTCCTCCTGACAGAGCTGGTGTAAGGGAGACAGTTTTGCAGGCCTCCTTGCTAACACACGCTTTTCAGTTCTGCCCACACATTTTCTATGGGATTGAGGTCAGGGCTTTGTGATGGCCACTCCAAGACTTTGACTTTGTTGTCCTTAAGCCAATTTGCCACAACTTTGGAACTATGCTTGGGGTCATTGTCCATTTGGAAGACCCATTTGCGACCAAGCTTTAACCTCCTGACTGATGTCAGACAAGTTAAAGTGTAGGAAGCATGAGTTTTTACTCACCAGCGTAACAACACAGTATGGTTAAAGACTTAGTAAGCTAGTTGTAGTCACGATATGGTTACCTATAAGTACAAACAGTTATGTTTTTGCATTATTACAAATGTATTAACTTATTTTGGTAAATCTTCTAAACTACCCACAATTCACTATTTCCCAACGTCATATGTATTATCAACTCTATACTACCGAGTTTGTATGCCAGTGTAACGGTGTAATGAAGTTACATTTTTTTTATTTTATTTAACCTTCATTTAAACAGGCAAGCCAGCTAAGGACACATTCTTATTTACAATGACGGCCAAACACCTGCCAAACCCTAACCCAGACGATGCTGGGCCACTGTGCGTTGCCCTATGGGACTCCCAATCCGGCCTGTTATGATACAGCCTAGTTTTGAACCAGGGTCTGTAGTGACACCTCTAGCACTGAGATGCAGTACCTTAGATCGCTGCTCGTGTGTTTACATTACAGTCAGTGATAAAGGATGTGATTCTGGGTAACCCAATGTGATTCTGGGTAACCCACAGCAGATTTTTTGGAGAAATTGGAAATTGAGTGGTCCTGGGATAGAAATGTATGAAGTTGACATTACATCATAAAATCCAACTTTTACATCATAAATTAGCAATTTATGTTTTAGTAACTTCTGTTGGCCTCTCTTTATATGTAATTTGATGAATCTCAGTTTTCCATGTGGGTTTTATGCTAAAGTTCCCTCTTTCAAGTTGGTAGCAAACTGGAAAATGCCTCATCTTAGGAGTGCTATTTATATCCTGATCATTCATCCACACTGCATCTTCTTTAGGAGTGCTATTTATATCCTGTCACTACTGATCATTCATCCACGCTGCATCTTCTTTAGGAGTGCTATTTATATCCTGATCATTCATCCACACTGCATCTTCTTTAGGAGTGCTATTTTTATCCTGATCATTCATCCACACTGCATCTTCTTTAGGAGTGCTATTTATATCCTGATCATTCATCCACACTGCATCTTCTTTAGGAGAGCTATTTATATCCTGTCGCCTACTGATCATTCATCCACACTGTGTGTCTCATCAATGCAGGTAATTTATGACATGTATAAAGTATGTGTTTTATAAACTCATGAACACCAGCCAGTTTATCAGCCCCGTACTGTTAGTTTAGGTGGATTATACTTCTTCACCACCAGCGGGGGATGTTGAGTAATATTTCAGGTTAATTTGATATATACTGCTCAAAAAAATAAAGGGAACACTTAAACAACACATCCTAGATCTGAATGAAAGAAATAATCTTATTAAATACTTTTTTCTTTACATAGTTGAATGTGCTGACAACAAAATCACACAAAAATAATCAATGGAAATCCAATTTATCAACACATGGAGGTCTGGATTTGGAGTCACACTCAAAATTAAAGTGGAAAACCACACTACAGGCTGATCCAACTTTGATGTAATGTCCTTAAAACAAGTCAAAATGAGGCTCAGTAGTGTGTGTGGCCTCCACGTGCCTGTATGACCTCCCTACAACGCCTGGGCATGCTCTTGATGAGGTGGCGGATGGTCTCCTGAGGGATCTCCTCCCAGACCTGGACTAAAGCATCCGCCAACTCCTGGACAGTCTGTGGTGCAATGTGGCGTTGGTGGATGGAGCGATACATGATGTCCCAGATGTGCTCAATTGGATTCAGGTCTGGGGAACGGGCGAGCCAGTCCATAGCATCAATGCCTTCCTCTTGCAGGAACTGCTGACACACTCCAGCCACATGAGGTCTAGCATTGTCTTGCATTAGGAGGAACCCAGGGCCAACCGCACCAGCATATGGTCTCACAAGGGGTCTGAGGATCTCATCTCGGTACCTAATGGCAGTCAGGCTACCTCTGGCGAGCACATGGAGGGCTGTGCGGCCCCCCAAAGAAATACCACCCCACACCATGACTGACCCACCGCCAAACCGGTCATGCTGGAGGATGTTGCAGGCAGCAGAACGTTCTCCACGGCGTCTCCAGACTCTGTCACGTCTGTCACGTGTTCAGTGTGAACCTGCTTTCATCTGTGAAGAGCACAAGGCACCAGTGGCGAATTTGCCAATCTTGGTGTTCTCTGGCAAATGGCTGGGTTGTTGCCCTCCTACGGCCTCCTCCACGTCTCCTGATGTACTGGCCTGTCTCCTGGTAGCGTCTCCATGCTCTGGACACTACGCTGACAGAAACAGCAAACCTTCTTGCCACAGCTCGCATTGAGGTGCCATCCTGGATGAGCTGCACTACCTGAGCCACTTGTGTGGGTTGTAGACTCCGTCTCATGCTACCACTAGAGTGAAAGCACCGCCAGCATTCAAAAGTGACCAAAACATCAGCCAGGAAGCATAGGAACTGAGAAGTGGTCTGTTGTTCCCACCTGCAGAACCACTTCTTTATTGGGGGTGTCTTGCTAATTGCCTATAATTTCCACCTGTTGTCTATTCCATTTGCACAACAGCATGTGAAATTTATTGTCAATCAGTGTTGCTTCCTAAGTGGACAGTTTGATTTCACAGAAGTGTGATTGACTTGCATTGTGTTGTTTAAGTGTTCCCTTTATTTTTTTGAGCAGTGTATTATAATTCAATGAAGAATAAAAAAAGTTTTCACTCCTCAACTGCGTTTCCTCCCTCCAGACAGCAGATGGCGATATGTGTCTTTCAGGCGATGTTTCTAGTGTGACGTATAATCTAGTGGACAGAACGCTTCTTCAACAACTGCAGCCACCTCGGTAGCTCGCTAGCTGACAAAGTCGGAACATTCAAGTTCTTTAGACAATTTCGTGGTTTAATTGCCACTATGATTTAAACATACTTATGTGGAAACAACTAGCTACCCCATTTAATTTCATATTTACGTTGTAAGTCAACTATCTGGCTGGTTAAATTAGCATTAGCCTAGCTAGCTAACATCCCCGACCATGCGCTCACTAAGCTACTCTCCTCCTGCTAAAGAGGAGGTCTGTTGGACGGAGAAAGAAGCTCTGGGGCTGAACGTTGTCGTGAAAGAGGAGAAGGAAGAGGAGGATGTCACAGTAAAACAAGAAGTAGATGGTGAGGCTGTTACCGTGAAAGAAGAAGAGAAAGACGTTACAGTTAAAGAAGAGGAAGACGCGTTCAGAGTGAAAGAGGAGGAAGATGCAGTTTTTGGAGTGGAGGATGAAGTGAAAGATGAAGACGTTTTTGGAATAAAGGATGAAGAGGGGGAGATTACTGTCACATTAGAGGAGGACGAAGAAGAGAAGACTGGAGAACTGATTATTACCAGTAAATACAGTGAGTACTATCTAATAAAACAGGGACATTGATCTGATTAACACCAGTAAATACAGTGAGTACTATCTTATAAAACAGGGACATTGATCTGGTTAACACCAGTAAATACAGTGAGTACTATCTAATAAAACAGGGACATTGATCTGATTAACACCAGTAAATACAGTGAGTACTATCTAATAAAACAGGAACATTGATCTGATTAACACCAGTAAAAACAGTGAGTACTATCTAATAAAACAGGGACATTGATCTGGTTAACACCAGTAAATACAGTGAGTACTATCTAATAAAACAGGGACATTGATCTGATTAACACCAGTAAATACAGTGAGTACTATCTTATAAAACAGGGACATTGATCTGGTTAACACCAGTAAATACAGTGAGTACTATCTAATAAAACAGGGACATTGATCTGATTAACACCAGTAAATACAGTGAGTACTATCTAATAAAACAGGGACATTGATCTGATTAACACCAGTAAATACAGTGAGTACTATCTAATAAAACAGGGACATTGATCTGGTTAACACCAGTAAATACAGTGAGTACTATCTTATAAAACAGGGACATTGTTCTGGTTAACACCAGTAAATACAGTGAGTACTATCTTATAAAACAGGGACACAAACTCTGCAGTTGTTGAACTAATGTGTGATTTTAAAAGGGCATTCTACACTTGAATATGTTTTTGTACTGTATGAATTGTTCATGACGTCCTCCAGGGATTTTTTAACTTTTCCTGTTGAAAAGTGATATATAAATACAGTAAAGTATAAACACACTAAAGGGAAACAAATAAATGTTTTGAGCAAAATAGTGTTTTTTTAACAACTGCAAACTAGAAGGAGTGAGTGATGTCATAGTAAGGCCTTCAAGGAGTTGGCTTGATGGGAAGTCGTGATGTCATCCAATAGGCGACTGATCTTCATGTGAATATTCATTATTCTTTTTAAAATCCTTCCTGTTCTGTCAAGTTGGTTGTTGATCATTGCTTGAAAGCCATTTTCAAGTCTTGCTATAGATTTTAAAGACGATTTAAGTCCAAACTGTAACTAGGCCACTCAGGAACATTCAATGTCATCTTGGTAAGCTCCTCCAGTGTAGATTTGGCCTTGTGGTTTGGGTTATTGTCCTGTTAGGACAGTTTTTTGTATTCAGATCTCTGAAATGCTCTCTACCTACGTAACATTTAGTGTCTCCTTATGTTACGCTGGAAAAACAGTTTTCATGGGCACAGAAATCCTAAATCATTTCAGAGTTTGCTAAATCCAATGGTTCTAACCAAGAGTCACCTTAACTTTATTGACAACACCCAAATGGATACTGTCATTAACGTGGTTCTTCAATAATTACACATAATTCTTAATACTGTAGCTGTTTATTTACAGTCACATGTTCAACTATCATCAGCTGATCCACGAAATCATTTTCTGAATGACAGTCACATGACAAACATCACGACATGCAACAACAACCAAAGTGCTTCTTCATTCATTACTCTGGTAAAGACAGTTATGCCGTGCTCCACGTTGGATCCAACATCCCAAACAAATCGATGTTTATAATGTGTTACTGTCTGGCTGATTTACAGTAGGGTCTCATTACTCTGTTTGTGCACAGAGATACACTCCACGTTGGATCCAACATCCCTACTTTGCTCATAATGTGTAGAGAACTGTTCCTTGATGGATAGGCTATTGTACAACACACAGAGCTATTTTCCTTTATTCAGGACATTTAGAATGACAACACATTACAGAGTAGCCTAGTGGGATTATTCACAAAATTATCTGGTGATCAGGTTATGAAACGTCACGACAGACATTTTAGTGTCCATGTTTCACCTGAAATATTAAATGATTTATAGTCCTACGTCTATGTCGTTGTTAGATAAAGTTATGGGTCCTACAGTAGGTCTATGTTATTGTTAGGTGAAGTTATGGGCCAATTTGTTAAACACTTAGTGTACAAACCCTCATTGTCAGGCTGATGTTAAAGCTAGCCAAAGAGCATTTTACTGGTTGAAGTGTTTTTTAAGTGTAAAGCAGTTGATTTGCGACAATAACACAAACATATTAAGCAGGAGGTTCAAACGAGCCTTACAATTATAATCCAAAAGTAATGTGAAATGCACTCATATGCAACCTGTAAATGGAGGCTATTTTTGCTGTCAGCCTATGAGAACTCTCCTGAGTTTTCCCCACGGTGGTGAATTAGTGAATAGACAGAACTTAATGTGAGTTTACTTGAGTAGCACTCCTGATCTTGTCCTGATAGTGCGCTGTAATATTCAGAATACATTGTGAAAAACGATCATCTTCGCTCACCATTTTTGCTCCAGGCAGATATACTACATCCATAACTAGTGGTTTCCTCATTACCAGATATCCTACATCCATAACTAGTGGTTTCCTCATTACCAGATATACTACATCCATAACTAGTGGTTTCCTCATTACCAGATATACTACATCCATAACTAGTGGTTTCCTCATTACCAGATATACTACATCCATAACTAGTGGTTTCCTCATTAGCAGATATACTACATCCATAACTAGTGGTTTCCTCATTACCAGATATACTACATCCATAACTAGTGGTTTCCTCATTACCAGATATACTACATCCATAACTAGTGGTTTCCTCATTACCAGATATACTACATCCATAACTAGTGGTTTCCTCATGACCAGATATACTACATCCATAACTAGTGGTTTCCTCATGACCATATATACTACATCCATAACTAGTGGTTTCCTCATTACCAGATATACTACATCCATAACTAGTGGTTTCCTCATTACCAGATATACTACATCCATAACTAGTGGTTTCCTCATTAGCAGATATACTACATCCATAACTAGTGGTTTCCTCATTACCAGATATACTACATCCATAACTAGTGGTTTCCTCATTACCAGATATACTACATCCATAACTAGTGGTTTCCTCATGACCAGATATACTACATCCATAACTAGTGGTTTCCTCATTACCAGATATACTACATCCATAACTAGTGGTTTCCTCATGACCAGATATACTACATCCATAACTAGTGGTTTCCTCATGACCAGATATACTACATCCATAACTAGTGGTTTCCTCATGACCAGATATACTACATCCATAACTAGTGGTTTCCTCATTACCAGATATACTACATCCATAACTAGTGGTTTCCTCATTAGAATGGAGGAGTTTCTACAACCAAATTGCGTGTGCATCGCTGCAATTTTAGCAAACACAGAAAGGGGCCTATATTGGAGGCCAAAGGTCATCTGGCACACTGCTTAGGTCTTGACTGTCTTGTCAAATGTTGTACAACTTCATGGGTACTCTCTGGTCATCCCTTTTTACCTCAAATAAACAGTGGATTTCTGTATATATATACAGTGTGTATGTATGTATGTATATATATACAGTGTGTATGTATGTATGTATATATATACAGTGTGTATGTATGTATGTATGTATATATATACAGTGTGTATGTATGTACGTGTATATATACAGTGTGTATGTATGTACGTGTATATATATACAGTGTGTATGTATGTATGTACGTGTATATATATACAGTGTGTATGTATGTATGTACGTGTATATATATACAGTGTGTATGTATGTATGTACGTGTATATATATACAGTGTGTATGTATGTATGTACGTGTATATATATACAGTGTGTATGTATGTATGTACGTGTATATATATACAGTGTGTATGTATGTATGTACGTGTATATATATACAGTGTGTATGTATGTATGTACGTGTATATATATACAGTGTGTATGTATGTATGTACGTGTATATATATACAGTGTGTATGTATGTACGTGTATATATATACAGTGTGTATGTATGTATGTACGTGTATATATACAGTGTGTATGTATGTATGTACGTGTATATATACAGTGTGTATGTATGTATGTACGTGTATATATACAGTGTGTATGTATGTATGTACGTGTATCAGATTACATGGAGAGGAGGACCTGATCCTATATCATAATGAATCAGATTACATGGAGAGGGGGGACCTGATCCTAGATCATAATGAATCAGATTACATGGAGAGGGGGACCTGTCCAGTGCGTGTGTGTGTGTCCAGTGTCTGTGTCAAGTGTGTGTGTGTGTCCAGAGTGTGTGTGTGTCCAGTGTGTGTGAGTATGTGCCCAGTGTGTGTGTGTGTTCAGTGTGTGTGTGTGTTCAGTGTGTGTGTGTGTTCAGTGTGTGTGTGTTCAGTGTGTGTGTGTTCAGTGTGTGTGTATATGTGTGTGTCCAGTTTGTGTCCAGTGTGTGTGTGTGTCCTGTGTGTGTGTGTGTGAGTGTGTGTGTCCAAAATGTGTGTGTGTGTCCAGTGTCTGTGTCAAGTGTGTGTGTGTGTATGTCCAGAGTGTGTGTGTGTGTGTGTGTGTCCAGTGTGTGTGAGTATGTGCCCAGTGTTTGTGTGTGTGTTCAGTGTGTGTGTGTGTGTGTGTCAAGTGTGTGTGTGTATGTCCAGAGTGTGTGTGTGTCCAGTGTGTGTGAGTATGTGCCCAGTGTTTGTGTGTGTGTTCAGTGTGTGTGTGTGTTGAGTGTATGTTTATGTGTGTGTCCAGTTTGTGTCCAGTGTGTGTGTGTGTGTGTCCAGAATGTCTGTGAGTGTGTGTGCATTTTGTGTCCAGTGTGTGTGTGTCCAATTTGTTTCCAGTGTGTGTGTGTGTGTTGAGTGTGTGTATATCCAGTGTGTGTGTGTGTGTCCTGTGTGTATGTTCAGTGTGTGTGTGTGTCCAGTGTGTGTCCAGTGTGTTGGTGTGTGTGTGTGTGTCCTGTGTGTGTGTGTGTGTGTGTGTGTCCAGTGTGTGTGTGTGTGTCCAGTGTGTGTGTGTGTCTGTGTCCAGTGTGTGCGTGTGTCCAGTGTGTGCGTGTGTCCAGTTTGTGTGTTTGTGTGTGTGTGTGTGTGTGTGTGTGTGTGTGTGTGTGTGTGTGTGTGTGTGTGTGTGTGTGTGTGTGTGTGTGTGTGTGTGTGTGTGTGTGTGTGTGTGTGTGTCCAGTTATTATTTCAGGGACACTGAAGAGTCAACATAATAAACCCTAAACCCTGGATAGAGGGGCTCAGTGAATGTGGAGGTGAATGTGATCAGGTGGGTCAGTGTGTCAGAGGAGGCTCTATAGAAGGACAGAGTGCCGGCTGACCAGTCCAGATACACTCCTACTCTGTGGGATCTGGAGGAGGGGACGTCTATGGTAGTGGAGTTATTATTATGCCTGGCAGAGTAACTGTTGTCATAGCAGAACAGACTCCAGGACTTGTCATTGTATCCAAGACAACAGTCCTTAAC
Source organism: Salmo salar (assembly GCF_965601325.2). Taxonomy (NCBI): domain Eukaryota; kingdom Metazoa; phylum Chordata; class Actinopteri; order Salmoniformes; family Salmonidae; genus Salmo; species Salmo salar. The sequence goes on from NW_027675339.1 coordinate 1,690,616, forward strand.
CACTCCTCTCCTGTTGATTCCTTTATATGTCACTCCTATATCAGCCCCCATTATCCCACTCCACTCTACCTCCCAGTAACAGCGCCCAGTCAGACCCTCTCTACACAGCACCTGTCCCCAGTCCTCAAATCTCTCTGGGTGATCAGGATACGGCTGCTCCTCTCTCCTACAAGTCACCTTTCTGTTCTCCTCAGACAGAGAGAGGAGTCTGTTTACTGTGTTTGGGTCCAGTGTGAGATCACAGACATCTGATGGATGAAACCAGACACAATATTAGAAATCATCATCATTCACATTAGAATGTTAACTCACTTTTCACTAATTCATTTAATGTAGATGTTTCTAGGTATCAAAAGGAGAAGTTAAGGTAACTTGAGACTTGTTGAATGATCATATGTTATACTGTATGGTAATATAAAACACACTTATTCACATTAATTACACACACACACACACACACACACACATCAACTATTTGTAAACGTTGGTGTCCCTGATTTGTGCTTCTGTAGAACTACAGCTGATATTTAATATGACCAAGTCAGTAATGATGGTGGTCTTTGACTTAACTTGAATTAAGACTTATTCTTAGTCATATTCTTCACAGCAGTCAACACTCACATTTTCTAAGTCCAGGTTTCATTCTGTTCTCTCCACCATGTTCCACACTGTAGCGGTAAGCAGAAGAACAGACAGTCATTGAGGGATACACCTGAACTCTCACACACACACACACACACACACACACACACACACACACGACACACACACAGTCAGCATATAGCTTTGTCCAAGTGGTGGTCAGAATGTTTGTATTAACTAGCCTGAAAAGTCAAACATGTCTGATATGAACATTGACATAAACCCTCCACATACTTGAGTTTCTCCAGTCTGCAGTGTGGATCCTCCAGTCCAGCAGAGAGCAGTCTGACTCCTGAGTCTCCTGGGTGATTGTAGCTCAGGTCCAGCTCTCTCAGGTGTGAGGGGTTTGACCTCAGAGCTGAGACCAGAGAAGCACAGGCTTCCTCTGTGACTAGACAGCCTGACAGCCTGCAAAGAGTCAAATCATATTAAAATCACACTGATATTCTTTGGTGGTGAAAATAGTGGCAGTATATTTCTTCAACATATTCAGATATATCAGTCATGAAACCTTCCATATCTATTCAGAAATGAATGTATCATATTATAAATTACAAATTATCAATGTGTTACCTGCAGATAGAAACATATATAGTACAAATATTTGAGTAGACTGACCAGACCAGTTTAAAAGCAGTATCAGTCAAAAGACAGACAGTGAGGTATCAGATTTAGATTGTATTGAGTATACAGTCCACACCATATCTATTTTGACAGTGAAGATAACAATTTAAATGTGGTTCTAAACTCTAACATTTTGGATTTCAGATCAAATGTTTCATATGAGGTGACAGTATATAATGTCACCTTTTATTTGAGGATATTTTCATACATATCTGTTTCATTATTTAGAAAAATGAAAGCACTTTATGTATCTAGTCCCCCTATTTAAAGAAGTCATATGTTTTCTGACCAATTCACTCATAGTGGCTTAAAGTAGTCACAAGTTGAGTATTTGATCCGATATTCCTTGAACGCAGCGACTACATCAAGCTTGTGACTCAAACTCGTTGATTGATTTTTCAGTTTGTTTTGGTTGTGTTTTGGGTTGTGTTTTGCCCAATATTAAAATGGTGGATGGTGTAACGTCTGCTTCCAGCTCACACTCTCAAACACGTAGATCCCCCTGAACGCAGCTCACTCTCCAGATCCCAGTCACCTGAATTCTGATCACCTGTTCACACACCTGTATGTCATTATCAAACTCTATTTAGTTCAGTTCTTTGCACCCCCATCATTGTGATGTAATGTTTGATTTGCGACACACGGCTATTCGGAGCGCTGAGTTTCCTTTAATTTACTCCTCCCGTGTATGATAGTTTTTGCCTGCCTCCCTGCCTCCCTAACGACGCCTTTTGCCTATTCCCTGCCTGTACCTTAGCCCATTGGATTTCCTGTTATCAACCTATTCCCTGCCTGTACCTTAGCCCATTGGATTTCCTGTTATCAACCTATTCCCTGCCTGTACCTTAGCCCATTGGATTTCCTGTTATCAACCTATTCCCTGCCTGTACCTTAGCCCATTGGATTTCCTGTTATCAACCTATTCCCTGCCTGTACCTTAGCCTATTGGATTTCCTGTTATCAACCTATTCCCTGCCTGTACCTTAGCCCATTGGATTTCCTGTTATCAACCTATTCCCTGCCTGTACCTTAGCCCATTGGATTTCCTGTTATCAACCTATTCCCTGCCTGTACCTTAGCCCATTGGATTTCCTGTTATCAACCTATTCCCTGCCTGTACCTTAGCCCATTGGATTTCCTGTTATCAACCTATTCCCTGCCTGTACCTTAGCCCATTGGATTTCCTGTTATCAACCTATTCCCTGCCTGTACCTTAGCCCATTGGATTTCCTGTTATCAACCTATTCCCTGCCTGTACCTTAGCCCATTGGATTTCCTGTTATCAACCTATTCCCTGCCTGTACCTTAGCCCATTGGATTTCCTGTTATCAACCTATTCCCTGCCTGTACCTTAGCCCATTGGATTTCCTGTTATCAACCTATTCCCTGCCTGTACCTTAGCCTATTGGATTTCCTGTTATCAACCTATTCCCTGCCTGTACCTTAGCCTATTGGATTTCCTGTTATCAACCTATTGCCTGATCTCCCGGACCACGGCCTTTTCCCTGCCTGTTGCATTTTTGGACCCTTTTTGATCTTCTGCCTGCCCCTGGACCTGTGGTCCTTTACAATAAACACCTGCTGAGCCCTGCACTTGAAACCAGCTCTCTGTCTCCCATCGTGTTCATTACAGATGGTGACTGGAGTCATTTTATTTACAAGTGAGTAGATAACATGTTTCTAAACACTACTAAAAGCATCCTGATGATGCCATGATTAAGAAAAATCATGAATGAATCATGAATAATAGTGAGAAAGTTACAGAAGCTACAACAAAACATGCTAACCTCTCACCATTACCAATAACAGAGGCTACAACAAAACATGCTAACCTCTCACCATTACCAATAACAGAGGCTACAACAAAACATGCTAACCTCTCACCATTACCAATAACAGAGGCTACAACAAAACATGCTAACCTCTCACCATTACCAATAACAGAGGCTACAATAAAACATGCTAACCTCTCACCATTACCAATAACAGAGGCTACAACAAAACATGCTAACCTCACACCATTACCAATAACAGAGGATACAACAAAACATGCTAACCTCTCACCATTACCAATAACAGAGGCTACAACAAAACATGCTAACCTCTCACCATTACCAATAACAGAGACTACAACAAAACATGCTAACCTCTCACCATTACCAATAACAGAGACTACAACAAAACATGCTAACCTCTCACCATTACCAATAACAGAGGCTACAACAAAACATGCTAACCTCTCACCATTACCAATAACAGAGACTACAACAAAACATGCTAACCTCTCACCATTACCAATAACAGAGACTACAACAAAACATGCTAACCTCTCACCATTACCAATAACAGAGGCTACAACAAAACATGCTAACCTCTCACCATTACCAATAACAGAGGCTACAACAAAACATGCTAACCTCTCACCATAACCAATAACAGAGGCTACAACAAAACAGGCTAACCTCTCACCATTACCAATAACAGAGGCTACAACAACACATGCTAACCTCTCACCATTACCAATAACAGAGGCTACAACAAAACATGCTAACCTCTCACCATTACCAATAACAGAGGCTACAACAACACATGCTAACCTCTCACCATTACCAATAACAGAGACTACAACAAAACATGCTAACCTCTCACCATCACCAATAACAGAGGCTACAACAAAACATGCTAACCTCTCACCATTACCAATAACAGAGACTACAACAAAACATGCTAACCTCTCACCATCACCAATAACAGAGGCTCATTCATCATTATTCACAATTAATTCCTGATTATTCATAATCATGGTAGCATCCACATGAATGTAGAAGTGTTCAGAAACATCTATTCTTACTGACAATACAAGTGAAGTGACTCCAAAATGACAGGACATTATTCACCATTCAGTTTCTATTAGGAAAAACATCATCCAAAACACAACCAAGACAAACTGTAAATGAATTCAACAGGTTTGTAGAATCACAAGCTTGATGTAATCACTGCAGGCATGGAATATGGGACTAAATACTAAACTTATGATTAAATAAATTTGTCCAAATAATTAAGACTTCTTCAAATGGGAGAACTAAACTCAGCAATAAAAGAAACGTCCTCTCACTGTCATTTGCGTTTATTTTCAGAAAACTTAACATGTGTAAATATTTGTATGAACATAACAAGATTCAACAACTGAGACATAAACTGAACAAGTTCCACAGACATGTGACTAACAGAAATGGAATAATGTGTCCCTGAACAAAGGGGGGGGGTCAAAATCAAAAGTAACAGTCAGTATCTGGTGTGGCCACCAGCTGCATCAAGAACTGCAGTGCATCTCTTCCTCATGGACTGCACCAGATTTGCCAGTTCTTGATGTGAGATGTTACCCCACTCTTCCACCAAGGCACCTGCAAGTTCCTGGACATTTCTGGGGGGAATGGCCCTAGCCCTCACCCTCCGATCCAACAGGTCCCAGATGTGCTCAATGGGACTGAGATTTCGGGCTCTTCGCTGGCCATGGCAGAACACTGACATTCCTGTCTTGCAGGAAATCACGCACAGAACATGCTGTATGGCTGGTGGCATTGTCATGCTGGAGGGTCATGTCAGGATGAGCCTGCAGGAAGGGTACCACATGAGAGAGGAGGATGTCTTCCCTGTAACGCACATCGTTGAGATTGCCTGCAATGACAACAAGCTCAGTCCGGTGATGCTGTAACACACTGCCCCAGACCATGACGGACCCTCCACCTCCAAATCAATCCCGCTCCAGAGTACAGGCCTCGGTGTAACGCTCATTCCTTCGACGATAAACGCGAATCCGACCCTCACCCCTGGTGAGCCAAAACCTCGACTCGTCAGTGAAGAGCACTTTTTGACAGTCCTGTCTGGTCCAGCAACGGTGGGTTTGTGCCCATAGGCGACGTTGTTGCCGGTGATGTCTGGTGAGGACCTGCCTTACAACAGGCCTACAAGCCCTCAGCCCAGCCTCTCTCAGCCTATTGAGGACAGTCTGAGCACTGATGGAGGGATTGTGCATTCCTGGTGTAACTCGGGCAGTTGTTGCCATCCTGTACCTGTCCCGCAGGTGTGATGTTCAGATGTACCGATCCTGCGCAGGTGTTGTTACACATGGTCTGCCACTGTGAGGACGAACAGCTGTCCGTCCTGTCTCCCTGTAGCGCTGTCTTAGGCGTCTCATAGTACGGACATTGCAATTTATTGCCCTGGCCACATTTGCAGTCCTCATGCCTCCTTGCAGCATGCCTAATGCACGTTCACACAGATGAGCAGGGACTCTAGGCATCTTTCTTTGGGTGTTTTTCAGAGTCAGTAGAAAGGCCTCTTTAGTGTCCTAAGTTATCATAACTGTGACCTTCATTGCCTACCGTCTGTAAGCTGTTAGTGTCTTAAGGACCATTCCACAGGTGCATGTTCATTAATTGTTTATGGTTCATTGAACAAGCATGGGGAAACAGTGCTTAAACCCTTTACAATGAAGATCTGTGAAGTTATTTTGATTTTTACGAATTATCTTTGAAAGACAGGGTCCTGAAAAAGGGATGTTTCTTTTTTTGCTGAGTTTAGATGCCGAAAGTGCTTTCATATCTAAAACGGTAAAAAATACAGTCTTGGCCAAAAGTTTTGAGAATGACACAAATATTAATTTTCACAAAGTCTGCTGCCTCAGTTTGTATGATGGCAATTTGCGTATACTCGAGAATGTTATGAAGAGTGATCAGATCAATTGCAAATAATTGCCAAGTTCCTCTTTGCCATGCAAATGAACTGAATCCCCCAAAAACATTGCCACAAAAGGACCAGCTGACATCATGTCAGTGATTCTCTCGGTAACACAGGTGTGAGTGTTGACGAGGACAAGGCTGGAGATCACTCTGTCATGCTGATTGAGTTTGAATAACAGACTGGAAGCTTCAAAAGGAGGGTGGTGATTGGAATCATTGTTCTTCCTCTGTCAAACATGGTTACCTGCAAGGAAACACGTGTCGTCATCATTGCTTTGCACAAAAAGGGCTTCACAGGCAAGGATATTGCTACCAGTAAGATTGCACCTAAATCAACCATTTATTGGATCATCAAGAACTTCAAGGAGAGCGGTTCAATTGTTGTGAAGAAGGCTTCAGGGCGCCCAAGAAAGTCCAGCAAACGCCAGGACCGTCTCCTAAAGTTGATTCAGCTGCGGGATCGGGGCACCACCAGTACAGAGCTTGCTCAGGAATGGCAGCAGGCAGGTGTGAGTTTTTCGGAGGATGGCCTGGTGTCAAGAAGGGCAGCAAAGAAGCCACTTCTCTCCAGGAAAAACATCAGGGACAGACTGATATTCTGAAAAAGGTACAGGGATTGGATTGCTGAGGACTGGGGTAAAGTCATTTTCTCTGATGAATCCCCTTTCCGATTGTTTGGGGCATCCGGAAAAAAGCTTGTCCAGAGAAGGCAAGGTGAGCGTTACCATCAGTCCTGTGTCATGCCAACAGTAAAGCATCCTGAGACCCTTCATGTGTGGGGTTGCTTCTCAGCCAAGGGAGTGGGCTCACTCACAATTTTGCCTAAGAACACAGCCATGAATAAAGAATGGTACCAACACATCCTCCGAGAGCAACTTCTCCCAACCAGTCAGGAACAGTTTGGTGACGAACAATGCCTTTTCCAGCATGATGGAGCACCTTGCCATAAGGCAAAAGTGATAACTAAGTGGCTCTGGGAACAAAACATCGATATTTTGGGTCCATGGCCAGGAAACTCCCCAGACCTTAATCCCATTGAGAACTTGTGGTCAATCCTCAAGAGGCAGGTGGACAAACAAAAACCCACAAATTCTGACAAACTCCAAGCATTGATTATGCAAGAATGGGCTGCCATCAGTCAGGATGTGGCCCAGAAGTTAATTGACAGCATGCCAGGGCGGATTGCAGAGGTCTTGAAAAAGAAGGGTCAGCACTGCAAATATTGACTCATTGCTTCAACTTCATGTGATTGTCAATAAAAGCCTTTGACACTTATGAAATGCTTGTAATTATACTTCAGTATTCCATAGTAACATCTGACAAAAATATCTAAAGACACTGAAGCAGTAGACTTGTGAAAATTAATATTTGTGTCATTCTCAAAACTTTTGGCCACGACTGTATATGTATGAATACCTTTAAATAAAAGGTGACATTCTGTACTGTCACCTAATATGAAACATTCGATCTCAAATCCAAAATGCTGGAGCATAGCACCACATTTAAAACTGTAAGCTTCACTGTCCAAACACATATGGTGTGGACTATGTGTGTCTGGTAAACACATGTGGATCTGGTGAACAGTTATCACTTGTTGACCAACTACAGGAATACTGACCTCAGAGTCTCCAGTCTGCAGTGGGGATTCCCCAGTCCAGCAGAGAGCAGCTTCACTCCTGAATCCTTCAGGTCATTGTTACTCAGGTCCAGCTCTCTCAGGTGTGAGGGGTTTGACTCCAGAGCTGAGACCAGAGAAGCACAGCCTTCCTCTGTGACTCCACAGCCTGACAGCCTGCAAAGAGTCAAATCATATTAAAATCACACTGCTATGCTTTGGTGGTGAAAATAGAAGCAGTATATTTTTATTAACATATTCAGATACATCAGTCTCCTGAAACCTTCCATATCTATTCATAAATTAATGTATCATTATTAGAAATGACAAATTATCAAAGTTTTGCCTGCAGATAGAAACATGTATAATACAAATATTTGAGTAGACTGACCAGACCAGTTTAAAAGCAGTATCAGTCAAAAGACAGACAGTGAGGTATCAGATTTAGATTGTATTGAGTATACAGTCCACACCATATCTATTTTGACAGTGAAGATAACAATTTAAATGTGGTTCTAAACTCTAACATTTTGGATTTCAGATCAAATGTTTCATGTGAGGTGACAGTATATAATGTCACCTTTTATTTGAGGATATTTTAATTCATATCTGTTTCACCATTTAGACAAATAAAAGCACTTTATGTATCTAGTCCCCCCATTTGAAGAAGTCATAAGTATTCTGACCAAATCACTCATAGTGTATTAAAATAGTCAAACGTTTAGTATTTGGTCCCATATTCCTTTAATGCAACAACTACATCAAGCTTGTGACTCAAAGTCGTGTGTTGCATTTGCAGTTTGTTTTGGTTGTGTTTTGGGTTATGTTTTGCACAATATTAAAATGGTGGATGTTTTCTGTCTAAGTGAGAAGATACATGCTGGAGCATAGCACCACATTTAAAACTTTAAGTTTCACTGTCCAAACACATATGGTGTGGACTATGTGTGTCTGGTAAACACATGTGGATCTGGTGAACAGTTATCACTTGTTGACCAACTACAGGAATACTGACCTCAGAGTCTTTAGTCTGCAGTGTGGTTCCTCCAGTCCAGCAGAGAGCAGCTTCACTCCTGAATCCTTCAGGTCATTGTTACTCAGGTCCAGCTCTCTCAGGTGTGAGGGGTTTGACCTCAGAGCTGAGACCAGAGAAGCACAGCCTTCCTCTGTGACTAGACAGCCTGACAGCCTGCAAAGAGTCAAATCATATTAAAACCACACTGATATTCTTTGGTGGTGAAAATAGTGGCAGTATATTTCTTCAACATATTCAGATATATCAGTGTCCTGAAACCTTCCATATCTATTCATAAATGAATGTATCATAATATAAATTACAGATTATCAACGTTTTGCCTGCAGATAGAAACATGTATAGTACAAATATTTGAGTAGACTGACCAGACCAGTTTAAAAGCAGTATCAGTCAAAAGACAGACAGTGAGTTATCAGATTTAGATTGTATTGAGTATACAGTCCACACCATATCTATTTTGACAGTGAAGATAACATTTTAAATGTGGCTCTATACTCCAACATTTTGGATTTGAGATCAAATGTTTCATTTGAGGTGACAGTATAAAATGTCACCTTTTATTTGAGGATATTTTCATACATATCTGTTTCACGTTTAAAAATGAAAGCACTTTATGTATCTAGTCCCCCTATTTGAAGAAGTCATAAGTATTTTGACCAATTCATTTATAGTGTGTTAAAGTAGTCAAAAGATTAGTGTTTGGTTGTAAACTAGTTGGTTGCATTTCCAGTTTGTTTTGGTTGTGTTTTGCCCAATAATAAAATGGTGGATGATGACTGGATAATTTTCTGTCTAAGTGAGTAGATAACATGTTTATAAACACTAAATTAATCCTGATGATAACATGATTAATACAAATCATGAATGAATCATCAATAATAATGAGTGAGAAAGTTACAGAGGCTACAACAAAACATGCTAACCTCTCACCATTACCAATAACAGAGGATACAACAAAACATGCTAACCTCTCACCATTACCAATAACAGAGGCTACAACAGAACATGCTAACCTCTCACCATTACCAATAACAGAGGCTCCAACAAAACATGCTAACCTCTCACCATTACCAATAACAGAGACTACAACAAAACATGCTAACCTCTCACCATTACCAATAACAGAGGATACAACAAAACATGCTAACCTCTCACCATTACCAATAACAGAGACTACAACAGAACATGCTAACCTCTCACCATTACCAATAACAGAGGCTACAACAGAACATGCTAACCTCTCACCATTACCAATAACAGAGGCTCCAACAAAACATGCTAACCTCTCACCATTACCAATAACAGAGGATACAACAAAACATGCTAACCTCTCACCATTACCAATAACAGAGGATACAACAAAACATGCTAACCTCTCACCATTACCAATAACAGAGGCTACAACAAAACATGCTAACCTCTCACCATTACCAATAACAGAGGATACAACAAAACATGCTAACCTCTCACCATTACCAATAACAGAGGCTACAACAAAACATGCTAACCTCTCACCATTACCAATAACAGAGGCTACAACAAAACATGCTAACCTCTCACCATTACCAATAACAGAGGCTATAACAAAACATGCTAACCTCTCACCATTACCAATAACAGAGGCTACAACAAAACATGCTAACCTCTCACCATTACCAATAACAGAGGCTACAACAAAACATGCTAACCTCTCACCATTAACAATAACAGAGGGGGTTTGATCTTTGTTAGTAGAATCACAAGCCTCACTGCAGGTGTCAGGAATCCCGCTTCCTGAGTCTGTTTCTGCCTGAGCTGACTGTTTTCTGTTTGGAGTCTAAGGGTGCGTTCAGAAACCTATCTGGTTGCCAGGCGACGAAGTTAGGCGGGAGATCTAGTGATTACCCTACACCTGCATCTCATCAACCTTCTGCACACCTGGTCCTGATCATCACCTCTTCATAAGCCCTGAGCTGACATCCATTCCCTGCTGGATCGTTAGCAACGAACAGCCTCATGTTTCCTGAGCTAGTCTTGTTGTTTTGTTCTTGTTACTGGTTACTCCCCCCCCCGTTTACTCTGTCTACAGTCATCCTCCCGGAACATTCAACTCCCTTGCCTGGCCGTCGGTGGATACAGTGACGTCATTGAATCCACCCATCTACTCTCATCAACTCACTTCCGCTGCCGCTCCGTCTCCTGGATCACTCAAATTACACATCAAGACTACCAATAAATACTCACCTTCATTTTACTCACCTTGTCCTGGTCTGCTTCTGCGTTCTGTCTTAGAGAAACGTGACAGCAGGCATGGAATATGGGACAACATGCTAAACTTATGACTACTTTAATACACTATAAGTAATATGTCCGAATAATTACGACTTTTTCAAATGGGAGAACTACATGCATAAAGTACTTTCATATCTGATAATACTGACCTCAGAGTCTCCAGTTTACAGTGGGGATTCCCTAGTCCAGCAGAGAGCAGCTTCACGCCTGAATCCTTCAGGTCATTGTTACTCAGGTCCAGCTCTCTCAGGTGTGAGGGGTTTGAACTGAAAACTGAGGCCAGAGAATCACAGGCTTCCTCTGTGACTAGACAGCCTGACAGCCTGCAAAGAGTCAAATCATATTAAAATCACACTGCTATTCTTTGGTGGTGAAAATAGTAGCAGTATATTTTTTCAACATATTTAGATATATCAGTGTCCTGAAACCTTCCATATCTATTCATAAATTAATGTATCATATTATAAATGACAAATTATCAAAGTTTTGCCTGCAGATAGAAACATGTATAGTACAAATATTTGAGTAGACTGACCAGACCAGTTTAAAAGCAGTATCAGTCAAAAGACAGACAGTGAGGTATCAGATTTAGATTGTATTGAGTATACAGTCCACAACATATCTATTTCGACAGTGAAGATAACATTTTAAATGTGGCTCTAAACTCCAACATTTTGGATTTCAGATCAAATGTTTCATATGAGGTGACAGTATATAATGTCACCTTTTATTTGAGGATATTTTCATACATATCTGTTTCACCATTTAGAAAAATGAAAGCACTTCATGCATCTAGTCCCCCTATTTAAAAAAGTCATATGTTTTCTGACCAATTCACTCATAGTGTATTAAATTAGTCAAAAGTTTATTATTTGGTCCCATATTCTTTGACTGCAATGACTACATCAAGCCTGTGACTACCATGATTGAGAAAGATCATGAATAATAATGAGTGAGAGAGTTACAGAGGCTACAACAAAACATGCTAACCTCTCACCATTACCAATAACAGAGACTACAACAAAACATGCTAACCTCTCACCATTACCAATTACAGAGGCTACAACAAAACATGCTAACCTCCCACCATTACCAATAACAGAGGTTACAACAAAACATGCTAACCTCTCACCAATAACAGAGGATACAACAAAACATGCTAACCTCTCACCATCACCAATAACAGAGGCTACAACAAAACATGCTAACCTCTCACCATTACCAATAACAGAGGCTATAACAAAACATGCTAACCTCTCACCATTATCAATAACAGAGGCTACAACAAAACATGCTAACCTCTCACCATTACCAATAACAGAGGCTACAACAAAACATGCTAACCTCTCACCATTACCAATAACAGAGGATACAACAAAACATGCTAACCTCTCACCATTACCAATAACAGAGACTACAACAAAACATGCTAACCTCTCACCATTACCAATAACTGAGGCTACAACAAAACATGCTAACCTCTCATCATTACCAATTTATTTATTTATTTCACCTTTATTTAACCAGGTAGGCAAGTTGAGAACAAGTTCTCATTTACAATTGCGACCTGGCCAAGATAAAGCAAAGCAGTTCGACACATATAACAACACAGAGTAACACATGGAGTTAAACAAATGTAACCCTCTCACCAGGCTTGAATATGACTCTCACAACATTAACATATGTAGAGTATCTCAGCAGCATGGGATGTTAGGTGAGAAGGACATCTCCAATAAGAATTCCTATTGTAAACTATCTAGGGTTATGACAATAGGGTATTAACTTCAGATGAAATGATTATAGGTTTCTGTTATTGAATCAGGATAAACCATCCCATGCATTAAATTAAAACAATTAATGACTCCACCAAGGCAACATACATAATGTTCCATATGTGTATTAAAACATTTTCAAACACAAATACATGTTCAGACACAACATCAAAAGAAATAAAAAAATAATAATAAACCCCAATGAGTCGTTCACAACCCGTGTCCAAATTAAGCACCTCACATTGTGGTTACTCACTACTTGGTAGATATTCCCTCAGCGAAGTATGGCAGTTCCATGCAGGTTTCCTCACCAAGTCCAAGGCAGCACAGCGACCCATGCAGACAGTACTCCTTAGCCGTAACCGATATCCCCATGGCAGCACAGCTACCCATGCAGACAGTACTCCTTAGTAACCGATATCCCCATGGCAACACGAACTCGTTAAGCTTCCCAAGCAATTATCTCCCGGTGTCACACGATGCTAGGCTAACCTCTAGCTGGCTAATACCTCCACAACGAGACGGTAGCTTCAGTCTTTACTAAGTTTTAACTAAATTATAACAACTCTTTTATTAAATAAAGCATGTATTTCCCTTCATGTCTTAGTAGCTATGGGTTTTGTTGTAGTTCTGTCGTCTTCTTTTATAATTTTTCTTCACCAACCGTCCTGAGGTAAAACGTCCATCCTTTCATCAACGTCTTTTTCCCTCCCGTTAACCAGGTCAACTCCCATTGGCCACAACGTAACAAGCGACCTTATTGGTCAAAACGTAAACTTCAAAGTAAAACAAACTATTCACTTATACATTAAATAAATATTTCTTCAAAAAGCATAATGCATTAACAACATTACAGTTTAGGAGCAATTCAGTCATCTTTTAAATATAATACCAATTAATTATAACAAATAAACTCAATACTTGGTTCAAACAAGGGTATTACAGAAACATACAGTCAATAATACAGTAGAAAAATAAGTCTATATACAATGTGAGCAAATGAAGTGAAATAAGGGAGGTAAAGGCAAATAAAGGCCATGGTGACAAAGTAAATCCAATATAGCAAGTAAAACACTGGAATGGTAGATATGCAGTGGAAGAAAGTGCAAAGTAGAAATAATGGGGTGCAAAGGAGCTTAATAAATAAATACAGTAGGGGAAGAGTTAGTTGGGCTAAATTATAGATGGGCTATGTACAGGTGCAGTAATCTGTGAGCTGCTCTGACAGCTGGTGCTTAAAGCTAGTGAGGGAGATAAGTGTTTCCAGTTTTAGAGATTTTTGTAGTTCGTTCCAGTCATTGGCAGCAGAGAACTGGAAGAAGAGGCGGCTGAAGGAGGAATTGGCTTTGGGAGTGACCAGAGAGATATACCTGCTGGAGCGCGTGCTACAGGTGGGTGCTGCTATGGTGACCAGCGAGCTGAGATAAGGGGGGACTTTACCTAGCAGGGTCTTGTAGATGAACTGGAGCCAGTGGGTTTAGCGACGAGTATGAAGCGAGGGCCAGACAACGAGAGCGTACAGGTCGCAGTGGTGGGTAGTACAGTGGGGGGAAAAAGTATTTGATCCCCTGCTGATTTTGTACGTTTGCACCCTGACAAAGAAATGATCAGTCTATAATTTTAATGGTAGGTTTATTTGAACTGTGAGAGACAGAATAACAGCAAAAAAAAATCAAGAAAAACACATGTCAAAAATGTTATACAATTATTTCCATTTTAATGAGGGAAATAAGTATTTGACCCCTCTGCAAAACATGACTTAGTACTTGGTGGCAAAACCCTTGTTGGCAATCAGAGGTCAGACGTTTCTTGTAGTTGGCCACCAGGTTTGCACACATCTCAGGAGGGATTTTGTCCCACTCCTCTTTGCAGATCTTCTCCAAGTCATTAAGGTTTCGAGGCTGACGTTTGGCAACTCGAACCTTCAGCTCCCTCCACAGATTTTCTATGGGATTAAGGTCTGGAGACTGGCTAGGCCACTCCAGGACCTTAATGTGCTTCTTCTTGAGCCACTCCTTTGTTGCCTTGGCCGTGTGTTTTGGGTCATTGTCATGCTGGAATACCCATCCACAACCCATTTTCAATGCCCTGGCTGAGGGAAGGAGGTTCTCACCCAAGATTTGACGGTACATGGCCCCGTCTATCGTCCCTTTGATGCAGTGAAGTTGTCCTGTCCCCTTAGCAGAAAAACACCCCCAAAGCATAATGTTTCCACCTCCATGTTTGACGGTGAGGATAGTGTTCTTGGGGTCATAGGCAGCATTCCTCCTCCTCCAAACACGGTGAGTTGAGTTGATGTCAAAGAGCTCCATTTTGGTCTCATCTGACCACAACATTTTCACCCAGTTGTCCTCTGAATCTTTCAGATGTTCATTGGAAAACTTCAGACGGGCATGTATATGTATTCTTGAGCAGGGGGACCTTGCGGGCGCTGCAGGATTTCAGTCCTTCACGGCGTAGTGTGTTACCAATTGTTTTCTTGGTGACTATGGTCCCAGCTGCCTTGAGATCATTGACAAGATCCTCCCGTGGAGTTCTGGGCTGATTCCTCACCGTTCTCATGATCATTGCAACTCCACGAGGTGAGATCTTGCATGGAGCACCAGGCCGAGGGATATTGACAGTTCTTTTGTGTTTCTTCCATTTGTGAATAATCGCACCAAATGTTGTCACCTTCTCACCAAGCTGCTTGGCGATGGTCGTGTAGCCCATTCCAGCCTTGTGTAGGTCTACAATCTTGTCCCTGACATCTTTGGAGAGCTCTTTGGTCTTGGCCATGGTGGAGAGTTTAGAATCTGATTGATTGATTGCTTCTGTGGACAGGTGTCTTTTTTTTTTACAGGTAACAAGTTTGAGTTTGAGTTTATTTTATTTTTACATGGACAGTGCACATTAATCAACGTTTCAGTAAAAGTGCCGGTTTTAGCCAGCCGGCTAATTTTCAACCGCAGTCCCTGGGCAGGTTATTAAAAACAATTACAATATAGACAATCATTGAACAGTGAGCACACGCAGAGTAACATAGGACAAGCAAGACATAGCATACAGACAGAGCAACATAGAACAAGCAAGACATAGCATACAGACAGAGCAACATAGAACAAGCAAGACGTAGCATACAGACAGAGCAACATAGAACAAAAAGCAACAAGACAAAATCCATAAAAGCAACAAAGTGTTTCCACACCTCACAAGCTCCAGACAACAGACAACATGGAAAGTGGTAATACACAGCTAGGGATTATGTTCACAAATCTGATTGACCTTTAGCCATGTCTTCATGCAATTTGTGAAAGTGTGATATGTGGTGCAGTTATGTGTGTCTGATGGCAGTGTATTCCAGACATGGGACGCTCTCACAGAGAAAGCGGATTTACTAAAGGTGCTTTTCCTTAATAAGGGAACTATACAGTCACCTCTCATGGCAGACCTTGTGGATCTGCTGCCATATGTTTGGGTTTTCTGTTTTACAAAAATACTGAGTGGAGGGGGAGCTAGGCCATTTAGGATCTTGAATACAAGCCATGCGTCGGTGTATTGCACAAGATTTTCCCAACTCAGGAGCTCATGCTTTCTGAGGATGTAACAGTGATGATGGCTATTGGGCTTCCTATCGAGCACTTTGAGAGCCTGTTTGTAGACAGACTGAATAGGTTTTAATGTTGTATAGCAAGCTTTGGCCCAACTAGTCAAGCAGTATGTTAAGTGGGGGAGTATCATCGATTTGAAGTACAGTCTTGCTACCTCTGTGGTCAAACAATTTCGTATAAATCGGAAATTAGCTAGGTTGAATTTGGTTATTTGAATGACCTTTTTCACATGCTTTTTAAAAGAGAGGTTGGAATCAAGTATGATTCCAAGGTACTTAAAATCAGATACCACCTGGAGCTTCTCCCCTGACACATAGACAACTGGCTCAGTAGCATCTGTTGCCCTCTTTGTGAAGAACATGAAAACTGTTTTTTTCACATTGAGATGCAAACACGAGTCACTGAGCCACTTTGTAACCTGGACCATTACAGTAGTGAGTTCTTGTGCAGCTTGTAGTTTGCTCTTTGCATGCACATATATCACTGAATCATCTGCATACATTTGAACTTCAGACCCAGTGCAGACGGAAGGCAGATCATTATTGTACAAGCTGAACAGGAGGGGCCCCAGTATTGACCCTTGGGGCACGCCCATATCATAACTAAGAGTGGGCGACAGCTCATTGCTCACTCTGACACACTGAGTTCTGCCTTCAAGGTATGATTTCATCCATCTCAAGGCATCGGGGGAAAAGTTGAACTTGGACAATTTTGTGATGAGAATCTCATGGTTAACAGTATCGAAAGCCTTCCTTAGGTCCAGAAACACAGCCCCAACAACGCCCCCTTTGTCCATCTTGGACTTCACATTTTCCAGAAGAAAGCAGTTGGCCTTTTCTGTGGAGTGTTTCGCTCTGAAGCCAAACTGCATGGAGTGTAATGTGAAGGGGCTGTTGTTGAGGTGGGAAATCAGTTGTTCTGCTACACACTTTTCAACAACCTTCGACACTACAGGTAGTGTACTAATGGACCTGTAGTTACTCACATCAGCAGGGTCGCCCGATTTAAAGATGGCCGTTATTATGGCTGACTTCCATACCCTTGGAAACACCCCCAGACCAATAGATGTGTTGGTGACCTTAGTAATGGGGCCAATGAGTGACTCTTTGTAGTTTTTAAGAAAGGTAGAGTCCAGCCCAAACACATCTTTGGATTTAGAGTTCTTTAGTGAGCTAATCACCTTGTTCACCTTTGACTCAGAAACCTCCCTTATGATGAAGACAGGTTGAGCGTCATTCACTAGCACTGAGCCCAATAAACCAGTGGAGGGGTTCTGTGTCAGTACCCTGACAGAGTCAATAAAGTAGGAATTGAAGGCTATTGCTATTTCGACTGCATCCTGTGTTAGATTGTTATTCACCATGATTTCTAGTCTTTTTGCGGTGTTACTATGGTCTTTCCCTGTTAACTTTTTTAGATTCTCCCAGATCAATTTACAATTTCCCTTTGCCTCACCAATTATGTTAATAAAAAAGTTTGCCTTGGCCTGTCTGATTTCTTTCATCACCTTATTTCTCAACATGGTAAACCTACGTCTGTCATGCTCTAATTTGGATTTTAGGGCTGTTTTTAGAGCATAATCTCGTTCTTTCATCAGTTTCCAGATTTTTCCATTTAGCCAAGGAAGAGTGCTCTTTTGGCCAGGTTTGGATTTGATTTTCTTTAGGAAACCATTTATTGTAGCCTGGATTGTGGATAGAAAAACCTCACTATCAGCTTCCACGTCTGTATAGGACAAGAGATCATTCCAGTTAATTCCATTAATTGCTTTTTCAAAATAGTTTAATTCGCTCTTAGGTATTCTTAGTTGATCCGGCTTTCTAACAGTAGAGAGCTTAAACCTGCTCTTAGACAACTTTCTGGCTATAAGTGTCAAATTATGATCAGATAGCCCAGTAACCATATTGAATGATTTAGTCACTCTCTCTGGTTTATTACTGAACACCAAATCAATCTGTGTTTTAGAGCAACAAGTCACCCTGGTTGGCCCTTTAACGAGCTGTGTAAGGTCAAAGGTATTAGTGATCCGTTTGAGGGTTTTCCTACAAGACTTGTCTTCATAATTAATATTAAAATCTCCCATTAAGATGACCTCCTTCCCAAAATCACATTCCCTAAGCATGTTATTAAACTGATCAAAAAACACACTTTTGGTGGAAGGTGGTCTATACATTCCAATAAGGGTAAAGGACATTTGGGGAGACAGTGTAACGTTCAGGCCAATACATTCTAGTTCATTATCACATGACCACTCAATTTGTTTACATCGGATATGTTCTTTAATGTAAATCATCAGACCCCCTCCTCTTCCTTCAATCCTGTTTCTCCTGAAAACATTGTAGCCATGCACAATCAAAGCAGCACATGGAGAGTTTGTATGGAGCCATGTCTCTGAGAGGCAGAGGAAGTAAGGTTGGAGTCTGTGAGTAGATGTTGAATTTGATCACTTTTTGGAATGACACTACGAATGTTCCAGTGCCCTCATAGTAGTCCCTTGGGCTTAGCCCGTGGGTCCCAGATGAATCGAGAGTGATTGACACATTGAAAAAAGTGACATTTTCTGTGTTTTCTGACAGCTGGGTTTAGGCCGTTTTGTTTGGTTTTGATTAGGGGCAGTTCGGTAGCGGAATTAACAATCCCTCCCGCTTGCACTGGATGCGGGGAACTAATGAAAACAGCTTGCGTACCAGAAGCAAAGTTGCGGTTAGGAGCACTCCCTTTAAGAGTGTGCTCCTAATCTCAGCTCGTTACCTGTATAAAACACACCTGGGAGCCAGAAATCTTTCTGATTGAGAGGGGGTCAAATACTTATTTCCCTCATTAAAATGCAAATCAATTTATAACATTTCTGACATGAGTTTTTCTGGATGTTTTTGTTGTTATTCTGTCTCTCACTGTTCAAATAAACCATTAAAATTATAGACTGATCCTTTCTTTGTCAGTGGGCAAACGTACAAAATCAGCAGGGGATCAAATACTTTTTTCCCCCACTGTATATGGGGCTTTGGTGACAAAACGGATGGCACTGTGATAGACTGCATCCAGTTTATTGAGTAGGGTATTGGAGGCTATTTTGTAAATGACATCGCCGAAGTCGAGGATCGGTAGGATGGTCAGTTTTATAAGGGTATGTTTGGCAGCATGAGTGAAGGATGCTATGTTGCGAAATAGGAAGCCAATTCTAGATTTAACTTTGGATTGGAGATGCTTATAGTGAGTCTGGAAGGAGAGTTTACAGTCTAACCAGACACCTAGGTATTTGTAGTTGTCCACATATTCTTAGTCAGAACCGTCCAGAGTAGTGATGCTGGACAGGCGGGCAGGTGCAGGCAGCGATCGGTTGAAGAGCATGCATTTAGTTTTACTTGTATTTAAGAGCAGTTGGAGGCCACGGAAGGAGAGGTGTATGGCATTGAAGCTCGTCTGGAGGTTAGTTAACACAGTGTCCAAAGAAGGGCCAGAAGTATACAGAATAATACCAATAACAGAGGGGGTCTGATCTTTGTGCCTCTGTAACTTTCTAATTTCTCATTATTCACGATTCATTCATGATTATTCATAATTATGGTAGCATCCACATGAATGTAGAAGTGCTCAGAAACATCTTCTATTCTTACTGACAATACAAGTGAAGTGACTCCAAAATGACAGGACATTATTCACCATTCAGTTTCTATTAGGAAAAACATCTTCCAAAACACAACCAAGACAAACTGCAAAATGAATTCAACAAGTTTGTAGAATCACAAGCTTAATGTAATCACTGCAGGCATGGAACATGGGACTAAATACTAAACTTATGACTACTTTAATACAATATAAGTGAATTTGTCCGAATATGTACAACTTTTTCAAATGGGAGAACTAAATACATAAAGTGCTTTCCTTTCTTAACAGTAACACAGCTATGTATGAAAATACCCTCAAATAAAAGGTGACATTCTGTACTGTCACCTGATATGAAACATCTCAAATCCAAAATGCTGGAGCATAGCACCACATTTAAAACTGTAAGCTTCACTGTCCAAACACATATGGTGTGGACTATGTGTGTCTGGTAAACACATGTGGATCTGGTGAACAGTTATCACTTGTTGACCAACTACAGGAATACTGACCTCAGAGTCTTCAGTCTGCAGTGTGGTTCCTCCAGTCCAGCAGAGAGCAGCTTCACTCCTGAATCCTTCAGGTCATTGTTACTCAGGTCCAGCTCTCTCAGGTGTGAGGGGTTTGACTCCAGAGCTGAGACCAGAGAAGCACAGCCTTCCTCTGTGACTAGACAGCCTGACAGCCTGCAAAGAGTCAAATCATATTAAAACCACACTGCTATTCTTTGGTGGTGAAAATAGTGGCAGTATATTTCTTCAACATATTTAGATATATCAGTGTCATGAAACCTTCCATATCTATTCATAAAATAATGTATCATCATTAAAAATGACAAATTATCAAAGTTTTGCCTGCAGATAGAAACATGTATAGTACAAATATTTGAGTAGACTGACCAGACCAGTTTAAAAGCAGTATCAGTCAAAAGACAGACAGTGAGGTATCAGATTTAGATTGTATTGAGTATACAGTCCTCACCATATCTATTTTGACAGTGAAGCAAACATTTTAAATGTGGCTCTAAACTCCAACATTTTGGATTTCAGATCAAATGTTTCAAATGAGGTGACAGTATATAATGTCACCTTTTATTTGAGGATATTTTCATACATATATGTTTCAACATTTAGAAAAATGAAAGCACTTTATGTATCTAGTCCCCCTATTTAAAGAAGTCATATGTTTTCTGACCAATTCACTCATAGTGTATTAAATTAGTCAAAAGTTAAGTATTTGGTCCCATATTCTTTGACTGCCATGATTGAGAAAGATCATGAATAATAATGAGTGAGAGAGTTACAGAGGCTACAACAAAACATGCTAACCTCTCACCATTACCAATAACAGAGGATACAACAAAACATGCTAACCTCTCACCATTACCAATAACAGAGGCTACAACAAAACATGCTAACCTCTCACCATTACCAATAACAGAGGCTACAACAAAACATGCTAACCTCTCACCATTACCAATAACAGAGGATACAACAAAACATGCTAACCTCTCACCATTACCATTAACAGAGGCTACAACAAAACATGCTAACCTCTCACCATTACCAATAACAGAGGCTACAACAAAACATGCTAACCTCTCACCATTACCAATAACAGAGGATACAACAAAACATGCTAACCTCTCACCATTACCAATAACAGAGGCTACAACAAAACATGCTAACCTCTCACCACTACCAATAACAGAGGCTACAACAAAACATGCTAACATCTCACCATTACGAATAACAGAGGCTACAACAAAACATGCTAACCTCTCACCATTACCAATAACAGAGGATACAACAAAACATGCTAACCTCTCACCATTACCAATAACAGAGGCTACAACAAAACATGCTAACCTCTCACCATTACCAATAACAGAGGATACAACAAAACATGCTAACCTCTCACCATTACCAATAACAGAGGCTACAACAAAACATGCTAACCTCTCACCATTACCAATAACAGAGGCTACAACAAAACATGCTAACCTCTCACCATTACCAATAACAGAGCCTACAACAAAACATGCTAACCTCTCACCATTACCAATAACAGAGGATACAACAAAACATGCTAACCTCTCACCATTACCAATAACAGAGGATACAACAAAACATGCTAACCTCTCACCGTTACCAATAACAGAGGCTACAACAAAACATGCTAACCTCTCACCATTACCAATAACAGAGGCTACAACAAAACATGCTAACCTCTCACCATTACCAATAACAGAGGCTACAACAAAACATGCTAACCTCTCACCATTACCTATAACAGAGGCTACAACAACACATGCTAACCTCTCACCATTACCAATAACAGAGGCTACAACAAAACATGCTAACCTCTCACCATTACCAATAACAGAGGCTACAACAAAACATGCTAACCTCTCACCATTACCAATAACAGAGGGGGTTTGATCTTTGTGCCTCCGTTTCTCATTTATCATCATTCACGATTCATTCATGGTTATTCATAATCATGGTAGCATCCACATGAATGTAGAAGTCACTGACAATAGAAGTGAAGTGACTCCAAAATGACAGGACATTATTTACTATTCAGTATCCATTAGGAAAAACATCATCCAAAACACAACCAAGACCAACTGCAAATGAATTCAACAAGTTAGTAGAATCACAAGCCTCACTGCAGGCGTCAGGAATCCCGCTTCCTGAGTCTGTTTCTGCCTGAGCTGACTGTTTTCTGTTTGGAGTCTAAGGGTGCGTTCAGAAACCTATCTGGTTGCCAGGCGACGAAGTTAGGCGGGAGATCTAGTGATTACCCTACACCTGCATCTCATCAACCTTCTGCACACCTGGTCCTGATCATCACCTCTTCATAAGCCCTGAGCTGACATCCATTCCCTGCTGGATCGTTAGCAACGAACAGCCTCATGTTTCCTGAGCTAGTCTTGTTGTTTTGTTCTTGTTACTGGTTACTCACCCCCCGTTTACTCTGTCTACAGTCATCCTCCCGGAACATTCAACTCCCTTGCCTGGCCGTCGGTGGATACAGTGACGTCATTGAATCCACCCATCTACTCTCATCAACTCACCTCCGCTGCCGCTCCGTCTCCTGGATCACTCAAATTACACATCAAGACTACCAATAAATACTCACCTTCATTTTACTCACCTTGTCCTGGTCTGCTTCTGGGTTCTGTCTTAGAGAAACGTGACAGCAGGCATGGAATATGGGACAACATGCTAAACTTATGACTACTTTAATACACTATAAGTAATATGTCCGAATAATTACGACTTTTTCAAATGGGAGAACTACATGCATAAAGTACTTTCATATCTGATAATACTGACCTCAGAGTCTCCAGTTTACAGTGGGGATTCCCTAGTCCAGCAGAGAGCAGCTTCACGCCTGAATCCTTCAGGTCATTGTTACTCAGGTCCAGCTCTCTCAGGTGTGAGGGGTTTGACTCCAGAGCTGAGACCAGAGAAGCACAGCCTTCCTCTGTGACTCCACAGCCTGACAGCCTGACAAAGAGATCATGACTTCAAACACATTGTTAATTTAGTGTAGAAGGACAATGGCAGATGCATTTGGTTAATTCTCCCAAACAACATATTCTTCTTCTGTGTCCTAGAATTGTATGGTCATATTGTTATACTAATGTGAAAATCAATGCATTTATTCACACACACACACACACACACACACACACACACACACACACACACACACACACACACGACACACACACACTGGACACACAGTCAGCATATAACTTTGTCCAAGTGGTGGTCAGAATGTTTGTATTACCTAGCCTGAAAAGTCAAACATGTCTGATATGAACATTGACATAAACCCTCTACATACTTGAGTTTCTCCAGTCTGCAGTGTGGATCCTCCAGTCCAGCAGAGAGCAGTCTGACTCCTGAGTCTCCTGGGTGATTGTAGCTCAGGTCCAGCTCTCTCAGGTGTGAGGGGTTTGACCTCAGAGCTGAGACCAGAGAAGCACAGCCTTCCTCTGTGACTCCACAGCCTGACAGCCTGCAATGAGATCATCATGACTTCACAAACACACTGTTAATTTAACACCAGTAGTGTTGAAGGACAATGGAAGATGCATTTGGTTTATTCTCTCAAACAACATATAGATTCATCTTCCGTCAGCTACAATTGTATGGTCATATTGTTATACTAATGTGAAAATCAATGCATTTATTCAATGTTTTCAATGTAATATTATACACATATTATAATGCATATTTTTCTTTAACCTGAATATTTCTTCCTGATGATTAGATTTTATATGTCATTTTATGTACTCACAGAAATGCACTGGAGGCTTTGAACACTGGCAGCAGCCTCAGAAGACCTTCCTCTGATCTGGAGTATTTCTTCAGGTCAAACACATCCAGCTCCTTTTCTGAAGTCAGCAATACAAAGACCAGAGCTGACCACTGTGCAGGTGACAGGTTGGGTTCTGAGAGACTTCCTGATCTCAGGAAGCTTTGGATCTCCTCCACTAGAGAATGGTCATTCAGTTCATTCAGACAGTGGAACAGATTGATGCTCCTCTCTGGAGAGGGATTCTCCCTGATCTTCTCCTTGATGTACTTGACTGTTTTTTCATGGGTCTGTGAGCTGCTTCTTGTCTTTGTCAGTAGATCTCGTAAGTGCTTCTGATTGGACTCCAGTGAGAGTCCCAGAAGGAAGCGGAGGAAAAGGTCCAGGTTTCCCATCTCACTGTGTAAGGCTTTATCCACAGCACTCTTGTAGAAAGAAACTTTAGGCTTGTCTCTGAACATCACAGAAAAGATCATGGCCTTTGTTTGCTGTTTGTCCATGAGATACAGAGAGAACAGCGCAGAAAGGTTCCTGGACGTTGATTGCGGTTCGGCCATTAGATTCTCATTGTTGTTGATGAATGAGAGGAACACATATAAAGCAGCCAGAAACTCCTGAATGCTCAGATGCACGAAGCAGTACACCTTGTCTTGGTACAGCGAACATTCCTCTTTAAAGAGCTGTGTGCACAATCCTGAGTACACCGAGGCTTCATTGACATCAATGCCAGCCTCTTTCAGGTCTTCTTCATAGAAAATCAGATTGCCCTTCACTAGCTGTTGAAAAGCCAGTTTTCCCAGTGACAGAATGCTCTCTTTATTCCAGTGTGGACCTGTCTCTTCTTCCCCAAGATACTTTTCATCCTTCTGTTTGGTATAAAACTCCACAAGGTGTGTGTACATCTCAGTCAGAGTCTTGGGCATCTCTTCTCTCTTAAGTTTCAGCAGGTTTTCAAGGACTGTTGCAGAAATCCAACAGAAGACTGGAATGTGGCACATGATGTGGAGGCTCCTTGATGTCTTTATGTGTGAGATGATTCTGCTGGCCAGGTCCTCATCACTGAATCTCTTTCTGAAGTACTCCTCCTTCTGTGGGTCTTTGAACCCTCGTACCTCTGTCACCTGGTCAACACACCCTGAAGGGATCTTATTGGCTGCTGCAGGTCGGGTAGTTATCCAGAGGAGAGCAGAGGGAAGCAGATTTCCCTTGATGAGATTTGTCAGCAGAACATCCACTGAGGTTGACTCTGTGACGTCCCAACAGATCTTGTTCTTCTGGAAGTCTAGGGGCAGTCGGCACTCATCCAGACCATCAAAGATGAACAGAACTTTGTACTTGTCGAAGTTTGACATTCCTGATTGTTTGGTTTCCATTGAAAAGTGATTAAGAAGTTCAATCAAAGTGTGTTTGTCCCCTTTCATCAAATTCAGCTCCCGGAAAGGGAATGAAAATACAAATTGGACATCCTGATTTGCTTTTCCTTCAGCCCAGTCCAGAATGAACTTCTGCACAGAGACTGTTTTTCCAATGCCAGCGACTCCCTTTGTCAGCACAGTTCTGATAAGTTTGTCTTGTCCAGTTAAGGGTTTGAAGATGTCGTTACATTTGATTGCAGTCTCTGGTCTTGCTTGTTTCCTGGTTGTTGTCTCAATCTGTCTCAGCTCATGTTCATTATTGACCTCTCCTGTTCCTCCCTCTGTGATGTAGAGCTCTGTGTAGATCTTATTGAGAAGTGTTGGGTTTCCTTGTTTAGCGATCCCCTCAAATACACATTGAAACTTCTTCTTTAGATTAGATTTGAGTTCACGTTGGCAAATCACAGCAAGCTCATCTGAATCTAGAAATAACACAGAGGATATTAATATTACGTCTGTTTTAATAACTACAGTATTGTAGGACTGTTATAACATTTTAAATTATAATCATTTATTCTCATAACTGAATGTATAAATGTGTAAATGTTTTCATAATGCATTACAGACTGGTGTGACTGATTATATTATTATTGGTATTATTGATGGTATTATTAATGTTGTCTCTCTCTGTCTCTCTAAATTAATCACCACAACACATCCCTTCTGCTACTTGATGAGGCCACTAGGTGTTGTGTTAAGGCTGCTACAATATCATTGAGTTACACAGCTATTTTAGCTGTACTTTAGCTACAGCTTTTAAATGTTATAAAACAGCATTCAACATGAGGCAGACAGATCTTACATTTCTCCAGTGTGTCAGCAAGCTCCTTCTGGTTCATTTTCCTCAGGACGTGCAGTGTGATCTTCAGAGCCCCCTCTCTGGCACTGCTCTCCTGCTTCTCATCTTCAGCATCCACCACTTCCTCTTCCTGCTTCTGACTCTCAAAGCCTTCTGGGAGTTCTGGACTAAGAATCCTCTTGAACATCTTCAGCTCGTTCTTCACAAATGTCATCATTTTCTCTTCAAGCAACTAAAATAAATCAAGTAAATAAGTTAAGCAAGAGAAGAAATGCTTTCTCATTAACACAATAATGAATAATTGACAGATAAACTTTACTTGAGGTAAACAAAAACAAATGTAGATAACAGGACCACATACACTGAATATGGAGTCCAGGTCTGTTTGATGACTCTGGGAAGACTGACCACTGAGAATCTCTGACTCTGATCTCTCCTGTTGGTTTCTGTGGACAAAACATGAGATTACATCTCCTCATCCAGGGAGTACACACACACACACACACACACACACACACACACACACACACAGGGAGGGAATGTTGTGTTTGTTTAATATTGTTTTAGGACTATGAAAATGGACTAAAGGATTAGCCTATGGATTATGAAAACAACCAAAAGAAATGTGAAAATGGGAGAGGAGAAATGACTAGAGACAGTGTTGTTTAACTCACTGACCATGACCCATGAGTTCTTCTTACCTTTGTTCAGTAGAAAAGTCTCCCTCTCTAAAGGATATAGGTTGACTCATTGACCAGTCACTCTTCATGGACACACAGCTGGGTACAGGGGAGGCTGGTCTCTCCTGCTTGATTGGACTTCAACACAACAGAGACAAACATTACATCTCTCATCTACTCTGATCTCAGATGGGAAACATATGAAGAGCTCTGGATTAGACAGACAGACAGACAGACAGACAGACAGACAGACAGACAGACAGACGGACAGACGGAGACATGCAGACAGAGACAGACAGAGACACAGACAGAGACAGACAGCGAAACACACACAGACAGAGAGACAGGCAAAGAGACAGACAGACAGACAGACAGACAGACAGACAGACAGACAGACAGACAGACAGACAGAGACACAGACAGAAAGCGGGACAGACAGTCAGAGACAGACAGACAGATAGAGACAGACAGAGACACAGACAGACAGACAGACAGACAAACAGAGACACAGACAGAAAGCGGGACAGACAGTCAGAGACAGGCAAAGACAGACAGAGACAGACACATAAAGACACAGAGACATACAGACACAGACACAGAGACAGACACACCGACAGAGAGACAGACAGAGACAGACACAGAGAGACAGAGAGAGAGACACACACAGACACAGAGACAGTGAGACAGAGACACACAGACAGACAGAGACAGACAGTGAAAGACACACAGACAGTGAAAGACACACAGACAGAGAAAGACACACAGACAGACAGACAGACAGACAGACAGACAGACAGACAGACAGACAGACAGAGAGAGAGACACACACAGACACAGAGACAGTGAGACAGAGACACACAGACAGACAGACAGACAGAGACAGACAGAGACAGACACACAGACAGAAACAGACATACAGACAGAGAAAGACACACAGACAGACAGAGACAGACAGCGAAATACACACAGACAGAGAGACAGGCAAAGAGACAGACAGACAGATAGACAGACAGAGAGACACACACACACGGAGGGAATGTTGTGTTTGTTTAATATTGTTTTAGGACTATGAAAATGGACTAAAGTATTAGCCTATGGATTATGAAAACAACCAAAAGAAATGTGAAAATGGGAGAGGAGAAATGACTAGAGACAGTGTTGTTTAACTCACTGACCATGACCCATGAGTTCTTCTTACCTTTGTTCAGTAGAAAAGTCTCCCTCTCTAAAGAATATAGGAGGATCCATAGACTGCTCACTCTTCATGGACACACAGCTGGGTACAGGGGAGGCTGGTCTCTCCTGCTTGATTGGACTTCAACACAACAGAGACAAACATTACATCTCTCATCTACTCTGATCTCAGATGGGAAACATAAGAAGAGCTCTGGATTAGACAGACAGACAGACAGACAGACAGACAGACAGACAGACAGACACAGAGAGAGACACAGAGACAGTGAGACAGACAGACAGACACACAGACAGCTAAAGACACACAGACAGACAGAGACAGACACAGAGACATACAGACACAGAGACAGACACAGAGACATACAGACACAGAGACATACACAGAGACAGAGACAGACAAACACAGAGACAGACACAGAGACATACAGACACAGAGACATACACAGAGACAGAGACAGACAAACACAGAGACAGACACAGAGACATACAGACACAGACACAGAGACAGACAGACACACAGAAACAGACACACCGACAGAGAGACAGACAGAGACAGACACAGAGAGACAGAGAGAGAGACACACACAGACACAGAGACAGTGAGACAGAGACACACAGACAGACAGAGACAGACAGTGAAAGACACACAGACAGAGAAAGACACACAGACAGACACACAGACAGACAGAGACAGACAGTGAAAGACACACAGACAGAGAAAGACACACAGACAGACACACAGACAGACAGACAGACAGACAGACAGACAGACAGACAGACAGACAGACAGACAGACAGACAGACAGACAGACAGACAGACAGAGATAGATACACAGACAGACAGACAGACAGACAGACAGACAGACAGACAGACAGACAGACAGACAGACAGACAGACAGACAGACAGAAAGAAAGACGCAGACACAGACAGACAGAGACAGAGAGACACACA
Organism: Salmo salar; assembly: GCF_965601325.2. NCBI lineage: Eukaryota > Metazoa > Chordata > Actinopteri > Salmoniformes > Salmonidae > Salmo > Salmo salar. Next base: position 1,719,887 of record NW_027675339.1, read on the forward strand.
CAGACAGACAGAGAGACAGACACAGAGACAGACAGAGACAGACACAGAGAGAGACACAGAGACAGTGAGACAGACAGACAGAGACAGACACAGAGACATACAGACACAGAGACA
>NW_027675339.1:1725000-1757500 GCF_965601325.2 Salmo salar
TAAATTAGCTTTTATTGTTTAAAGAAATTATTATAGAGGTGTGTTTTTTAATCATGGCATGGGGTTGTTCAATGACAGACATGTTTTTGTTTAAAATCTATCACTTGATGGTTTCCTTTCAGAGAGACAAATAATAATTTTTTACAAAATGCTATATATCTGCCTCACTCTCAAATGTGACCGACCGTTTCGATCTTATGTAGCAAAATTGTGTTTTTTACATTGGATAAAAGTAGAGACTCAGAGCTAGAAAATGATATATCAGACACTGCAGTTGAGGAACAATGGGAAAGTCATTCTGCTTTGAAAGTTGATAAACTTGGAACCCCACTTTTGAGAAAAAGGTCCTTTGAATGTTTTGGTACCTACTGGAGAGCTCTTCTTTGTCTACAGGGCTGTTACTTTGGCAGATAATGTCACCCATCTAAATAAATAGTTTATATATATAATTAACTAAATGTATGGTGTTTTTGTTTTATGTCAGTTTAATTGTTTGTTATGCTATAAACTTTTTATTTTATTATAAGTGGTAAAAGGAACTAGAAAATGTTATATTTTGCGATTCTGAGTAATTACTACTTTAGTAAGGAATAACACATTTTTTCAGCACTACTGCAGTTGCTAAATAATTCCAATAGATGGGAACATAAGACCACAAATGACATTTCAGAACATTAGTTTAGTTTTCTCCCTGGATACATCACCACTCCCCATCACAGGAAAACTCCTGTGTGCTTCTTTCTGTCCCTTTCCACACTGCTAACACAAGAGGAAGGACTGAAAAAGCATTTAACAGATTACTGTGAAGTAATATAATGATTCATGTTTATTATTACCTGTTTTTATGCTCATGTTTTGAAATTATAGTTCATTAACCTGTTGGGTCTAGGGGGCAGCATTTGCACGTCTGGATAAAAAAAATGTACCCGATTTAATCTGGTTACTAATCCTACCCAGTAACTAGAATATGCATATACTTATTATATATGGATAGAAAACACTCTAAAGTTTCCAAAACTGTTTGAATGGTGTCTGTGAGTATAACAGAACTCATTTGGCAGGCAAAACCCTGAGACATTTTCTGACAGGAAGTGGATACCTGATGTGTTGTATTGACTTTAAAGCTATCCCATTGAAAGACACAGGGGTTTAGGAATATTTTGGCACTTCCTATTGCTTCCACTAGATGTCACCAGCCTTTACAAAGTGTTTTGAGTCTTCTGGAGGGAGATCTGACCGAACAAGAGCCATGGAACGGTGATGTCCCATTAGACACCTGGCGCGCTACTTCATGTTGGGTACCCTCGTTCCAATACGTTATAAAAGGCTATGCATTCGTCCACCTTGAATATTATTCATGTTCTGGTTAAAAAAGGCCCTAATGATTTATGCTATACAACGTTTGACATGTTTGAACGAACGGAAATATATTTTTTCCCCTCGTTCATGACGAGAAGTCCGGCTGGCTTACATCATGTGCTAACGAGACGGAGATTTTTGGACATAAATGATGAGCTTTTTTGAACAAAACTACATTCGTTATGGACCTGTGATACCTGGAAGTGACATCTGATGAAGAGAATCAAAGGTAATGGATTATTTACATAGTATTTTCGATTTTAGATCTCCCCAACATGACGTCTAGTCTGTATCGCAACGCGTATTTTTCTGGGCACAGTGCTCAGATTATTGCAAAGTGTGATTTCCCAGTAAGGTTATTTTTAAATCTGGCAAGTTGATTGCGTTCAAAAGATGTAAATCTATAATTCTTTAAATGACAATATAATATTTTAACAATGTTTTCTAATTTTAATTATTTAATTTCTGACGCTGACTTGACTGCCGGTTATTGGAGGGAAACGATTTCCTCAACATCAATGCCATAGTAAAACGCTGTTTTTGTATATAAATATGAACTTGATAGAACTAAAAATGCATGCATTGTCTAACATAATGTCCTAGGAGTGTCATCTGATGGAGATTGTAAAAGGTTAGTGTATCATTTTAGCTGGTTTTATGGTTTTGGTGACCCTGTCTTTGACTTGACAAAACATTACACACAACTCTTGTAAATGTACTGTCCTAACATACTCTAAATTTATGCTTTCGCCGTAAAACCTTTTTGAAATCGTAAAACGTGGTTAGATTAAGGAGATGTTTATCTTTCAAATGGTGTAACATAGTTGTATTTTTGAAAAATTTGAATTTTGACATTTATTTGGATTCAAATTTGCCGCTCTTGAAATGCACCTGCTGTTGATGGAGTGCACCACAGGTGGCACGCTAGCGTCCCACCTAGCCCCAAGAGGTTAATATAACGATTATCAATAAGTCTGAACATTAATTCAGTCACCTCTAGTTGAGAAAAACGTATTTTCCAGGTACATTCATTGTCAAATTCATCAATCAGCATCGAGCCACTCTGTCTTCTCTCTCTAGTAGTCAACTCAGCCCTGGTAAAAAGCTGGTGTCGTCACTCTGCCTTCTCTCTCTAGTAGTCAACTCAGCCCCGGTAAAAAGCTGGTGTCTTCACTCTGCCTTCTCTCTCTAGTAGTCAACTCAGCCCTGGTAAAAAGCTGGTGTCGTCGCTCTGCCTTCTCTCTCTAGTAGTCAACTCAGCCCCGGTAAAAAGCTGGTGTCGTCACTCTGCCTTCTCTCTCTAGTAGTCAACTCAGCCCCGGTAAAAAGCTGGTGTCATCACTCTACCTTCTCTCTCTAGAAGTCAACTCAGCCCCGGTAAAAAGCTGGTGTCGTCGCTCTGTCTTCTCTCTCTAGTAGTCAACTCAGCCCTGGTAAAAAGCTGGTGTCGTCGCTCTGCCTTCTCCAGGGGCATGTTGAGGTAAATTTACTAACCGGGAGGGTTGAATTATGCAATTTATTGGTGGGCTGGAAGACGCACTCTTGTCTTTTCTATTCTGAGGTTGTTTACTCGCAATATCAGATATTAAGATGACTTTTTATAATAAATGTATACTGAGGTTCAATACCTGCTCTAGTCACTATTAATTTGCTCTCCTAAAAGCAACACAGCCCTAAAACGAGATATATAGCTAACTAAAGTTATGTTAATGAGTGACCATTTTAGAAAATCATGGGACATATAGTCTGGGGTTGCATGCTATTTTATGTCAATCATATTGCTGCTTGTAGCCTATAACTGATGCTTCGTGGTCTTATGCTGCCATCTATTGGAAATATTTACCAATTAAAAGTTATTAATGCACATTCAGACGTTGGTGAGGCAGCTGAGAATAAAAAATAAAAAAAGGAATGTGTCCAGCCTACTTGAGGCGCCCCGAAAAAAATATTCAAAAGATTGGTCCTTGGATACAGAGGGGTTAAACACTAAAGTTACCATCCATCTAGTGAAGAGAGGAGAACCGGACAGAGGTAGCCAGCATCCGTCAACGAGAGAGGGAGGATAGGATAACTAGGATGCTGCTGGTAGAGTAGCTAGCTAGTTTACCTGCTGTACCGACTAGCTAGGATAACTAGGATGCTGCTGGTAGAGTAGCTAGCTAGCTTACCCAGCTGTACCGACTAGCTAGGATAACTAGGATGCTGCTGGTAGAGTAGCTAGCTAGCTTACCCAGCTGTACCGACTAGCTAGGATAACTAGGATGCTGCTGGTAGAGTAGCTAGCTAGCTTACCCAGCTGTACCGACTAGCTAGGATAACTAGGATGCTGCTGGTAGGGTAGCTAGCTAGCTAGCTTACCCAGCTGTACCGACTAGCTTGGATAACTAGGATGCTGCTGGTAGAGATGCTAGCTAGCTTACCTAGCTGTACCAACTAGCTTGGATAACTAGGATGCTGCTGGTAGAGTAGCTAGCTAGCTTACCCAGCTGTACCGACTAGCTAGGATAACTAGGATGCTGCTGGTAGAGTAGCTAGCTAGCTTACCTAGCTGTACCGACTAGCTAGGATAACTAGGATGCTGCTGGTATAGTAGCTAGCTAGCTTACCTAGCTGTACCGACAAGCTAGGATAACTAGGATGCTGCTGGTAGAGTAGCTAGCTAGCTTACCTAGCTGTACCGACTAGCTAGGATAACTAGGATGCTGCTGGTAGAGTAGCTAGCTAGCTTACATAGCTGTACCGACTAGCTAGGATAACTAGGATGCTGCTGGTAGAGTAGCTAGCTAGCTTACCTAGCTGTACCGACTAGCTAGGATAACTAGGATGCTGCTGGTAGAGTAGCTAGCTAGCTTACATAGCTGTACCGACTAGCTAGGATAACTAGGATGCTGCTGGTAGAGTAGCTAGCTAGCTTACCTAGCTGTACCGACTAGCTAGGATAACTAGGATGCTGCTGGTATAGTAGCTAGCTAGCTTACCTAGCAGTACTGACTAGCTAGGATAACTAGGATGCTGCTGGTATAGTAGCTAGCTAGCTTACCCAGCTGTTCCGACTAGCTAGGATAACTAGGATGCTGCTGGTAGAGTAGCTAGCTAGCTTACCCAGCTGTACCGACTAGCTAGGATAACTAGGATGCTGCTGGTAGGGTAGCTAGCTAGCTAGCTTACCCAGCTGTACCGACTAGCTTGGATAACTAGGATGCTGCTGGTAGAGATGCTAGCTAGCTTACCTAGCTGTACCAACTAGCTTGGATAACTAGGATGCTGCTGGTAGAGTAGCTAGCTAGCTTACCCAGCTGTACCGACTAGCTAGGATAACTAGGATGCTGCTGGTAGAGTAGCTAGCTAGCTTACCTAGCTGTACCGACTAGCTAGGATAACTAGGATGCTGCTGGTATAGTAGCTAGCTAGCTTACCTAGCTGTACCGACAAGCTAGGATAACTAGGATGCTGCTGGTAGAGTAGCTAGCTAGCTTACCTAGCTGTACCGACTAGCTAGGATAACTAGGATGCTGCTGGTAGAGTAGCTAGCTAGCTTACCCAGCTGTACCGACTAGCTAGGATAACTAGGATGCTGCTGGTAGAGTAGCTAGCTAGCTAGCTTACCCAGCTGTACCGACTAGCTTGGATAACTAGGATGCTGCTAGTAGAGTAGCTAGTTAGCTTACCCAGCTGTTCCAACTAGCTAGGATAACTAGGATGCTGCTGGTAGAGTAGCTAGCTAGCTTACACAGCTGTACCGACTAGCTAGGATAACTAGGATGCTGCTGGTAGAGTAGCTAGCTAGCTTACCCAGCTGTACCGACTAGCTAGGATAACTAGGATGCTGCTGGTAGGGTAGCTAGCTAGCTAGCTTACCCAGCTGTACCTACTAGCTTGGATAACTAGGATGCTGCTGGTAGAGATGCTAGCTAGCTTACCTAGCTGTACCGACTAGCTAGGATAACTAGGATGCTGCTGGTAGAGTAGCTAGCTAGCTTACCTAGCTGTACCGACTAGCTAGGATAACTAGGATGCTGCTGGTAGAGTAGCTAGCTAGCTTACCTAGCTTTACCGACTAGCTTGGCTAGCTAGCAGGACGTTCGTCTGTCGTTTGTCTCGATGATGATGACGAATCCGGTGAACCACAAAATGAAACAAGGATAGAGAGTGAAAAGGATCTGGCTACACTCATCCTGTCCCTGACCGTAAAGCAAAAAGCTAATTGAACAATAAAGTTTGGCGTTTCAACACTGTAACAAACTCCATCGTTATTCCCCAAAATTTACCTTAGTCCACTCTGCGCGTAACCGGACAATATTCTTGGTGCCACACCGGACGTGGACTCGGACAGTTCCAGAACGCGGACTTGAGCAGTGCAACACAATCAACTAAGCCCAGTCTTTACAGTGGGTTACATTAGTAATATTCATTTTTTATTATTATGTTAAACAAACGTTCCACTTTTTTTATAACAATATTTTGAGATCTAGGCCCATATCCACAAAGCGTCTCAGAGTAGAGAAGTGGTCGTATAAGTGCTGAGAATAAAGACATTTGACACTTCGGGGAATAAATTAAAGCTATGCATGAAATCTCTAGTCCCACCTAGTCAGCAGATATTTAGGACACCTCGTGAGCTGTCCTAAGTAGTTAAGAGTTAACAGCAGGTGTCTTGATAATACTATAGAACAATGCAGTGAGTCAGTGGTTCCTGAGCCACATGTAAATGCTTTGTAGTAGTTAAAATAATGTTTTGATATTTGATATGATCAATCCATAAATAATATATGTCCTGTGCTTTTGGCAATGATTTATGTATAATACTTATGTATAACAAGTGATACCATGTATGTCTCCAAAGCATTTTGTCTTCATTTTGGCAGATTAATTTATGCTAATTTCCCAAGATTAACTCAGGTTTTTTTCGCCCAGCGATTAAGGAGTTGGAGCTGTGGCAGGAGTTGGACCTGTGGCTGAAAGGTGGCTGGTTTGAATCCCGGGCCGGGCGCTGGAAAAAACAGGAGGAATTGATCTGACCACTGGAGGGCTGCTGGGTTCACATCCTCAAAACATTCACCTTTCATTGATCAGAACTCTAGAGGTTCTTCTTCACTGAACCCCAAAATATATATCACTTTTAGTGGTTCCATATATTAAGGAAGTGATAGAAGCCTTTTTGGTTCTATAAGGAACCTTCTTTTCTGAGTGTAAAATTAACACGTTTTTCTTTTGATTATTTAATTATCCACATCATGTTATTTCAAGTTCTCCCTTGGGAGCACAACATCACATTGTTAAAAAAATTATCCTAAATTTGGCATGGCTATAAATTGGGCAATTGAAGACATCTCGGGCGTAATATGTGTTCGATGAAAATGAACATTGTATTCAACGTTGTAGGCAACATTATTGGCAAGGGACTTGATGCCTACTATGCCAAAGCTATTTAGAGTTGTTAAACGGGTGTGAAGAGTGTGTTGATATAACGATAATATTGTCAAAATTCTGATTGTAACAACGATCAGAATTGGTTAAAAAACTATGCATTCCATTATATTAGGCAATAATTAAGAGTAGACAAAGTGGTCGTGTCATGTGAAAATTCTATCAAATGTCTTACATTGCAACGAGTACAGTCAGGGTGCCGTGGAGCCCCTGCAGTACCTCCACAGACCCCGGATTGAGAACCCCTGATTTAGCAGATGCTCTTATCCAGAGAGATTTACAGTAAGTGCATTCATCTTAATATTTATTTTGGGAATAAACGTAAAAAAATCTTCATAAAAGGATATGAACTATGACCTGTCCACCAAACATGATACCTTGTTGTGCTGCTGATCCAGTTTCTACTGGTCTGACTGAGGATATGAACTCTGACCTGTCCACCAGACGTGATACCTTGTTGTGCTGCTGATCCAGTTTCTACTGGTCTGACTGAGGATATGAACTCTGACCTGTTCACCAGACGTGATACCTTGTCCCGAAACTGTAGTTTCAACCCCCTCCCTCCCTCCCTCCCTCCCTCCCTCCCTCCCTCCCTCCCTCCCTCCCTCCCTCCCTCTCTCTCCCTCCCTCCCAATCCATCCCTCTTTCTCCCTCCCTCAACCTCTGAATGCTCAACTATGAAAAGCAACCTCACATTTACTCCTGAGGTGCTGACCTGTTGCAACCTCTATAACCACTGTGATTATTATTTCACCCTGCTGGTCATCTAGGAACATTTGAACATCTTGAAGAACGATCTGGCCTTAATGGCCATGTACTCTTATAATCTCCACCCGGCACAGCCAGAAGAGGACTGGCCACCCCTCATAGCCTGGTTCCTCTCTACCCAGTACAGCCAGTAGAGGACTGGTCACCCCTCAGAGCCTGGTTCCTCTCTACCCAGCACAGCCAGAAGAGGACTGGCCACTCCTCAGAGCCTGGTTCCTCTCTACCCAGCACAGCCAGAAGAGGACTGGCCACCTCTCATAGCCTGGTTCCTCTCTACCCAGCACAGCCAGTAGAGGACTGGCCACCCCTCATAGCCTGGTTCCTCTCTACCCAGTACAGCCAGAAGAGGACTGGCCACTCCTCATAGCCTGGTTCCTCTCTAGGTTTCTTCCTATGTTCCTGCCTTTCTAGGGAGTTTTTCCAGCCACCGGGCTTCAACATCCGAACATGATCTGTTCAGCACGAGACGAAAGGTAGACCCAATGACGTGTTTCTGCCAATGAGATTCAAATCAAATCAAATTGTATTTGATAAAAAATAAATAATAATAATAACAATAAAATAACGATAACGAGACTTTAAGGAGTACCAGTACTGAGTCAATGTGCAGGGGTACCAGGAAGTTGAGGTAATAATGAGACTATAAGGAGTACCCATACTGAGTCAATGTGCAGGGGTACCAGGTAGTTGAGGTAATAATGAGACTATAAGGAGTACCAGTACTGAGTCAATGTGCAGGGGTACCAGGTAGTTGAGGTAATAATGAGACTATAAGGAGTACCAGTACTGAGTCAATGTGCAGGGGTACCAGGTAGTTGAGGTAATAATGAGACTATAAGGAGTACCAGTACTGAGTCAATGTGCAGGGGTACCAGGTAGTTGAGGTAATAATGAGACTATAAGGAGTACCAGTACTGAGTCAATATGCAGGGGTACCAGGTAGTTGAGGTAATAATGAGACTATAAGGAGTACCAGTACTGAGTCAATGTGCAGGGTACCAGGTAGTTGAGGTAATAATGAGACTATAAGGAGTACCAGTACTGAGTCAATGTGCAGGGGTACCAGGTAGTTGAGGTAATAATGAGACTATAAGGAGTACCAGTACTGAGTCAATGTGCAGGGGTACCAGGTAGTTGAGGTAATAATGAGACTATAAGGAGTACCAGTACTGAGTCAATGTGCAGGGGTACCAGGTAGTTGAGGTAATAATGAGACTATAAGGAGTACCAGTACTGAGTCAATGTGCAGGTGTACCAGGTAGTTGAGGTAATAATGAGACTATAAGGAGTACCAGTACTGAGTCAATGTGCAGGGGTACCAGGTAGTTTAGGTAATAATGAGGCTATAAGGAGTACCAGTACTGAGTCAATGTGCAGGGGTACCAGGTAATTGAGGTAATAATGAGACTATAAGGATTACCAGTACTGAGTCAATGTGCAGGGGTACCAGGTAGTTGAGGTAATAATGAGACTATAAGGAGTACCAGTACTGAGTCAATGTGCAGGGGTACCAGGTAGTTGAGGTAATAATGAGACTATAAGGAGTACCAGTACTGAGTCAATGTGCAGGGGTACCAGGTAGTTGAGGTAATAATGAGGCTATAAGGATTACCAGTACTGAGTCAATGTGCAGGGGTACCAGGTAGTTGAGGTAATAATGAGGCTATAAGGAGTACCAGTACTGAGTCAATGTGCAGGGGTACCAGGTAGTTGAGGTAATAATGAGGCTATAAGGAGTACCAGTACTGAGTCAATGTGCAGGGGTACCAGGTAGTTGAGGTAATAATGAGGCTATAAGGAGTACCAGTACTGAGTCAATGTGCAGGGGTACCAGGTAGTTGAGGTAATAATGAGACTATAAGGAGTACCAGTACTGAGTCAATGTGCAGGGGTACCAGGTAGTTGAGGTAATAATGAGACTATAAGGAGTACCAGTACTGAGTCAATGTGCAGGGGTACCAGGTAGTTGAGGTAATAATGAGACTATAAGGAGTACCAGTACTGAGTCAATGTCCAGGGGTACCAGGTAGTTGAGGTAATAATGAGACTATAAGGAGTACCAGTACTGAGTCAATGTGCAGGGGTACCAGGTAGTTGAGGTAATAATGAGACTATAAGGAGTACCAGTACTGAGTCAATGTGCAGGGGTACCAGGTAGTTGAGGTAATAATGAGACTATAAGGAGTACCCATACTGAGTCAATGTGCAGGGGTACCAGGTAGTTGAGGTAATAATGAGACTATAAGGAGTACCAGTACTGAGTCAATGTGCAGGGGTACCAGGTAGTTGAGGTAATAATGAGGCTATAAGGAGTACCAGTACTGAGTCAATGTGCAGGGGTACCATGTAGTTGAGGTAATAATGAGACTATTAGGAGTACCAGTACTGAGTCAATGTGCAGGGGTACCAGGTAGTTGAGGTAATAATGAGACTATAAGGAGTACCAGTACTGAGTCAATGTGCAGGGGTACCAGGTAGTTGAGGTAATAATGAGACTATAAGGAGTACCAGTACTGAGTCAATGTGCAGGGTACCAGGTAGTTGAGCTAATAATGAGACTATAAGGAGTACCAGTACTGAGTCAATGTGCAGGGGTACCAGGTAGTTGAGGTAATAATGAGACTATAAGGAGTACCAGTACTGAGTCAATGTGCAGGGGTACCAGGTAGTTGAGGTAATAATGAGGCTATAAAGAGTACCAGTACTGAGTCAATGTGCAGGGGTACCAGGTAGTTGAGGTAATAATGAGGCTATAATTGAGGTAATATGTAAATGTAGGTAGATGTAAAAGTGACTAGGCAATCAGGATAGAGATTACATGTCCTCGTCCAGGGATTGCACACACACACACACACACACACACACACACACACACACACACACACACACACACACACACACACACACACACACACACACACACACACACACACACACACACACACACACACACACACACACACACACACACACACACACACAGGGAGGGAATATTGTGTTTGTTTAATATTGTTTTAGGACTATATAAATGGATAAAAGGATTAGCCTATGGATTATGAAAACAACCAAAAGAAATGTGAAAATGTGAGAGGAGAAATGACTAGAGACAGTGTTGTTTAACTCACAGACCAATGAGTTCTTCTTACCTTTGTTCAGTAGAAAAGTCTCCCTCTCTAAACAGTATAGGTAGACCCATAGACTTGTCACTCTTCATGGACACACAGCTGGGAACAGGGGAGGCTGGTCTCTCCTGCTTGATTGGTCTTCAACACAACAGAGACAAACATTACATCTCTCTTCTACTCTGAGCTCAGATGGGGAAACAAGTGTTTCATTCCAAAACGCTAAATATCCATTTTCAGAAATGTTGCGAAATGTAATTTTATTCTTTAAAGAAATTATTAAACCACTACAAGGCTTTATAAAGGCTTTTAACGTTTGTAATTTCCACTTCAAAATGTCAGACTTTATTTGATGGAAAAAAATGGATCAACCACTATAAAAAATGTCCCTCAATTTACAATCCACACGAACAAACACATTTGCTGCTGTTTTCCTGCTGTGAGAAACTGGGTCAAATTAAGAGATGGCATCTGTAAGTGCATTCATCTAAAGATATCTAGGTGAGACAACCACATATCACAGTCAAATATACAGGATACCAACATTCCATTCCTGTTAAACAATGGATATACAGCATTTAGCAACAAAACACATTTTCACACACACATCTAAAATCTAGAACAAAATAGTCAGCTCACCTCTTAGCTTTGGTATCATGTCCCCCAGAGACACTCATTTTAGAGGCAGGGCCCCCCTCCTCTCTCTCCCCAGAGACACTCATTTTAGAGGCAGGGTCCCCCTCCTCTCTCTCCCCAGAGAGACTCATTTTAGAGGCAGGACCCCCCTCCTCTCTCTCCCCAGAGACACTCATTTTAGAGGCAGGGTCCCCCTCCTTTCTCTCCCCAGAGACACTCATTTTAGAGCAGTGACCCCTAAACAGAGATCCAACATGTTGGTTGTGGTTAACACAGTGACAACTAAACAGAGATCCAGCATGTTGGTTGTGGTTAACACAGTGACCCCTAAACAGAGATCCAGCATGTTGGTTGTGATTAACACAGTAACAACTAAACAGAGATCCAACATGTTGGTTGTGGTTAACACAGTGACAACTAATTATTGAATGTAAATTGTTCTCATTTATTCATTCTCTTAGAAATAAAACATTTCCTAACAGATACATCCAAACAGTCAGGTGATTTAATGCATCACGTGAACATGTAATCCTGACTGATATTTGCCACCTCATCTCCATGTTTAGTGTCAATAATAATAATAATAATAACAATAATAATAATAATAATAATAATAATAATAATAATAATAACAATAATAATAATAATAATAATAATAATAATAATAATAATAACAATAATAATAATAATAATAATAATAATAGTAATAATAGTAATAATAATAATAATAATAATAATAATAATAATAATAATAATAACAATAATAATAATAATAATAATAATAATAATAATAATATTAATAATAATAATAATAATAATAACAATAATATAATGTGTCACTCTTCGTTAAGGCAGGGGTTCCCAGATGTGCTTTGTGACCCACCAACGGAGGTGTTTTTGAGTTGGGTTGAACGGTGAAAACCAAACCATCTGACATGGATAATCCTGTGTTCTGATGCTCTAACATGATAACAACATCAGTGGGGGCCTAATTGTCTAGCTTTTATTCAGCTGATTGAAAATTATCAAAGATTATATGCTATAATTGAAAAAGTCCATTATCTTTTCTACATACTTTCTATTTGGTTTTAGTCGTTTAATAAGTTAATACTGAAAACATTTGTTTTTGGCAATGTCATCCCTCGACCCACCTGTACCCCTGCCGTGATCCACAAGTGGTCCTGACAGAGTTCACATAGGCTACCAGTAGCAGGACTCATCACCTTCAAGTCAGTTTCATTCTAAATAACTGAGCATGTAGCAATATTATCTAAACATTTCCTACAGAGACCATCAGGTCATCATCAATATAAAGGATATTATCTAAACATTTCCTACAGAGACCATCAGGTCATCATCAATATAAAGGATATTATCTAAACATTTCCTACAGAGACCATCAGGTCATCATCAATATAAAGGATATTATCTAAACATTTCCTACAGAGACCATCAGGTCATCATCAATATAAAGGATATTATCTAAACATTTCCTACAGAGACCATCAGGTCATCATCAATATAAAGGATATTATCTAAACATTTCCTACAGAGACCATCAGGTTATCATCAATATAAAGGATATTATCTAAACATTTCCTACAGAGACCATCAGGTCATCATCAATATAAAGGATATTATCTAAACATTTCCTACAGAGACCATCAGGTCATCATCAATATAAAGGATATTATCTAAACATTTCCTACAGAGACCATCAGGTCATCATCAATATAAAGGATATTATCTAAACATTACCTACAGAGACCATCAGGTCATCATCAATATAAAGGATATTATCTAAACATTACCTACAGAGACCATCAGGTCATCATCAATATAAAGGATATTATCTAAACATTTCCTACAGAGACCATCAGGTCATCATCAATATAAAGGATATTATCTAAACATTACCTACAGAGACCATCAGGTCATCATCAATATAAAGGATATTATCTAAACATTACCTACAGAGACCATCAGGTCATCATCAATATAAAGGATATTATCTAAACATTTCCTACAGAGACCATCAGGTCATCATCAATATAAAGGATATTATCTAAACATTTCCTACAGAGACCATCAGGTCATCATCAATATAAAGGATATTATCTAAACATTACCTACAGAGACCATCAGGTCATCATCAATATAAAGGATATTATCTAAACATTTCCTACAGAGACCATCAGGTCATCATCAATATAAAGGATATTATCTAAACATTTCCTACAGAGACCATCAGGTCATCATCAATATAAAGGATATTATCTAAACATTTCCTACAGAGACCATCAGGTCATCATCAATATAAAGGATATTATCTAAACATTTCCTACAGAGACCATCAGGTCATCATCAATATAAAGGATATTATCTAAACATTTCCTACAGAGACCATCAGGTCATCATCAATATAAAGGATATTATCTAAACATTTCCTACAGAGACCATCAGGTCATCATCAATATAAAGGATATTATCTAAACATTTCCTACAGAGACCATCAGGTCATCATCAATATAAAGGATATTATCTAAACATTTCCTACAGAGACCATCAGGTCATCATCAATATAAAGGATATTATCTAAACATTTCCTACAGAGACCATCAGGTCATCATCAATATAAAGGATATTATCTAAACATTTCCTACAGAGACCATCAGGTCATCATCAATATAAAGGATATTATCTAAACATTTCCTACAGAGACCATCAGGTCATCATCAATATAAAGGATATTATCTAAACATTTCCTACAGAGACCATCAGGTCATCATCAATATAAAGGATATTATCTAAACATTTCCTACAGAGACCATCAGGTCATCATCAATATAAAGGATATTATCTAAACATTTCCTACAGAGACCATCAGGTCATCATCAATATAAAGGATATTATCTAAACATTTCCTACGGAGACCATCAGGTCATCATCAATATAAAGGATATTATCTAAACATTTCCTACAGAGACCATCAGGTCATCATCAATATAAAGGATATTATCTAAACATTTCCTACAGAGACCATCAGGTCATCATCAATATAAAGGATATTATCTAAACATTTCCTACAGAGACCATCAGGTCATCATCAATATAAAGGATATTATCTAAACATTTCCTACAGAGACCATCAGGTCATCATCAATATAAAGGATATTATCTAAACATTTCCTACAGAGACCATCAGGTTATCATCAATATAAAGGATATTATCTAAACATTTCCTACAGAGACCATCAGGTCATCATCAATATAAAGGATATTATCTAAACATTTCCTACAGAGACCATCAGGTCGTTCAGCAATATAAAGGATATTATCTAAACATTTCCTACAGAGACCATCAGGTCATCATCAATATAAAGGATATTATCTAAACATTTCCTACAGAGACCATCAGGTCATCATCAATATAAAGGATATTATCTAAACATTTCCTACAGAGACCATCAAGTCATCATCAATATAAAGGATATTATCTAAACATTTCCTACAGAGACCATCAGGTCATCATCAATATAAAGGATATTTAAAAACATTTCCTACAGAGACCATCAGGTCGTTCAGCAATATAAAGGATCATATCTCAAGCCTACTCTGTCTATTGAATGTTTATATAAAGGATATTTAAAAACATAATAATGATTAGCCTAGACTTACCAGAGTCTGTCTGTCTTTCCTTCAAATCAACACAACACAGGAAATCAAATATTTTCTGACGCTCTTGCAGAGGAAGTAGTCTATATTACAAACTTCAAAATCCTTTTTATATTAATCTCAAATACACTACAATTTTTAAATTCCCTACATGGCAGGAAAGTTCTCATGCAAAAGGTTATACAATTCAGATCCTGTACAGAGTTTGTCTTTGGTTTCGGGAAGGCTGAAAGATAACATTGAAATCCCCCCAAGTATTGCAAACAGGATGTTAACTTAGTCACAAGGTTGGGCTAACTACAGTAGTGTTGCAAAATCCTTTACACCCCACTCTTCCCCATCAGTCTTAAGAACAAAACATGTGGTTTAATGTAGATACATTTAGATACAACAGAAACAATATGTGGTATTCTCAACTTCTCTTTTAACAGAACAGAGACATTTCAGAGGAAAGGCTGGTGGGAAGTGTTATAGGAGGACGGGTTCATTTTTATGGCTGAAATGGAATAAATAAATGAATTCCATTTATTCCATTCCAGTCTTTACACTGAGCCTGTCCTCATATTGCTCCTCCACCAGCCTCCTCTGGTTTGTATGTGAAAGTATGCAGGAATTCATGTTGTTGTGGAGGGAAATTATATTTAAACAAAATACTTTTAAAAGGTATAATGCAGCCGTAAAAATAAAATAAAATCAGACAGTAGAATCAGACCTGCTCCCTGACTTTTAACACTAGAATCAGTCCTATATGATAATATCAGTTTTTACCTTTATTTAACTAGGCAAATCAGTTGAGAAAAAAATCTTATTTTCAATGACGGCCTACGAACAGTGGGTTAACTGCCTTGTTCAGGGGCAGAACGACAGATTTTTACCTTCTCAGCTCAGGGATTCGATCCAGCAACCTTTCAAGTACTGGCTCAACACTCTAACCATTTGGCTACCTGCCGCCTCTACACTCGAACCACTAGACTACCTGCCGCCTCTACACTCTAACCACTAGACTACCTGCCACCTCTACACTCTAACCACTAGGCTACCTGCCACCTCTACACTCTAACCACTAGGCTACCTGCCGTCCCCCACTCTAACCACTAGGCTACCTGCCGCCTCTCCACTCTAACCACTAGGCTACCTGAGGCCCCTCCACTCTAACCACTAGGCTACCTGCCGTCCCTCCACTCTAACCACTAGGCTACCTGCCGCCTCCACACTCTAACCACTAGGCTACCTGCCGCCTCTCCACTCTAACCACTAGGCTACCTGCCGCCTCTACACTCTAACCACTAGGCTTCCTGCCGTCCCTCCACTCTAACCACTAGGCTACCTGCCGCCCCTCCACTCTAACCACTAGGCTACCTGCCGCCTCTCCACTCTAACCACTAGGCTACCTGCCGCCTCTACACTCTAACCACTATGCTTCCTGCCGCCCCTCCACTCTAACCACTAGGCTACCTGCCGCCTCTACACTCTAACCACTAGGCTACCTGCCTCCCCTCCACTCTAACCACTAGGCTACCTGCCGCCTCTACACTCTAACCACTAGGCTACCTGCCGCCCCTCCACTCTAACCACTAGGCTACCTGCCGCCCCTCCACTCTAACCACTAGGCTACCTGCCACCCCTCCACTCTAACCACTAGGCTACCTGCCGCCCCTCCACTCTAACCACTAGGCTACCTGCCACCCCTCCACTCTAACCACTAGGCTACCTGCCACCCCTACACTCTAACCACTAGGCTACATGCCGCCTCTACACTCTAACCACTAGGCTACCTGCCGTCCCTCCACTCTAACCACTAGACTACCTGCCGTCCCTCCACTCTAACCACTAGGCTACCTGCCGCCCCTACACTCTAACCACTAGACTACCTGCCGTCCCTCCACTCTAACCACTAGGCTACCTGCCGCCCCTACACTCTAACCACTAGACTACCTGCCGTCCCTCCACTCTAACCACTAGGCTACCTGACGGTCCCTCCACTCTAACCACTAGGCTACCTGCCGCCCCTCCACTCTAACCACTAGGCTACCTGTCGTCCCCAAATGAGGCCTAACTGAATGATAAGAAGGATGAAGAGGTTGATTTAATGTAGAAAGACAATAGTGTAATGATGAGTTTGTGTTATGCCTATTTATCAGCAGCAAATCCTTTGACCACACCCCTTTGTGGGTTAATAATATTCTCTTTTATGTTTTACTTTCCACAAATAAACTGTTGTGGGTCTGTTTTATTGACTGTAACTCGAACACTAATCACATGTATTGTAAGGAAATGAACACATGCTATGAGTTACAGTAGGCCTTTAGAGTAATGTAAAACATGTCCTGGACTCTGTCCAAGGTAATGAGCGGGAAACAAATGATAACAGTCAACCTTCACAGCCGGCCCATCGACACTACTCCTAAACTTTACCAAAACTAATTTCACACATGATAAGAGTTATCCTGATCAGATGGCCCATCGACACTACTCCTAAACTGTACCAAAACTAATTTCACACATGATAAGAGTTATCCTGATCAGCTGGCCCATCGACACTACTCCTAAACTGTACCAAAACTAATTTCACACATGATAAGAGTTATCCTGATCAGCTGGCCCATCGACACTACTCCTAAACTATACCAAAACTAATTTCACACATGATAAGAGTTATCCTGATCAGCTGGCCCATCGACACTACTCCTAAACTATACCAAAACTAATTTCACACATGATAAGAGTTATCCTGATCAGCTGGCCCATCGACACTACTCCTAAACTGTACCAAAACTAATTTCACACATGATAAGAGTTATCCTGATCAGCTGGCCCATCGACACTACTCCTAAACTATACCAAAACTAATTTCACACATGATAAGAGTTATCCTGATCAGCTGGCCCATCGACACTACTCCTAAACTATACCAAAACTAATTTCACACATGATAAGAGTTATCCTGATCAGCTGGCCCATCGACACTACTCCTAAACTGTACCAAAACTAATTTCACACATGATAAGAGTTATCCTGATCAGCTGGCCCATCGACACTACTCCCAAACTGTACCAAAACTAATTTCACACATGATAAGAGTTATCCTGATCAGCTGGCCCATCGACACTACTCCTAAACTATACCAAAACTAATTTCACACATGATAAGAGTTATCCTGATCAGCTGGCCCATCGACACTACTCCTAAACTGTACCAAAACTAATTTCACACATGATAAGAGTTATCCTGATCAGCTGGCCCATCGACACTACTCCTAAACTATACCAAAACTAATTTCACACATGATAAGAGTTATCCTGATCAGCTGGCCCATCGACACTACTCCTAAACTGTACCAAAACTAATTTCACACATGATAAGAGTTATCCTGATCAGCTGACCCATCGACACTACTCCTAAACTCTACCAAAACTAATTTCACACATGATAAGAGTTATCCTGATCAGCTGGCCCATCGACACTACTCCTAAACTATACCAAAACTAATTTCACACATGAAAATAGTTAGCCTGTAGACAAGGTTACGTTTACAATAATCTGATGAGTGACAATATTAGGCCTATCAGTTGTCATATTGAACATGAAGAGATGGGAGCATCAGGTACATGAAGAGATGGGAGCATCTTGTAATTGACAGATGCAGTGAAAGGAGCATCTCTTTATCAAATCCTCCTTCAGAGTCACATGCAGGTAAAACATTGTGATTTCTATATAGTACTGTATCAGAAAGAGCAGATTCTGCAGGTTAAACATTGTGATTTCTATATAATACTGTATCAGAAAGAGCAGATTCTGCAGGTTAAACATTGTGATTTCTATATAGTACTGTATCTGAAAGAGCAGATTCTGCAGGTAACACATTGTGATTTCTATATAATACTGTATCTGAAAGAGCAGATTCTGCAGGTAAAACATTGTGATTTCTATATAATACTGTATCAGAAAGAGCAGATTCTGCAGGTAAAACATTGTGATTTCTATATAATACTGTATCAGAAAGAGCAGATTCTGCAGGTAAAACATTGTGTTTCTATATAGTACTGTATCTGAAAGAGCAGATTCTGCAGGTTAAACATTCTGTTTCTATATAGTACTGTATCTGAAAGAGCATATTCTGCAGGTTAAACATTGTGATTTCTATATAGTACTGTATCTGAAAGAGCAGATTCTGCAGGTAAAACATTGTGATTTCTATATAGTACTGTATCTGAAAGAGCAGATTCTGCAGGTAAAACATTGTGATTTCTATATAGTACTGTATCTGAAAGAGCAGATTCTGCAGTTTCCTTGACACTTACCTTTATCAAATAACTCTCAACATTCAAGAGGTGCAGCTTTATTTCCAAAGTTCAATTTTTCTTCAACAATATCCGTGTTGTCCATGTTTTAATCACATGACCACTCCAGCAGCAGCATTGATCTGGCAACTAAGCAAAAACTATTAACATAATCAAATTAAAATCTGCTATTCTGTCGTCAATGGATGAACGGCCAATAGAAACCAGATAGAAACTGATCGTGGTGCATGTGACTTCAGTTCTGGTTAGCCACAGATGTAGAAACCAACTTGCTCAAGGTCTTTCCATGTCTGGGGAAAGATGAAACCAGGCCAGCGGGTGACTGTCTGAGACTGTCTGAGACTGTGGTTTTGAGTCACGTGGAGCCTTACATGTACAAAGGCAGAATTGTGACCATGGACAGCTTCTTCACATCAATTCCCTGTCAGACAAGTTGATTGCAAAGAAGACTAGCCTGCTATGAACAGTGAACACACAAAGTTGACTAGCCTAGCCAGGTCATTATAGTATATACAGTATCTCTACCATATACAGACACCAACTACTATCCCCTTCTATTATGTTACTTTCACATTAGATGGCAAGACTCTGTAAATGGTACTAATACGGTACTTGCCGCTGGACTGTTGCAGTGTTCTACAATGTGCTCGACATGGCTGCTATCAACACGTGTTGTACAAGCAATGCCTTGTCAAGACAGTCAGCAGGAGAGATTTCATGATGGATCTGGCATGTGAGCTTTGTGAGAACCACATGAACGCAGAGAAAGAAGCTACAGTCACCAAGCAGGCAGCAGGTCATGCTCTCCCTCTTCCCCCAGGCACCACATCTCCCTCGGGGGAGAAAGAAGCTACAGTCACCAAGCAGGAAGCAGGTCCTGCTCTCCCTTTTCCCCAAGCACCACAGCTCCAAGCAGGCAGCAGGTCCTGCTCTCTCTCTTCCCCAAGCACCACAGCTCCAAGCAGGCAGCAGGTCCTGCTCTCACTCTTCCCCAAGCACCACAGCTCCAAGCAGGCAGCAGGTCCTGCTCTCACTCTTCCCCAAGCACCACAGCTCCAAGCAGGCAGCAGGTCCTGCTCTCACTCTTCCCCAAGCACCACAGCTCCAAGCAGGCAGCAGGTCCTGCTCTCACTCTTCCCCAAGCACCACAGCTCCAAGCAGGAAGCAGGTCCTGCTCTCCCTCTTCCCCAAGCACCACAGCTCCAAGCAGGCAGCAGGTCCTGCTCTCTCTCTTCCCCAAGCACCACAGCTCCAAGCAGGCAGCAGGGCCTGCTCTCCCTCTTCCCCAAGCACCACAGCTCCAAGCACCACAGTCTTGTCATCAATACATTTCCACGAATATTTATTTATGAAATTAATCGTAATTGTTCATAATAATTGTTCATGCAGTGGTGCTTTTGTTTAGGAACAAAGAATACATTTCACCTGGCTGGTTTTATTATTATTATATATTTTATTGTTTCTAACTTGTCAAAAGAAGCTGTAACTGGACTTTATTAAGTACTATAACTCTATTACTAATTGAATCTACAAATAAAGTTGATCAAATGGATTACACTGTAATGTTTATATTGTAAGGGAAACGGAAATGGGCTGTAGGACGATTTATTTTCTACTTAGTAGATTGAACAATTGTTGTTATGTTATTGCTATATTTCCACTAATATTTCTTCATGTAATTAATCCTTAACAATAGTTTATACACTATTTATCAAGTGTTGATTTCTGCACCTTGCTGGTTGATATTCATCTGATGCATATGATAAAGTGGACGCCTGGCAACTTTCTCTAGCGGGGACGTATAGGCTGATAGACCAGGTGGTTCTAGTGTTAAGGACTGGTAGATGGGTGTTCTGATAGGCTGATAGACCAGGTGGTTCTAGTGTTAAGGACTGGTAGATGGGTGTTCTGATAGGCTGATAGACCAGGTGGTTCTAGTGATAAGGACTGGTAGATGGGTGTTCTGATAGGCTGATAGACCAGGTGGTTCTAGTGTTAAGGACTGGTAGATGGGTGTTCTGATAGGCTGATAGACCAGGTGGTTCTAGTGTTAAGGACTGGTAGATGGGTGTTCTGACAGGCTGATAGACCAGGTGGTTCTAGTGTTAAGGACTGGTAGATGGGTGTTCTGACAGGCTGATAGACCAGGTGGTTCTAGTGTTAAGGACTGGTAGATGGGTGTTCTGATAGGCTGATAGACCAGGTGGTTCTAGTGTTAAGGACTGGTAGATGGGTGTTCTGATAGGCTGAAAGACCAGGTGGTTCTAGTGTTAAGGACTGGTAGATGGGTGTTCTGATAGGCTGATAGACCAGGTGGTTCTAGTGTTAAGGACTGGTAGATGGGTGTTCTGATAGGCTGATAGACCAGGTGGTTCTAGTGTTAAGGACTGGTAGATGGGTGTTCTGATAGGCTGATAGACCAGGTGGTTCTAGTGTTAATTAATGACTGGTAGATGGGTGTTCTGATAGGCTGAAAGACCAGGTGGTTCTAGTGTAAGGACTGGTAGATGGGTGTTCTGATAGGCTGATAGACCAGGTGGTTCTAGTGTTAATTAAGTACTGGTAGATGGGTGTTCTGATAGGCTGATAGACCAGGTGGTTCTAGTGTTAAGGACTGGTAGATGGGTGTTCTGATAGGCTGATAGACCAGGTGGTTCTAGTGTTAATTAAGGACTGGTAGATGGGTGTTCTGATAGGCTGATAGACCAGGTGGTTCTAGTGTTAAGGACTGGTAGATGGGTGTTCTGATAGGCTGATAGACCAGGTGGTTCTAGTGTTAAGGACTGGTAGATGGGTGTTCTGATAGGCTGAAAGACCAGGTGGTTCTAGTGTTAATGACTGGTAGATGGGTGTTCTGATAGGCTGATAGACCAGGTGGTTCTAGTGTTAAGGACTGGTAGATGGGTGTTCTGATAGGCTGAAAGACCAGGTGGTTCTAGTGATAAGGACTGGTAGATGGGTGTTCTGATAGGCTGATAGACCAGGTGGTTCTAGTGTTAAGGACTGGTAGATGGGTGTTCTGATAGGCTGAAAGACCAGGTGGTTCTAGTGATAAGGACTGGTAGATGGGTGTTCTGATAGGCTGATAGACCAGGTGGTTCTAGTGTTAAGGACTGGTAGATGGGTGTTCTGATAGGCTGATAGACCAGGTGGTTCTAGTGATAAGGACTGGTAGATGGGTGTTCTGATAGGCTGATAGACCAGGTGGTTCTAGTGTTAATTAAGGACTGGTAGATGGGTGTTCTGATAGGCTGATAGACCAGGTGGTTCTAGTGTTAAGGACTGGTAGATGGGTGTTCTGATAGGCTGATAGACCAGGTGGTTCTAGTGATAAGGACTGGTAGATGGGTGTTGACCATTCACTCATGCTGACCGGCTCCAGTACTTTGTTCTTGACTAAAGCCTCCAAGTCAGCCTAGACTTTTGGTCAGATAGGATAAGCTACAGGTCCTGCTTTCAGAACCTTTGGTTTGCTGTCTGGCTTAATGCCAAGCTTCCCTGTGATGTCGTTCATACAACCCTGCTGTCCATTAAATCCATCTGTTTCTTTAAGATGGCAGGTAGGTCTGTGTCTCCATGTGTCATTGTCTGCACTGATGGCCAGTCCAGTGTGATTTTCTCCAACTATGAACATCCCAGTAGTGATGCATAGTCTCCTTTCAGGAGGTAGAGTGGCAGCTTTTCAGTTGGTCTGTTTACCTGAACTGTGACATCAGTGATGCCTCTCACAGAGACAGATTCACCTGTGTAAGTCTTTAACACGAGGTGCGCTGGTTGAAGTGGAAGGTGTTTCAGTGTGATTTCCTGGTCTGATGAGTCACTCACCTCAGTGTTCTCTTACTCAACAGTGTGAACATGTTTCTTGTTTCCCGTTTTGCATTTTCTGTTCTCTTTTTGTTTCTAGAGGATTTGTCAAGTGTGTATTTTTTTACCACAGGCAGGACAATCCAGGGCATTACACCGACATGTAGAATCCAGACATCCCAGTATACCACAGGCTGGACAATCCATGTCCTTACACCAGCATGTAGAATCCTGACATCCCTTTATACCACAGGCTGGACAATCCATGTCCTTACACCAGCATGTAGAATCCTGACATCCCTTTATACCACAGGCTGGGCAATCCATGTCCTTACACCAGCATGTAGAATCCTGACACCCCTTTATACCACAGGCTGGACAATCCATGTCCTTACACCAGCATGTAGAATCCTGACATCCCTTTATACCACAGGCTGGACAATCCATGTCCTTACACCAACATGTAGAATCCTGACATCCCTTTATACCACAGGCTGGGCAATCCATGTCCTTACACCAGCATGTAGAATCCTGACATCCCTTTATACCACAGGCTGGGCAATCCATGTCCTTACACCAGCATGTAGAATCCTGACATCCCTTTATACCACAGGCTGGGCAATCCATGTCCTTACACCAGCATGTAGAATCCTGACATCCCTTTATACCACAGGCTGGGCAATCCATGTCCTTACACCAGCATGTAGAATCCTGACATCCCTTTATACCACAGGCTGGGCAATCCATGTCCTTACACCAGCATGTAGAATCCTGACATCCCTTTATACCACAGGCTGGACAATCCATGTACTTACACCAACATGTAGAATCCTGACATCCCTTTATACCACAGGCTGGGCAATCCATGTCCTTACACCAGCATGTAGAATCCTGACATCCCTTTATACCACAGGCTGGGCAATCCATGTCCTTACACCAGCATGTAGAATCCTGACATCCCTTTATACCACAGGCTGGACAATCCATGTACTTACACCAACATGTAGAATCCTGACATCCCTTTATACCACAGGCTGGGCAATCCATGTCCTTACACCAGCATGTAGAATCCTGACATCCCTTTATACCACAGGCTGGACAATCCATGTCCTTACACCAGCATGTAGAATCCTGACATCCCTTTATACCACAGGCTGGACAATCCATGTCCTTACACCAGCATGTAGAATCCTGACATCCCTTTATACCACAGGCTGGACAATCCATGTCCTTACACCAGCATGTAGAATCCTGACATCCCTTTATACCACAGGCTGGACAATCCATGTCCTTACACCAGCATGTAGAATCCTGACATCCCTTTATACCACAGGCTGGACAATCCATGTCCTTACACCAGCATGTAGAATCCTGACATCCCTTTATACCACAGGCTGGACAATCCATGTCCTTACACCAGCATGTAGAATCCTGACATCCCTTTATACCACAGGCTGGACAATCCATGTCCTTACACCAGCATGTAGAATCCTGACATCCCTTTATACCACAGGCTGGACAATCCATGTCCTTACACCAGCATGTAGAATCCTGACATCCCTTTATACCACAGGCTGGACAATCCATGTCCTTACACCAGCATGTAGAATCCTGACATCCCTTTATACCACAGGCTGGACAATCCATGTCCTTACACCAGCATGTAGAAGAAGCCTGATGTCCCACCTTGCCACAGTGGAAGCATGTGACTTGATTTTCCCGTCTCTGATTTTCAGTTGAAACTCTGCGCACTTTTCATTTTTTTGTGATCAACTTTTTTATTTATTATAAAGGAACACAGACAAGAACAAAAAGCAGCAGGAATGGTTATACAGCTAGAGACACAATACTGTTAAAATATAAATATCAGTATATTATGTAAACCAGGTATTGCAGGTAAATACAATTATAATTAACCACATATAAAATCACTCACCTGAGCTGCATCAACCCCTCCTGGGACCACCCCAACCCACCCTCCATCCCCTCCTGGGACCACCCCAACCCACCCTCCTACCCCTCCTGGGACCACCCCAATCCACCCTCCTACCCCTCCTGGGACCACCCCAACCCACCCTCCATCCCCTCCTGGGACCACCCCAACCCACCCTCCATCCTCTCCTGGGACCACCCCAACCCACCCTCCAACCCCTCCTGGTACCACCCCAACCCACCCTCCAACCCCTCCTGGGACCACCCCAACCCACCCTCCATCCCCTCCTGTGACCACCCCAACCCACCCTCCAACCCCTCCTGGGACCACCCCAACCCACCCTCCATCCCCTCCTGGGACCACCCCACCCCACCCTCCATCCCCTCCTGGGACCAACCCAACCCACCCTCCTACACCTCCTGGGACCAACCCAACCCACCCTCCAACACCTCCTGGGACAGATTTTGACTCATATTGAGTGATAAGACTGAGCTATTTAAAAACACTTTTTCAACATTTCAAGATAGCAGTTAGTTCAGTTTGATCTTATTAAAGACAGCTGTATCATTTTTTTATTCATTTTGACATATTGTTTGGGACCACTTTTTTTGCTCTGTTTGAAGGCTGTCAGCTTCTTCTCAGGAAGAGAATCCCTTAGCCTTTCGACTAATTTTGGGTTAGTTCGACTAATTTTGGGTTAGTTCTCTCAAGAAGAACTAACCCATCTCAACATGACAGAAAGTAAGACAGGGAAACCCATCTCAACATGACAGAAAGTAAGACAGGAGAACCTATTTCAACATGACAGAGAGTAAGTCAGGAGTCCCTGACCTTATCTTCTCTCAAGAAGATGTCTGGTAGGCCCATTTAAATACCTTTTTTGGACATTTCAAGAGCCGTCCGCCAGTCCGGAGCCGCCAGAGCCGCCCGCCAGTCCAGAGCCGCCCGCCAGTCCGGAGCTGCCCGCCAGTCCAGAGCCGCCCGCCAGTCCAGAGCCGCCAGAGCCGCCCGCCAGTCCAGAGCCACCTAAGTGGGCGAAGCCTAGGGTGGAGCGGAGTCCACGTCCCGAACCTAAGCCACCTCCAGTATAGGTGGGTTGGGGAGGGGGGGTGTAGCACTAGTGCCGTCGTTGACGGCAGCCACCCTCCCTTCCCTCCCTTTTTGTTTAGGGGGTATTTGGGTTTTGTTTTTGTTCTTGTTTTGGGGGGGATTTTGGTTTTTCTTTTTAGGTGCATTCTGGGGTCTGCACCTTTAGGGGGGGTACTGTCACGTCCTGACCAGCAGAGGGAGTAATTGTATTATATTTGGTCAGGACGTGGCAGAGGGGTATTTGTTTCATATGGTTCGGGTTGTGTGTGTTATTTAACCTCTTGGGGCTAGGTGGGACGCTAGCGTGCCACCCGTGGTGCACTCCATCAACAGCAGGTGCATTTCAAGAGCGGCAAATTTGAATCCAAATAAATGTCAAAATTCAAATTTTTCAAAAATACAACTATTTTACACCATTTGAAAGATAAACATCTCCTTAATCTAACCACGTTTTACGATTTCAAAAAGGTTTTACGGCGAAAGCATACATTTAGAGTATGTTAGGACAGTACATTTACAAGAGTTGTGTGTAATGTTTTGTCAAGTCAAAGACAGGGTCACCAAAACCATAAAACCAGCTAAAATGATGCACTAACCTTTTACAATCTCCATCAGATGACACTCCTAGGACATTATGTTAGACAATGCATGCATTTTTAGTTCTATCAAGTTAATTTTTATATCCAAAAACAGCGTTTTACTATGGCATTGATGTTGAGGAAATCGTTTCCCTCCAATAACCGGCAGTCAAGTCAGCGTCACAAATTAAATAATTAAACTTAGAAAACATTGGTAAAATATTATATTGTCATTTAAAGAATTATAGATTTACATCTCTTGAACTCAATCAACTTGCCAGATTTAAAAATAACCTTACTGGGAAATCACACTTTGCAATAATCTGAGCACTGCGCCCAGAAAAATACGCGTTGCGATACAGACTAGACGTCATGTTGGGGAGATCTAAAATCGAAAATACTATGTAAATAATCCATTACCTTTGATTCTCTTCATCAGATGTCACTTCCAGGTATCACAGGTCCATAACGAATGTAGTTTTGTTCAAAAAAGCTCATCATTTATGTCCAAAAATCTCCGTCTCGTTAGCACATGATGTAAGCCAGCCGGACTTCTCGTCATGAACGAGGGGAAAAAATATATTTCCGTTCGTTCAAACATGTCAAACGTTGTATAGCATAAATCATTAGGGCCTTTTTTAACCAGAACATGAATAATATTCAAGGTGGACGAATGCATACTCTTTTATAACGTATTGGAACGAGGGTACCCAACATGAACACGCGCGCCAGGTGTCTAATGGGAC
The DNA here is from genome assembly GCF_965601325.2 of Salmo salar. NCBI lineage: Eukaryota > Metazoa > Chordata > Actinopteri > Salmoniformes > Salmonidae > Salmo > Salmo salar. Next base: position 1,752,439 of record NW_027675339.1, read on the forward strand.
ATCATCGTTCCATGGCTCTTGTTCGGTCAGATCTCCCTCCAGAAGACTCAAAACACTTTGTAAAGGCTGGTGACATCTAGTGGAAGCAATAGGAAGTGCCAAAATATTCCTAAGCCCCTGTGTTTTTCAATGGGATAGGTTTAAAGTCAATACAACACATCAGGTATCCACTTCCTGTCAGAAAATGTCTCAGGGTTTTGCCTGCCAAATGAGTTCTGTTATACTCACAGACACCATTCAAACAGTTTTAGAAACTTTAGAGTGTTTTCTATCCATATATAATAAGTATATGCATATTCTAGTTACTGGGTAGGATTAGTAACCAGATTAAATCGGGTACATTTTTTTTATCCAGACGTGCAAATGCTGCCCCCTAGACCCAACAGGTTAAGTTTTGTTCTAGTGTTGGTGTCACGTCCTGACCAGCAGATGGAGCTATTGTTTTAGTTTTGGGGTCAGGACGTGGCAGTTTTTTGTATGAGAATGTTTGTATTGTTGATTGGGACTTCCAATTGAAGGCAGGTGTGTTGAGTTGCCGTTGATTGGAAGTCCTATATAGGTGTGTGTGTTTTTCTTTGGGGTTATTGGTGGTTGTTCTTGCACTGCGTTTTTGTATGCCTGTAAGACTGTCCCTGTTGTGTTTATTGTTTTTTCAGTGGATGCTTTACTCCTTTTTAAAAAATTAAAATATGAGCATCCATATTCCCGCTGCGCCTTGGTCCTCCTTTCAACAGCACGAAGGATTTTGTGACAGAACCACCCACCAAAGGACCAAGCAGCAGAAGAGGAGGAAGCCACTGGAGAAAAAAATGGAGGAATGGACCTGGCAGGACGAAAGACAATTCTGGGAGGACAAGTTAAGGGAGCTAAGGGAACCTGAGAGGCAGCCCCAACATTTTTTTGGGGGGGGGCACACGAGTAGTTTGGCCAGGCCAGGGAAGAGCCATAAGCCAGCTACCCGTGACTACAGGGAGGTGCGTATGAGGTGGAGGGCGCCATGTTACGCTGAGGTACGCACCATCTCGCCTATACGGACGCACAGCCCAGTCCACCCGGTACCAGCGCCCCGCAGGTGCCAGGGCAAGGTGAGCATCGAGCGGAAGGGGTCAAGCCAACCCTGCACTCAAGACCACCAGTGCGCCCTTTCGGTCCGGTGTTTCCCGCTAGACGCACTAGCATGGAGGTGCGTGTCTCCAGGCTGGCACGTCCAGTACCAGCCCCACGCATCAGGAGTCTAGTGCGTCAGCCCAGTCTCGCCAGGCGTAAGTCGCCAGAGCTGCCCGCAAGTCAACAGTCACCAGAGCTGCCCGCCAGTCAACAGTCACCAGAGCTGCCCGCCAGTCAACAGTCACCAGAGCTGCCCGCCAGTCGTACGTCGCCAGAGCTGCCCGCCAGTCGTACGTCGCCAGAGCTGCCCGCCAGTCAACAGTCACCAGAGCTGCCCGCCAGTCAACAGTCACCAGAGCCGCCTGCTAGTCAGAAGCTGCCAGAGTGGCCCGACTGCCCGGAACTGCCAGAGTGGCCCGACTGCCCGGTTCTGCCAGGGTGGCCAGACTGCCCGGTTCTGCCAGACTGCCCGGTTCTGCCAGAGTGGCCAGACTGCCCGGTTCTGCCAGAGTGGCCAGACTGCCTGGTTCTGCCAGAGTGGCCAGACTGCCCGGTTCTGCCAGAGTGGCCAGACTGCCCGGTTCTGCCAGAGTGGCCCGACTGCCCGGTTCTGCCAGAGTGGCCCGACTGCCCGGTTCTGCCAGAGGTGCCTGCCTGCCCGGATCTGCCAGGGTGCCCTGCCTGCCCTCCGGCCCAGCCCGAGTGGCCCTCCTGTCCTCCGGCCCAGCCCAAGTGGCCCTCCTGTCCTCCGGCCCAGCCCGACTGGCCCTCCTGCACCCCAGCCCAGCCCGAGTGGCCCTCCTGCCCTCCGGCCCAGCCCGAGTGGCCCTCCTGCCCTCCGGCCCAGCCCGAGTGGCCCTCCTGTCCTCCGGCCCAGCCCGAGTGGCCCTCCTGCCCCCCGGCCCAGCCCGAGTGGCCCTCCTGCCCCCCGGCCCAGCCCGAGTGGCCCTCCTGTCCTCCGGCCCAGCCCGAGTGGTCCTCCTGTCCTCCGGCCCAGCCCGAGTGGTCCTCCTGTCCTCCGGCCCAGCCCGAGTGGCCCGCATGTCTTCCGACCCAGCCCGAGTGGTCGGTCTGCCAGGGTCAGCCCGAGTGGCCCGTCTGCCCGGTGCAGCTATCGGCGCCACCAAAGTGGGCGATGCCGAAGGTGGAGCGAGGTCCACGTCCTGCACCTGAGCCACCTCCAGGATAGGTGGGTTGGGGAGGGAGGGTGTAGCACAGTGCCGTCGGTGACAGCAGCCACCCCCCTTCCCTCCCTTATTGTTTAGGGGTTATTGTTTATGGGTTTTTTGTTGGTGTTTTCTGTTGGTAGGTGCATTCCGGGGTCTGCACCTTTAGGGGGGGGTACTGTCACGTCCTGACCAGCAGATGGAGCTATTGTTTTAGTTTTGGGGTCAGGACGTGGCAGTTTTGTGTATGGGAATGTTTGTATTGTTGATTGGGACTTCCAATTGAAGGCAGGTGTGTTGAGTTGCCGTTGATTGGAAGTCCTATATAGGTGTGTGTGTTTTTCTTTGGGGTTGTGGGTGGTTGTTCTTGCACTGCGTTTTTGTATGCCTGTAAGACTGTCCCTGTTGTGTTTATTGTTTTTTCAGTGGATGCTTTACTCCTTTTTAAAAAATTAAAATATGAGCATCCATATTCCCGCTGCGCCTTGGTCCTCCTTTCAACAGCACGATGGATTTTGTGACAGAACCACCCACCAAAGGACCAAGCAGCAGAAGAGGAGGAAGCCACTGGAGAAAAAAATGGAGGAATGGACCTGGCAGGACGAAAGACAATTCTGGGAGGACAAGTTAAGGGAGCTAAGGGAACCTGAGAGGCAGCCCCAACATTTTTTTGGGGGGGGGCACACGAGTAGTTTGGCCAGGCCAGGGAAGAGCCATAAGCCAGCTACCCGTGACTACAGGGAGGTGCGTATGAGGTGGAGGGCGCCATGTTACGCTGAGGTACGCACCATCTCGCCTATACGGACGCACAGCCCAGTCCACCCGGTACCAGCGCCCCGCAGGTGCCAGGGCAAGGTGAGCATCGAGCGGAAGGGGTCAAGCCAACCCTGCACTCAAGACCACCAGTGCGCCCTTTCGGTCCGGTGTTTCCCGCTAGACGCACTAGCATGGAGGTGCGTGTCTCCAGGCTGGCACGTCCAGTACCAGCCCCACGCATCAGGAGTCTAGTGCGTCAGCCCAGTCTCGCCAGGCGTAAGTCGCCAGAGCTGCCCGCAAGTCAACAGTCACCAGAGCTGCCCGCCAGTCAACAGTCACCAGAGCTGCCCGCCAGTCAACAGTCACCAGAGCTGCCCGCCAGTCGTACGTCGCCAGAGCTGCCCGCCAGTCGTACGTCGCCAGAGCTGCCCGCCAGTCAACAGTCACCAGAGCTGCCCGCCAGTCAACAGTCACCAGAGCCGCCTGCTAGTCAGAAGCTGCCAGAGTGGCCCGACTGCCCGGAACTGCCAGAGTGGCCCGACTGCCCGGTTCTGCCAGGGTGGCCAGACTGCCCGGTTCTGCCAGACTGCCCGGTTCTGCCAGAGTGGCCAGACTGCCCGGTTCTGCCAGAGTGGCCAGACTGCCTGGTTCTGCCAGAGTGGCCAGACTGCCCGGTTCTGCCAGAGTGGCCAGACTGCCCGGTTCTGCCAGAGTGGCCCGACTGCCCGGTTCTGCCAGAGTGGCCCGACTGCCCGGTTCTGCCAGAGGTGCCTGCCTGCCCGGATCTGCCAGGGTGCCCTGCCTGCCCTCCGGCCCAGCCCGAGTGGCCCTCCTGTCCTCCGGCCCAGCCCAAGTGGCCCTCCTGTCCTCCGGCCCAGCCCGACTGGCCCTCCTGCACCCCAGCCCAGCCCGAGTGGCCCTCCTGCCCTCCGGCCCAGCCCGAGTGGCCCTCCTGCCCCCCGGCCCAGCCCGAGTGGCCCTCCTGTCCTCCGGCCCAGCCCGAGTGGCCCTCCTGCCCCCCGGCCCAGCCCGAGTGGCCCTCCTGCCCTCCGGCCCAGCCCGAGTGGCCCTCCTGTCCTCCGGCCCAGCCCGAGTGGTCCTCCTGTCCTCCGGCCCAGCCCGAGTGGTCCTCCTGTCCTCCGGCCCAGCCCGAGTGGCCCGCATGTCTTCCGACCCAGCCCGAGTGGTCGGTCTGCCAGGGTCAGCCCGAGTGGCCCGTCTGCCCGGTGCAGCTATCGGCGCCACCAAAGTGGGCGATGCCGAAGGTGGAGCGAGGTCCACGTCCTGCACCTGAGCCACCTCCAGGATAGGTGGGTTGGGGAGGGAGGGTGTAGCACAGTGCCGTCGGTGACAGCAGCCACCCCCCTTCCCTCCCTTATTGTTTAGGGGTTATTGTTTATGGGTTTTTTGTTGGTGTTTTCTGTTGGTAGGTGCATTCCGGGGTCTGCACCTTTAGGGGGGGGTACTGTCACGTCCTGACCAGCAGATGGAGCTATTGTTTTAGTTTTGGGGTCAGGACGTGGCAGTTTTGTGTATGGGAATGTTTGTATTGTTGATTGGGACTTCCAATTGAAGGCAGGTGTGTTGAGTTGCCGTTGATTGGAAGTCCTATATAGGTGTGTGTGTTTTTCTTTGGGGTTGTGGGTGGTTGTTCTTGCACTGCGTTTTTGTATGCCTGTAAGACTGTCCCTGTTGTGTTTATTGTTTTTTCAGTGGATGCTTTACTCCTTTTTTAAAAATTAAAATATGAGCATCCATATTCCCGCTGCGCCTTGGTCCTCCTTTCAACAGCACGATGGATTTTGTGACAGTTGGTTTTCTATGGTTTATCTAGTTGTTCTGTTTCTTTGTTAGTCTGTGTGGCTCCCGATCAGGAACAGCTGTATGTCGTTGTTCCTGATTGGGAGTCATATATTAGGAGTGTGTTTTCACCTGGGGTTTGTGGGTTGTTGATTTTGTTCTAATTAAATAGAAAAATGAGCATATATATCTCGTCTGCGTTTTGGTCATCCACGACAGCCGTTACAACATGA
>NW_027675339.1:1762500-1775000 GCF_965601325.2 Salmo salar
AAAACATGCTAACCTCTCACCATTGCCAATAACAGAGGCTACAACAAAACATGCTAACCTCTCACCATTACCAATAACAGAGAATACAACAAAACATGCTAACCTCCCACCATTACCAATAACAGAGACTACAACAAAACATGCTAACCTCTCACCATTACCAATAACAGAGGCTACAACAACACATGCTAACCTCTCACCATTACCAATAACAGAGGCTACAACAAAACATGCTAACCTCTCACCATTACCAATAACAGAGGCTACAATAAAACATGCTAACCTCTCACCATTACCAATAACAGAGGATACAACAAAACATGCTACCCTCTCACCATTACCAATAACAGAGGATACAACAAAACATGCTAACCTCTCACCATTACCAATAACAGAGGCTACAACAAAACATGCTAACCTCTCACCATTACCAATAACAGAGGCCACAACAAAACATGCTAACCTCTCACCATTACCAATAACAGAGGCCACAACAAAACATGCTAACCTCTCACCATTACCAATAACAGAGGCCACAACAAAACATGCTAACCTCTCACCATTACCAATAACAGAGGCCACAACAAAACATGCTAACCTCTCACCATTACCAATAACAGAGGCTACAACAAAACATGCTAACCTCTCACTATTACCAATAACAGAGGCTACAATAAAACATGCTAACCTCTCACCATTACCAATAACAGAGGCCACAACAAAACATGCTAACCTCTCACCATTACCAATAACAGAGGCTACAACAAAACATGCTAACCTCTCACCATTACCAATAACAGAGGTTACAACAAAACATGCTAACCTCTCACCATTACCAATAACAGAGGTTACAACAAAACATGCTAAACTCCCACCATTACCAATAACAGAGGCCACAACAAAACATGCTAACCTCTCACCATTACCAATAACAGAGGTTACAACAAAACATGCTAAACTCTCACCATTACCAATAACAGAGACTACAACAAAACATGCTAACCTCTCACCATTACCAATAACAGAGGCTACAACAAAACATGCTAACCTCTCACCATTACCAATAACAGAGGATACAACAAAACATGCTAACCTCTCACCATTACCAATAACAGAGGATACAACAAAACATGCTAACCTCTCACCATTACCAATAACAGAGACTACAACAAAACATGCTAACCTCTCACCATTACCAATAACAGAGGCTACAACAAAACATGCTAACCTCTCACCATTACCAATACCAGAGGCTACAACAAAACATGCTAACCTCTCACCATTACCAATATGAGAGGCTACAACAAAACATGCTAACCTCTCACCATTACCAATAACAGAGGCTACAACAAAACATGCTAACCTCTCACCATTACCAATAACAGAGGATACAACAAAACATGCTAACCTCTCACCATTACCAATAACAGAGGCTACAACAAAACATGCTAACCTCTCACCATTACCAATAACAGAGGATACAACAAAACATGCTAACCTCTCACCATTACCAATAACAGAGGATACAACAAAACATGCTAACCTCTCACCATTACCAATTTTATTTATTTGTTTCACCTTTATTTAACCAGGTAGGCAAGTTGAGAACAAGTTCTCATTTACAATTGCGACCTGGCCAAGATAAAGCAAAGCAGTTCGACACATATAACAACACAGAGTAACACATGGAGTTAAACAAATGTAACCCTCTCACCAGGCTTGAATATGACTCTCACAACATTAACATATGTAGAGTATCTCAGCAGCATGGGACTTTAGGTGAGAAGGACATCTCCAATAAGAATTCCTATTGTAAACTATCTAGGGTTATGACAATAGGGTATTAACTTCAGATGAAATGATTATAGGTTTCTGTTATTGAATCAGGATAAACCATCCCGTGCATTAAATTAAAACAATTAATGACTCCACCAAGGCAACATACATAATGTTCCATATGTGTATTAAAACATTTTCAAACACAAATACATGTTCAGACACAACATCAAAAGAAATAAAAAAAATAATAAACCCCAATGAGTCGTGCACAACCAGTGTCCAAATTAAGCACCTCACATTGTGGTTACTCACGACTTGGTAGATATTCCCTCAGCGAAGTATGGCAGTTCCATGCAGGTTTCCTCACAAACTCCAAGGCAAGCACAGCGACACATGCAGACAGTACTCCTTAGTAACCGATATCCCCATGGCAACACGAAGTCGTTAAGCTTCCCAAGCAATTATCTCCCGGTGTCACACGATGCTAGGCTAACCTCTAGCTGTCTAATACCTCCACGACGAGACGGTAGCTTCAGTCTTTACTAAGTTTTAGCTAAATTATAACAACTCTTTTATTAAATAAAACATGTATTTCCCTTCATGTCTTAGTAGCTATGGGTTTTGTTGTAGTTCTGTTGTCTTCTTTTATAATTTTTCTTCACCAACCGTCCTGAGGTAAAACGTCCATCCTTTCATCAACGTCTTTTTCCCTCCCGTTAACCAGGTCAACTCCCATTGGCCACAACTTAACAAGCGACCTTATTGCTCAAAACGGAAACTTCAAAGTAAAACAAACTATTCACTTATACATTAAATAAATATTTCTTCAAAAAGCATAATGCATTAACAACATTACAGTTTAGGAGCAATTCAATCATCTTTTAAATATAAAACCAATTAATTATAACAAATAAACTCAATACTTGGTTCAAACAAGAGTATTACACAAACATACAGTCAATAATACAGTAGAAAATAAGTCTATATACAATGTGAGCAAATGAAGTGAAATAAGGGAGGTAAAGGCAAAAAAAGGCCATGGTGGCAAAGTAAATACAATATAGCAAGTAAAACACTGGAATGGTAGATATCAGTGGAAGAAAGTGCAAAGTAGAAATAATGGGGTGCAAAGGAGCTAAATAAATAAATACAGTAGGGGAAGAGGTAGTTGGGCTAAATTATAGATGGGCTATGTACAGGTGCAGTAATCTGTGAGCTGCTCTGACAGCTGGTGCTTAAAGCTAGTGAGGGAGATAAGTGTTTTGAGTTTTAGAGATTTTTGTAGTTCGTTCCAGTCATTGGCAGCAGAGAACTGGAAGAAGAGGCGGCCGAAGGAGGAATTGGCTTTGGGGGTGACCAGGGAGATATACCTGCTGGAGCGCGTGCTACAGGTGGGTGCTGCTATGGTGACCAGTGAGCGGAGATAAGGGGGGACTTTACCTAGCAGGGTCTTGTAGATGACCTGGAGCCAGTGGGTTTAGCAACGAGTATGAAGCGAGGGCCAGACAACGAGAGCGTACAGGTCGCAGTGGTGGGTAGTACAGTGGGGGAAAAAAGTATTTGATCCCCTGCTGATTTTGTACGTTTGCCCACTGACAAAGAAATGATCAGTCTATAATTTTAATGGTAGGTTTATTTGAACAGTGAGAGACAGAATAACAGCAAAAAAATCAAGAAAAACGCATGTCAAAAATGTTATACAATTATTTGCATTTTAATGAGGGAAATGAGTATTTGACCCCTCTGCAAAACATGACTTATTACTTGGTGGCAAAACCCTTTCTTGTAGTTGGCCACCAGGTTTGCACACATCTCGGGAGGGATTTTGTCCCACTCCTCTTTGCAGATCTTCTCCAAGTCATTAAGGTTTCGAGGCTGACGTTTGGCAACTCGAACCTTCAGCTCCCTCCACAGATTTTCTATGGGATTAAGGTCTGGAGACTGGCTAGGCCACTCCAGGACCTTAATGTGCTTCTTCTTGAGCCACTCCTTTGTTGCCTTGGCCGTGTGTTTTGGGTCATTGTCATGCTGGAATACCCATCCACAACCCATTTTCAATGCCCTGGCTGAGGGAAGGAGGTTCTCACCCAAGATTTGACGTTACATGGCCCCGTCTATTGTCCCTTTGATGCAGTGAAGTTGTCCTGTCCCCTTAGCAGAAAAACACCCCCAAAGCATAATGTTTCCACCTCCATGTTTGACGGTGGAGATGGTGTTCTTGGGGTCATAGGCAGCAATCCTCCTCCTCCAAACACTGCGAGTTGAGTTGATGTCAAAGAGCTCCATTTTGGTCTCATCTGACCACAACATTTTCACCAGTTGTCCTCTGAATCATTCAGATGTTCATTGGCAAACTTCAGACGGGCATGTATATGTGCTTTCTTGAGCAGGGGGACCTTGCGGGCGCTGCAGGATTTCCGTCCTAGTGTGTTACCAATTGTTTTCTTGGTGACTGTGGTCCCAGCTGCCTTAAGATCATTGACAAGATCCTCCCGTGGAGTTCTGGGCTGATTCCTCACCGTTCTCATGATCATTGCAACTCCACGAGGTGAGATCTTGCATGGAGCCCCAGGCCGAGGGATATTGAAAGTTCTTTTGTGTTTCTTCCATTTGCGAATAATCGCACCAAATGTTGTCACCTTCTCACCAAGCTGCTTGGCGATGGTCGTGTAGCCCATTCCAGCCTTGTGTAGGTCTACAATCTTGTCCCTGACATCCTTGGAGAGCTCTTTGGTCTTGGCCATGGTGGAGAGTTTGGAATCTGATTGATTGATTGCTTCTGTGGACAGGTGTCTTTTTTAAGTTGCGGTTAGGAGCACTCCCTTTAAGAGTGTGCTCCTAATCTCAGCTCGTTACCTGTATAAAAGACACCTGGGAGCCAGAAATCTGTCGTGTCATTGGGGTACCATTAAACTGAAGACATGTTTATCAATTAACTCCCTGTAATTATTATCACACGATTAAACTGATTAATCGTTTAATTGTAATTAACTCGGAGATCGAGGCACCAAGGAGAATATTCAGATTACAAAGCTATAATTTTCCTAATATAACTTTCCTCTACTATAATATTATAGTATAGGCCGATTATCTTCTGGTTTAAATGGTGTATTTTACCTCGAGTCCAGTCTCATTCCAAACATCGTAAATTGTTGTATCTGCACGAACCCAGTCTTTACTAAAATCATCCATACATCAATTGTCTTAAAATCATTTATTTACTACACTAAGTAATTAACAGAAAACATACAAACAGTAATTATCGTCACAAAGGATTGGTATAGTAATGTGCCCTAATGGCTAACAGGCATGGCTGGTCTGTTAGACAATGGGTCATAAACGGTCAGCTGAGAATGTACACAGAGTTCATTAATATTAACAATTGACAATTGAAGGCTCACTCATTCGGGAACAATTGCAATCAATATATATTTACGCTCATGTGTCGTCGTCGGGATCCTTGTTCGAGCGTCGTTCTGTGGAGAGTTTTGTCTCTCTCTCTCTCTCGGTTAGAATGGATCTTTCAAAGCGACATTCATTAATGTTGTTATAGAATGGATGTTTCGTTGGTCTTCGCGTTCGATGATATAATTTACTTAGCTGCAGACTAATAATTAATATCAAAGACTTGTTCTTATTCTGTCGGTATCAATAGTCTAAAAGTTAACCACATGGTATGGTTCACTTTCAGTAAAGGAATTGGATGGTAAAACCTATTGGCCATGGAGTGGAGGCCTGGTCTGAAGAAATGTAAATCAGGGTGGGTTTTATAGTGACCCTTGAACAGGCTTGTGAAATGACGCCTGGTCTTGTCTGTGTCCCTTGGGGGGCGTGCCGATGGCTGAGTGAAGCTTGGTACAGAAATCCAATTCTATCACATTAACATCAGTACATAGCATCTCAATGTATTACAAATAGCTTTATCCTTATTAATACATTTTATACAACCATTATGATGCAAGTCTTAACCTGTTAGGGCTAGGGGGCAGCATTGACACGGCTGGATAAAAAACATACCCGATTTAATCTGGTTACCACTCCTACTCAGTAACTAGAATATGCATATACTTATTACATATGGATAGAAAACACCCTAAATTTTCTAAAACTGTTTGAATGGTGTCTGTGAGTATAACAGAACTCAAATGGCAGGTCAAAACCTGAGAGATTCCTTTACAGGAAGTGGCCTGTCTGACCATTTGTTGAACTTCTTTTCCATCTCTATCATTTACTAAGGATCTCTGCTCTAACGTGACACTTCCCACGTCGTCCATAGGCGCTCAGAGCCCGGGAAAAAACAGAATGTCGTCATTCCAGCCCCAGGCTGAAACACATTATCGCCTTTCTCAAGTGGCCGATCAAGAGACACTAGCTTATGCGCGTGACCCCGACCGCCCCCGCCTTTGGGATTTTTTCCTCTGTTTGCCGAAAAGGAGATTCCCTGTCGGAATATTATCGCTTTTCTACGAGAAAAATGTCGTAAAAATTGATTTTAAACAGCGGTTGACATGCTTCGAAGTACGGTAATGGAATACTTAGAATTTTATTGTCACGAATTGCGCCAAGCGCGTGACACTTCTTTACTATTTCGGATAGTGTCTGGAACGCACGAACAAAACGCCGCTATTCGGATATAACGATGGATTATTTTGGACCAAACCAACATTTGTTATTGAAGTAGCTGTCCTGGGTGTGTATTCTGACGAAGACAACAAAAGGTAATGAAATTTTTATAATAGTAAATATGATTATGGTGAGTGCTAAACTTGCCGGGTGTCTAAATAGCGAGCCCGTGATGCCTGGGCTATGTACTTAGAATATTGCAAAATGTGCTTTCACCAAAAAGCTATTTTAAAATCGGACATATCGAGTGCATAGAGGAGGTCTGTATCTATAATTCTTAAAATAATTGTTATGCTTTTTGTGAACGTTTATCGTGAGTAATTTAGTAAAATGTTAGCGAATTCCCCGGAAGTTTGCGGGGGGTATGCTAGTTCTGAACGTCACATGCTAATGTAAAAAGCTGGTTTTTGATATAAATATGAACTTGATTGAACAAAACATGCATGTATTGTATAACATAATGTCCTAGGGTTGTCATCTGATGAAGATCATCAAAGGTGAGTGCTGCATTTAGCTGTCTTCTGGGTTTTGGTGACATTATATGCTGGCTTGAAAAATGGGTGTCTGATTATTTCTGGCTTGGTACTCTGCTGACATAATCTAATGTTTTGCTTTCGTTGTAAAGCCTTTTTGAAATCGGACAGTGTGGTTAGATTAACGAGAGTCTTGTCTTTAAATGGCTGTAAAAAAGTCATATGTTTGAGAAATTGAAGTAATAGGATTTTTAAGGTTTTGAAAATCGCGCCACAGGATAGCCGTGGCTGTTACGTAGATGGGACGAATTCGTCCCGCCTAGCCTAGAGAGGTTAACCTGTTTAGGATAGGGGGCAGTATTGACACGGCTGGATAAAAAACATACCCGATTTAATCTGGTTACCACTCCTACCCAGTAACTAGAATATGCATATACTTATTACATATGGATAGAAAACACCCTAAATTTTCTAAAACTGTTTGAATGGTGTCTGTGAGTATAACAGAACTCAAATGGCAGGTCAAAACCTGAGAGATTCCTTTACAGGAAGTGGCCTGTCTGACCATTTCTTGAACTTCTTTTCCATCTCTATCATTTACTAAGGAATCTCTGCTCTAACGTGACACTTCCCACGTCGTCCATAGGCGCTCAGAGCCCGGGAAAAAACAGAATGTCGTCATTCCAGCCCCAGGCTGAAACACATTATCGCCTTTCTCAAGTGGCCGATCAAGGGACACTGGGCTTAGGCGCGTGACCCGACCGCCCCCGCCTTTGGGATTTTTTCCTCTGTTTGCCCAAAAGGAGATTCCCTGTCGGAATATTATCGCTTTTCTACGAGAAAAATGTCGTAAAAATTTATTTTAAACAGCGGTTGACATGCTTCGAAGTACGGTAATGGAATATTTAGAATTTTATTGTCACGAATTGCGCCATGCGCGCGACACTTCTTTACTATTTCGGATAGTGTCTGGAACGCACGAACAAAACGCCGCTATTCGGATATAACGATGGATTATTTTGGACCAAACCAACATTTGTTATTGAAGTAGCAGTCCTGGGTGTGCATTCTGACGAAGACAACAAAAGGTAATCAAACTTTTATAATAGTAAATATGATTATGGTGAGTGCTAAACTTGCCGGGTGTCTAAATAGCGAGCCCGTGATGCCTGGGCTATGTACTTAGAATATTGCAAAATGTGCTTTCACCAAAAAGCTATTTTAAAATCGGACATATCGAGTGCATAGAGGAGGTCTGTATCTATAATTCTTAAAATAATTGTTATGCTTTTTGTGAACGTTTATCGTGAGTAATTTAGTAAAATGTTAGCGAATTCCCCGGAAGTTTGCGGGGGGTATGCTAGTTCTGAACGTCACATGCTAATGTAAAAAGCTGGTTTTTGATATAAATATGAACTTGATTGAACAAAACATGCATGTATTGTATAACATAATGTCCTAGGGTTGTCATCTGATGAAGATCATCAAAGGTGAGTGCTGCATTTAGCTGTCTTCTGGGTTTTGGTGACATTATATGCTGGCTTGAAAAATGGGTGTCTGATTATTTCTGGCTTGGTACTCTGCTGACATAATCTAATGTTTTGCTTTCGTTGTAAAGCCTTTTTGAAATCGGACAGTGTGGTTAGATTAACGAGAGTCTTGTCTTTAAATAGCTGTAAAATAGTCATATGTTTGAGAAATTGAAGTAATAGGATTTTTAAGGTTTTGAAAATCGCGCCACAGGCTGCCAGTGGCTGTTACGTAGGTGGGACGAATTCGTCCCGCCTAGCCCAGAGAGGTTAAGCTGAGGCTATTATATAAACAGTTTTATGGTAATATGGCTATATTGTCTCTTCTGAGTATCACAAAATTGTACCAAGCGGACCAGTTCGTAGCTGGATTCTTCACCAATCTTCCATACCTTCTCCAGAACACAAATGTCGCTTGGCTCCCCAATTCTGTGAGTTGGAAGAATTTCCTGTGTCTCTCTATGGGCCATGTGGCCAGAGACTCCTCTTAGAGTTTTTACAACCCTTTCACACAGGGCCTGGGTGGTTGGGAAGGTAGGTTGGGGGATGGTACAAAGGGGAGGGGGTCAACTGTCCTTCCTGTACCCAAAGAGGCCAACGTCATGACAAATCTTTCTGATTGAGACAAAACGGATGGCACTGTGATAGACTGCATCTAATTTATTGAGTAGGGTATTGGAGGCTATTTTGTAAATGACATCGCCGAAGTCGAGGATCGGTAGGATGGTCAGTTTTATAAGGGTATGTTTGCAGCATGAGTGAAGGATGCTATGTTGCGAAATAGGAAGCCAATTCTAGATTTAATTTTGGATTGGAGATGTTTAATATAAGTCTGGAAGGAGAGTTTACAGTCTAACCAGACACCTAGGTATTTGTAGTTGTCCACATATTCTAAGTCAGAACCGTCCAGAGTAGTGATGCTGGACAGGCGGGCAGGTGCAGGCAGCGATCGGTTGAAGAGCATGCATTTAGTTTTACTTGTATTTAAGAGCAGTTGGAGGCCACGGAAGGAGAGCTGTATGGCATTGAAGCTCGTCTAGAGGTTAGTTAACACAGTGTCCAAAGAAGGGCCAGAAGTATACAGAATAACACCAATAACAGAGGGGGTCTGATCTTTGTGCCTCTGTAAATTTCTCATTCATCATCATTAACGATTCATTCATGATTATTCATAATCATGGTAGCATCCACATTAATGTAGAAGTGTTCAGAAACATCTTCTATTCTTACTGACAATACAAGTGAAGTGACTCCAAAATGACAGGACATTATTCACCATTCAGTTTCTATTAGGAAAAACATCATCCAAAACACAACCAAGACAAACTGCAAATGAATTCAACAGGTTTGTAGAATCACAATTGATGTAATCACTGCAGGCATGGATCATGGGACTAAATACTAAACTTATGAAAACTTTAATACAATATAAGTGAATTTGTCCGAATATGTACAACTTTTTCAAATGGGAGAACTAAATACATAAAGTGCTTTCCTTTCTTAACAGTAACACAGCTATGTATGAAAATACCCTAAAATAAAAGGTGACATTCTGTACTGTCACCTAATATGAAACATTCTATCTCAAATCCAAAATGCTGGATCATAGCACCACATTTAAAACTGTAAGCTTCACTGTCCAAACACATATGGTGTGGACTATGTGTGCCTGGTAAACACATGTGGATCTGGTGAACAGTTATCACTTGTTGACCAACTACAGGAATACTGACCTCAGCGTCTCCAGTTTACAGTGTGGATCCTCCAGTCCAGCAGAGAGCAGCTTCACTCCTGAATCCTTCAGGTCATTGTTACTCAGGTCCAGCTCTCTCAGGTGTGAGGGGTTTGACTTCAGAGCTGAGACCAGAGAAGCACAGCCTTTCTTTGTGACTCCACAGCCTGACAGCCTGCAACGAGATCATCATGACTTCACAAACACACTGGTAATTTAACACCAGTAGTGTAGAAGGACAAGGGTAGATGCATTTGGTTCATATTCCCAAACAACACATAGATTCATCTTCCATCAATGCATTTATTCAATATGTTTTTCAATATACATATTATAATACATATTTTTCTCCAAACATAATATTTCTTCCTGATGAATACTTCTTATATGTCATTTTATTTACTCACAGAGCAGCTCTGGAGGCTTTGACCACTGGCAGCAGCCTCAGAAGACCTTCCTCTGATCTGGAGAATTTCTTCAGGTCAAACACATCCAGCTCCTTTTCTGAAGTCAGCAATACAAAGGCCAGAGCTGACCACTGTGCAGGTGACAGGTTGGGTTCTGAGAGACTTCCTGATCTCAGGTAGCTTTGGATCTCCTCCACTAGAGAATGGTCATTCAGTTCATTCAGACAGTGGAACAGATTGATGCTCCTCTCTGGAGAAGGATTCTCCCTGATCTTCTTCTTGATGTACTTGACTGTTTCTTCATGGCTCTGTGAGCTGCTTCTTGTCTTTGTCAGTAGACCTCGTAAGTGCTTCTGATTGGATTCCAGTGAGAGGCCCAGAAGGAAGCGGAGGAACAGGTCCAGGTTTCCTGTCTCACTTTGTAAGGCTTTATCCAGGGCACTCTTGTAGACAGTAACTTCAGTAACTTCAGGCTTGTCTCTGAACAGCGAGAAAACGTATCTGAACATTGATTGAGGTTCATCCATTAGATTCTCATTGTTGTTGATGAATGAGAGGAACACATATACAGCAGCCAGAAACTCCTGAATGCTCAGATGAACAAAGCAGTACACCTTGTTCTGGTACAGCCCACATTCCTCTTTAAAGAGCTGTGTGCACAATCCTGAGTACACTGAGGCTTCATTGACATCAATGCCAGCCTCTTTCAGGTCTTTTTCATAGAAAATCAGATTGCCCTTCACTAGCTGTTGAAAAGCCAGTTTTCCCAGTGACAGAATGCTCTCTTTATTCCAGTGTGGACCTGTCTCTTCTTTCCCAAGATACTTTTCATTCTTCTGTTTGGTATGAAACACCACAAGGTGTGTGTACATCTCAGTCAGAGTCTTGGGCATCTCTTCTCTCTTATGTTCCAGCATGTGTTCGAGGACTGTTGCAGAAATCCAACAGAAGACTGGAATGTGGCACATGATGTGGAGGCTCCTTGATGTCTTTATGTGTGAGATGATTCTGCTGGCCAGGTCCTCATCACTGAATCTCTTCCTGAAGTACTCCTCCTTCTGTGGGTCATTGAACCCTCGTACCTCTGTCACCTGGTCAACACACCCTGAAGGGATCTTATTGGCTGCTGCAGGTCGGGTAGTTATCCAGAGGAGAGCAGAGGGAAGCAGATTTCCCTTGATGAGATTTGTCAGCAGAACATCCACTGAGGTTGACTCTGTGACGTCCCAACAGATCTTGTTCTTCTGGAAGTCTAGGGGCAGTCGGCACTCATCCAGACCATCAAAGATGAACAGGACTTTGTACTTGTCAAAGTTGGAGATTCTTGATTGTTTAGTTTCCATTGAGAAGTGATTCAGAAGTTCAATGAAAGTGTGTTTGTCCTCTTTCATCAAATTCAGCTCCCGAAAAGGGAATGAAAATACAAATTGGACATCCTGATTTGCTTTTCCTTCAGCCCAGTCCAGAATGAACTTCTGCACAGAGACTGTTTTTCCAATGCCAGCGACTCCCTTTGTCAGCACAGTTCTGATACGTTTGTCTTGTCCAGTTAAGGGTTTGAAGATGTCGTTACATTTGATTGCAGACTCTGGTCTTGCTTGTTTCCTGGTTGTTGTCTCAATCTGTCTCAGCTCATGTTCATTATTGACCTCTCCTGTTCCTCCCTCTGTGATGTAGAGCTCTGTGTAGATCTTATTGAGAAGTGTTGGGTTTCCTTGTTTAGCGATCCCCTCAAATACACATTGAAACTTGTTCTTTAGATTAGATTTGAGTTCACGTTGGCAAATCTCAGCAAGCTCATCTGAATCTAGAAATAACACAGAGGATATTAATATTACGTCTGTTTTAATGCCTACAGTATTGTAGGACTGTTATAACATTTTAAATTATACTAATTTCTTCACATATATAACTGTCTATATAAATGTGTAAATGTTTTCATAATGCATTACAGACT